>NW_020799112.1:22777803-22807626 GCF_003259725.1 Athene cunicularia
AGGCAGCCGGGCGGGTGAGCCCCGGCCCCGCAGACCTGCACCATCTGCTCCCACGCCAGCAGCGCCGCAGGGCGCCGCGCCCGGGCCGGGCGGGTGAGCCAGCGTGCTCCTGGATGTGGGGATTCTGTCCGGAATTGAAATATAGAGGCAACCTTTACATTTTTAAATTGTCTTCAATTTACCTGTTTGAATTTATTATTTGTGAAACACATCAAGCCTCAAATGGACTGACCTTCTGCTAATGTGTATCACCTAATGAATGGATGCAATTAACTAATTCATATTGGAATATTGCACTTTCCAGATCACATTTATCATCACTAAATGTGTGATCTAGTTTGCAAGTTTAAATTTTTTATTATTACCCTTTAAACTAAAGAAATAACTCTTGTAGTTAATTACTTGAACTTACATATTCAATTAATAGCTTCATTACCTTAATGAATATAGATACCATACGGAAGTAACAAAAGATTGCTGCCTGGGTCTGCTCCTAAGTACCCCCTCTAAAGGGTCTGCTATGAACCTTGGAACAATTTTTTTCCATAAAAAACCTTGATTGCAAAGTCCCAAAGGAACTGGACCTGGAAATCCAATATTCTTATACAGGAGCCTGAGATAAATTTATCATCTATATTGTTAATATTTAATATGTAAAAGGAATCCCAGAAGCAAAGCTGATGTTTCTGGAAAGACAGAGGATTTAGATGTTCAAACGTGAATCATTCTGAATGAAAGGGAAGGGAATGAAAGTAAAACAGGTGGACTGGCACCTCACCTGTTAAAGGACAAGGGAGGAGTGTTTGGAGCATGGAGGCAAAGCAAATGCCCTTGCTGCGGGAGAGAGGGAGCAAAGCCCCAGGAACAGCAGCTCTTGCAGAAAACCCTTCTCCAGCAGGGAATCGAAGCCTGGCTGGCTGGCATCCTCGGGTAGCGTCAGGTGGGAGACAGCTGCAGATGGGTGGGATGGTGAGTCACATGCAGGAAACTGTCACTTTCCTGATGGTAATCAGGTTTCAGAACCAGTAATTGGCTGTCCTATTTAGCTACATTTATTTGTTTGCCAAACACACTGCTTGGCCTTTGTGTGTCAGTGGAGACATTATTTTTGGCTTTCATGTTAAATCTCTTTTCTTAATGAGGGAAGCTCAGATCTCCCGCTCTTCACAGCCCTACAGGTAGCCATAATAAGGCTCAGGGTGTCTACTGCTGTAGAGAATCTGTGCCCTGGAGAAAGATGAAAGGTTTTGACAATGTGTACCATTCAGGTTAAGAAAACAGAGGCCTCAGATCACTACAAAGCCATTGGATATACTTGCAGGTTTTCTTCATGCTGCTTATTTACCAAGATATATTTGGTTTTAATAGCAAAGGTGAATTAAAAATTTTTATTTCCATTTTGAGGGCTTTTTATAAAGATTTCTGAAGAGGAGTTATTTTGAAAAGAAAATGCTGCCAATAATTCTCCCTTACATTTGCTTCTCGTGTGCATTAACTGCTTGAGAAAAGGGAATATGCAGAAAAAAAGAGCAAGGAATTAGCTGCAACAAAGTGTCTGTACTAAACTGATCTATTCCTTAAAAGCAAAATTCTTCTTGTATTGAAACAGTCTTTTTCTGGACTCATTCAGAAAATCACAGAATCACAGAATTATCTGGGTTGGAAAAGCCCCTGCAGCTCCTCCAGCCCAACCATGACCCTCACCCTGACTGTTCCCAACTCCCCCAGGTCCCTCAGCGCTGGCTCAGCCCGACTCTTCAACCCCTCCAGGGATCCCGGGGACTCCCCCCTGCCCTGGGCAGCCCATTCCAACGCCCAACAGCCCCTTCTGCAAGGAGATACTTCCTGCCCTGGCACAACCTGAGGCCGTTACCTCTTATCCTATCACTCATTACCCGGTTAAAGGGAGTTGCAGAGGGCCAGGAGGTCTCCCCTCAGCCTCCTCTTCTCCAGACTGAACCCCCCCAGTTCCCTCAGCCGCTACCCAGCAGACCTGTGCTCCAGACCTGCCCACACTGTAACCTACCAGATAAGTTCATACTAGAACTGCATCCAGCCATTCAGAAGGAGCCCCAGCCCAGCCCAGCGGATAACACTGGTGCACGTAGAGCCTTTCCCTAACACGTTCACATTTTGCCAGCACTGACAGTCCTGTCACAGAGCCCATCAGAGTGGAATGTTATCTGTGCCCCGCTATGCCAGCTCGGCTATCGCAGAGATTAAAGTGGCTTGGAAACTCTCAGAGCCTATGTTATACCCACACATGTCCCTAACAACAGATTTTAACATTTACTATCATCAATTATATAGCTATATATTATATGTATACACATGTGCAGTAACATCACTCATGCTCTGAGGCCTAATGGTGTGCCCAGCTAGTCAAAAACAAAGAAAAGTTTTGGATCCTACTTTACAGAAAGTCCAGTTTATTTTTCCTTGAAATCAGTGTCAGCAACGGTGGACTTCAATAAGCTCTGAACCAGGCCTTAAAGATTGCTGACAAAAAGCTTGAAACACACACCTATGCGGTGTGGTTTGATCTCATATTCATGATCTCCATTGAAATGTTTTATCTGGACATTGAGATTACAGAAACAGAGAAGAAAGAACTTCTCAAGGGGTCACCTTGTGTGCCCTGCCCCTCCTCCAAGGTGGGCTCAGCTAGACCCGAGCTGCACGTTGCAGATGTTTGCCCCCGAGAGCACTGGGACTACAGCAGAGACAGAGGGATGATCAGAAAACACAAGAACTAAAGAAATAGGTTTCTTATGTACTCAAAAAGCTTAGAATGCTGAATTACAGTGTGTTCAGATCTTCCTCACCTGAATTTTTTTCTTTGAGTTCCCCAGCAGCAGGATCAATCCAAGAAACAGAGAATGTCCTTTAAGGACCATAAAGCAGTTTCTGTATAAAACCATAAATATAAATTAGGCAAATGCATTTGAGTAGGGACATGAATTATAGTAGATGTACACATTCAGACTTCATCTAATTCAACTAAAATCATCAGATTTAGACTTAAAAATAATTTGGCCCATATTATTACAATACAAACAAATATATGGTGTATTTATAGCCTTATTCTCTCCAGCTGTGTTGGTTTAGGTTTTATTACATCAGTAACAGCAATTTATGTGATACTCTGAATAACGTGCTATTAAAAATTCAGTACAGTATATACTGTTACCCATGGGATTTAAACTGTGGGAGCTATGTGTATTATTCTCTACTTTGCTATTTCTATGGGAGTGAAGATTACTATAAAAATGGTTAGGTTATATACACTGTGTGAATTCCTGCTCTGCCTCAATCC
The DNA here is from genome assembly GCF_003259725.1 of Athene cunicularia. NCBI lineage: Eukaryota > Metazoa > Chordata > Aves > Strigiformes > Strigidae > Athene > Athene cunicularia. The sequence continues at coordinate 22,781,120 of NW_020799112.1, forward strand.
AGGTGAAGAGAATAAATAGTTCTGTCCAGACTGCCCTGGGGTAAGGGTCCCAAGGGTCTTAGTCTTACAATCTAAGGTTACACTGATCACATGTTCAAGCATGTACAATAATATCAGTGGGCTTTTGGATGGCTTTAAAGAACGCCAATAGATTTGTGAGACATAACCTCCCTTAAAGGAATCCATTTGATACTTCCACAGAGTATCAGCTTCACCTGTGTGTCTACTGATTTCATTCTTTACATTTCATCTAATTTTCCTGCCATAGAAGACACACTGACAGTTTTGCAGTTCCCATGATGACCTTTGGAGGACTCTTTTGAAAGACCAGTGCATCAGTGGTATGTTCCTATGTTCTATCTTGCTGGTGTTAGGATCGGGTTCAGAGAAAAAAAGCCTGCTGGCACTAGCACTTCAGGAGCTGAACATGTGAATCCCTTGGAGGAAATGCTGCACAGCTCCAGCAATCAGTTACTGGTTACCTTATCAATTTCTCTTGAAGTCTTTCCTACTGATAATTAATTTTAGGACAGCTCTTCATGCTCAGCCGACCTAATGTGTGGTTCTTTAGAAACGCAGATAATTCAGCTTTTTAGCTGCAGAGTGAGTCACCTTGAATGCTTCTTCTACACTTTCATCCTCTATAGCTTTACTGACTTCTGAGTCTCTTGAGGAACTCCTCTGATGATGGAATTTCAAAAAGTTTATATTATTTCTTCCACAGCCTTGGTAAAAATCTTAAAATCTTTTTGGTCATCTCTGTTGTGGTTCTATGTTTAACGTCACAGAGTTTTATTCTCTTTTTATGCTCCTTGCTTATACAAAACTTCCATTTTCAAAGGATGTCTGCATTTTCTTCCCTCAGATGACACAGCTGTCGATATTTATGTGTGGCACTGCCAGTATCCTTACCATTATGACTCTGGGAGCAGGGCCCAGGTGAGGGAGATCAGTAGGAAACAGTAATCTCCGTGTATTTTCTTTCCATTGTTCAACCAGGTGGTCCATTGCATGTGACTAAAAGGCAGTAACACAGAGCATGGATCACATGAGTTAGTGGTTAAAGCTTTTGGTGTTTATCTTTACATTTTTACTTGTCTTTCTTGTAATGCTACATACATATCTGTTAGATTTGGGAAAAGTCTTTAGAACCTCTTTCTGAATACAAGGAGAAACAATTCAAATTTTCCGTGCTGTCTCCTTTTCTATTCGAAAATGATTCCAAAGTATAGCAGTGACTTTAAACTGCCTGTTGTCAAAAGCTGGAAGGATTTACCAAGGGAGCAGTCATCCCCTACGTACTCTGTTCTTCTATACTTTCTTAGAGTATCTGCTTGAACCTGGCTGCTGAGCTGAGGAGGACCTTTGGTCTAACTTATCATCACATTGCTTATGAATGGAGTTAAATCATACGATTTCTATAAAGTACTGAAGAAAGTCTGAAGCAAATGTAAAATATACATATTTCTGTCAGATCTCCCCCCTGTAAAGGCAGAAAATTATAAGGAAAGCACCATGACCTGGGCAAAGAGTAGGGGTTTCTGTCCCTCACATGTTATTGCCCTGTTGTTAGCTGAAAAATAGTGCTACAGTCTTCACACCTGTTCTGAGATGAAACTAAGTGGTATCTGCATGCTGCTTCATGAGGGAGACCTGCATAAGAAAAAAACTGCTATGGACAAACAACTAAAAATTGCTTTCCTAAACATATTTATTTCTCATTTTCCTGGAAGAAAGGAAGTGGTTTATCTCATTCCTGCCCTAATGAATGGCCTCGCTAGCATCAGTTCCACTGTGTACACAATTCTGAAAGACTTCTCTCACAGACATAATAAACATATACTCCAGCATGCTGTGATAATTAAGGTCCTGAATAGTATCTTTGTTTTGGAGCAGTGTAGGGCAAAGGTTTTCAAGCTGCCATCATACAGAGGCTATTTTCAGGGGCTCCCCAGAGGCAGGTCCCAGGTGCTGGGGCAGGTGCTGGGTGCAGGAGGGGCAGCATGGCTGCCACAGAGCCTGGCGCGGCTGCGAGGGCTCGCCCGGCTCCTGCAGCACCAGCACAGATCCAGTCATCTCAGAACTCATCAGCTATGTGGCTTTCCACAGGCCAGCATTTTCTGAATCAGCTAAAGGCAGAGTGGTGTTTGAACGCAGAGGTAGAGGAAGGTGGGTAAAAGAACATGCAGAAGCGGTTAAGGATTAAAATGGGGTGGTGGGGGTGAACTGGGTAGTTAAGGGATGAAACTGGGGGTGGTAAGGTGACTACAGCTGCAGGGAACGTGCACCAGGTCCCAGCTTGAGGCAAGGAAGGACACTGATGGGATAACAGAGGTGGCCCACTTGCCCAATCTGCTAAGCTCTGTCCTGTCCACAGCAGACAACAGTACTGACAGACCTCAACATATTTACCACCGAGGCAAAAAGATCTAGGACAGACACAAACCAAGGCACTGAGCATCTACAACACATGCCAAGATAATCTACCAGATCTGGGCTAAGGTTTTGTTGTCAAGCCCAAGGACAGAAAATACTTGTAAATCAACCAGACAGCCTGTTAGTCAAATCAGTATCACATCTGATAAAACCATTTAAAATGCTTAAGAGATTAAGAGCGTAATATTTTTCTCTAGGAGGCCCAACACTTTGAGAGATTCAGCAACTTCATGTCTTAAGATTGTAGAAATTAATATTATAATGCTTCATAATGCACTTTCAAGCTAAACATTATGGAGACATATAGTCACTCGGTGCTTCAGTTGTCTATACTGCATTATAGGGAGCCACTGGACCGAAGCAGATTTCATTAAATGTTCCTAATTTATTCTGCCTCATTGCTCTTTTGTAAACAGGGCGGGTCACTAGAGAGTAAGGCATTTAGTCCAAAAAGAGTATTGTGAGTGAATATACAAATTCAACATACTGTACCAAGGTAAGATTCCTCATTAGCCACTGAAATCCCTCAGAAGTGACAAGATAGGAGCTTTTGTTTACAGGGTGGAGCACAGCATTCTCACAAGCGTTCACTCTCTTTTACAACCTCCCATTGAAAAGTGTTTGGACAGCCAATAGTAGCATGGTTTAAATCACAATCTAGGTCAGAGAGAAATTTTCAACCATTTTTTTGTTCCTTACTTTGTGGTTTCTCTTTTTGCCTTTCTTTTTGATCAGGGTGACAGGAACAACATCTTATTCATTTTTACCAGGGAAGAAAAAAAAGTGACATAGCAGGAAAGGTAATGATTAATCCATTCTGCAAGAAAAAAGAAGTTCTGATTATGAACTTACTGGCATTATCTAACCAGTATAAATAGAAGTGTACTCAGAGAAGGCACAGGATGGAAAACGCATGATGAATTGTTAGGGCATGTTGAGTTGGTTCTGTCAATGCCTGCAGTCAGATGATTTCACTGGCTGTACAAGATGAAATCTCATATTTCAATGTATAAGTAAAAATGTCAAAGTTCAGCTGAAGCAGGGACGAATACAGAACAAATTTTGTGTGTATTTGTAACTAGGGCACCAGAGCAATAGAGGAAGCCAAAATGAGCCGGAAAAGCAAAAGGAGTTTAAAGGAGAAATTTGCCTTGAAGAACAGCTTGGTTAAAGAAGCCCTCTCAGAATTCCTGGGAACTTTTATATTGATAGTAAGTGTCAGCTGCTTTCCTTTCTTCCTACTAATCTAACGTTGGACAGTGCTTGTAAGGGGACATGTATGCTTTTTCCTGTACTGTACCAGCAGCGTGGTTACTGCCTGACAAACAGTGTACAGCCTTGAATGAATTGCTTCTATTTATGGTAAGTTTGTAATTCCTTTCTTCACCTGATGTAATTATCGCTGGCTATTAAACCCAGATAGCTTTATGTATTACACTTGTCTGATAAGCATTTGATTTCATATAGAAGTAGTATTTCAGTAAACTACCACATTCTGAAAAATCCAGATATGCACAATGAATGTCAATAATACTTCTGCTTTTGTTTTTAAAAACTCAGCAGTTTATTCTGCTTTTATTTCTATGCACAACTTCCAGTTGCTTTAACAAACATACTGTATTGCACATTAAGAACGTTTTAGCTGAGTTATTTTCCTGTGCAATACAGAAATTTAGGAGTGTGATTTGAAGTGAAGTTATTGGGAGCTGCATTGCTGAACCTCCAGAGATTTTGCAAGTTAACTATTTTTTTGTTTTGTTTTTAACTGTACTACATAAATTGTATACAGTTGCTTGGTCCTGTAGTACTGCTACAATTTAGGTAAATACTAAACCTCCCCTTTTTCATACCCTCAGATTTTTTAAAAAAATTTAATTTCTTGCTTATTTTTTCTGTGCAGTTTGCACTGGGACACAGAGCTCTACCCTGTGATTTACCAGGGTAGAGAGCAGGCTCAGAAACAGAGCTGGAAGTCGAGCAGCTGGACTACTTATGCCAAACTCTTTCTTCCTCCTTTTAGTCTGAACAAGACAGTCTTGCTTATTGCTAAATATTTCATCATAGTGAAAGGACAAAAAAATATAAGAAGCAGGCATAGTACTGACATAGTATATTTTATAACTAACTATATTAGCTAAGTTTCAAGTAAGTAATCTAAAAAATTCCAGTAGCTCATAAAATACATGAACATAATGGTCTTTACTACACTTCAGCCAACTGAAATGCACAGGCACTAAAGTAACATTATTTTCAAATTTAATACCACCTATAAGACGTTATTACAATAAGGAGCACATTTAGAAGCAAGGAGCACAAAGCACTTTACAAACATTAATGAATTAAGTGTAACAACACCCTGGTAAGGAGGGGAAATGCCATTATCTTCATTTTATATATTAGCAAACCTGATTACAGCAGACTGCACAGGAAGCCTGTGGCAGAACTCTGAATATAACCCAGATCACCTGACTTCCAGTACTCTGTCCTCGCCACAAGATCATCCTCCTCTTTCCATTAATACAATTAGGCAAGTGGAGAAAACGTATTAAAGTGCAGATTAGACCACAAATGCTATTATTTAATGTCCTGCAGCACAAGACTAAAAGGAAATGCAAATGCAGGGCCCATTTTCTAGTATATTCACCATATGAATGTAACAGAAATTGAAGCTACAAAATCGTTGTTGATAATCTGAGTTTCTCAGTTCTGTCTTACCTTTTCTAGTTTCAACCTTGTCTTAAAGCAGAGAAGAGCCTCACATGGACTGTAGTTTTTTTCAGTGCATGGATACCTCAATTTATGTTCAGACTGAGCAAGTTAGAGGCAGTACAAGGCATTTATTGTGAAGAAACTGTCTTTTCTGCTGTTATTTATTGCTGTTGTTTTTAGGCTCTGTGAGCTAGTAAGTAGTTTCTCTTTAAGAACAGATAAATATTAGACCCTTAACTTAAATTGGAGTTAATAAAAGGGGCACCCTGGTAAGTTGGAGGACAGGAATCCTTGAAAAACAGACACCATGTGTGCAAAAGAAGTAACAGCTTTCTTCAACCATCCTATTACGATGTCTTAATCCTGTTACAAAGTGAAAGTGAGGCAGGAGGTCCTGGCCTACAGCACAGAGCTGATTCAGATCTTTGCCGAAAGCTGTTTCATGTCACTGTGATGGGTTTTACAGGCTGTGGAGAGCACCTGTGTCAGGTGCAAGGCAGGGACGAACCCTTCGATTACCCGCAGGCTCTGTCTGGAAGCCAGTGCTTCCTCACCGTACCTATGTCTGAGACCAACCTGGCACCTCTGGAGTTAGCTGGCTGAAACTCTGTCCCTCCAAATCTCCTATTTCTATTTTTTCTGGAGAACAACATCACAGACCACATACTATTAAGAGTTTAAACTACCATCTTCGGTAACTCTCAAGGCTTGCAACATTATTTTCCAAACTGGAAAATGTACAAACTCTAAGATTAATTTCAGAACATCTAGAAAGTGAAATCTCTCATCAGACAAAACCCAAGCCTTCACCTGGGGGCGAGAAGGCTCTGCCTGCAATGTTGGGCAGATTTGAGACAATAAGCCTTGAGAAAGTTACTGGGTGTACAGTTTGGATAACATCTCTGGTCATCCCTACTTAATATGCTGTGGTCTGCCTTGCAGCATGGTCTCGGAGCACGTAAACCAAATTCTTTTCAGATGAAACTAAAGTGGAAGACGAGCTCCAGAATCACAGCAAATGTGCTGACCATTAACGGACGCTCGGTCCAGTGGGTCAGACTGCAGATCCTCCTGAGGAACCCCTCCCCAGATATCCATAGACAGGTGCTCTGAACAAGCTCTGTGCACTGCACTGCTTGATACAGACGCAGCCTGGGTGAGCCCCTCTCTCTGCTTAGCAAAGCACCTGATTTCAACCTCTGAGGGTTCAGTGAGAAACTAAACTCTGGAAACCTGGAAGTGCCTTGCTGTACAGAAGGCTCTGATGGTACAGATGGCAGCTGCCATTGTCACCTCTCTGGATAACCCTGATAGCGATGGGGCTATTTTACTCTTAGACATATTCTGCTGGGGGAAACAAGTATTTCTTTCAGCATCAAGCCTTGAATTATTCCCCAAGGCATAGCACAGCTTCTCTAATGACACTCCAGAAGGAGAACTGGGGCAGAAACCCCAAAATGTACAGTCCCTGTACACCCAAATGCAAATTGCATGTGGTTTTGGTTACACTGAGCTTTCGGTTACAGTCTTGAATGATATATTCACTTTATACGGCTCCATCAAGCTGAAAAACTGTTGTGCTTCACCTCTTATGTGATTGCTATAAAGCAATTTGAGTGATGCAGTTTAACACAGCTTCCATTTGCAGTACAGGCAATGAGGAGCACACATTGAACTATTTGTATTTGTAAACTCCTGCCCATTTCTTGCATTTACTTTGCTGCTGTCACATGGTAATGTGCCATTTGTAATTTAGAATAAATACCCATAGAGTTTTCAGTGAACATTTAAAAAGGATACAACTGTTTTCCAGGAAATGGATACTGAGTAACGTGGGGTTTACACCCTGTGTTTGGGACCAACTTATGGGACTGGTCCCTCCAGCCTACACCTGTGCAACAGGTCCCTGAGGTGGGTACAAACGTGCCTGTTTGTACCGTGGTGGCTGAGGCCAGAGTGTGCACACACCTCCCAGCCTCTGACACAGCCTCAGCCTTTTGTAGCTGGGGCTGCCCCTGAGGCCTCCCTCGAGAAAGAGCTCTCTGGAGAGCTTTCTGTTCTTCAACATGTCTCCTGGTTCAGTACGTTTCCTCTTGGGGCTCCTGTGGGCTTCTCTGGGGGACAACATCTGGGTGCCAGCTCAAGAGAGTCAAGAAGCCATACTGTGTCAGGTAAATGGCTTCTGTGACTTTTCAGTGAGTCTGTCTGGAACTCACATGTCCAACCGCCTCTCTGCTTTTCATCACGCTTCTCTCCATATTTCCCCTTTGGAACTTGGCTGCGTTGCTCTCAAACAAAATGAGATTTACTCTGGCTTACATCATTAACTATATCTGAATTGGAACAGCTCCAAAAAGAGATGCCAAATGGGCCATGTGGCTTCCTTTACTGGCTACTGCTCACCTAACGTAGTTTGTATTTCATTTTCACTCTCAAGAACATCTTACTAAACACAGTTTCCCAGAAAGGAGCTGCACAGGAGCCAGTATCTCCTGAGTCCAGGGCAGCACACACTTCCTTGCTGAAACAGAACACTGGCTTCCATTTAGCATATAAAGACAAGTGGGTAGTATGTATGTTCCCTCCCAAAGCTCGACCTCCAACTGGAGAGGGGAGCCTCTTGTAAAACTCTCACTGAAGCAGATGTTTGTGTGTGTGCAGTGGATGCAGTGCATGAGCATGAACTGAATGCATGACACCCCAGGCTGCAAAGAGTCCAACTACTGAGAAGGAAGGCTATTTATCTTTTGCTCTTCAAATTCTTTGTGTTTTCCTATTCTGACCACTTCACTATGTAAGTTATCTCTCCTGCTTTGTGGCAGAGTTTAGTCTTGCCTGAAAAAATCTTTAAGTATGACATTCCACTGATTTGCTCAGTCCAGAGGACTAAAATTTAAAGAACTTTTCCAGGGCTTTCTTTTTGTGGCCCTACATTCCAGTGCATGTTAATTACAACACTGTACAGTATTATTTCAAACATGAATTAGAATCCTCATTACATGTTATTACCACAATGAAAGCAAATGTAGCTTTTGATCATTTACTCCTGAAATAAGTTTTTAGCATTTAATACAAAATTACTGCTCAGAAATTTAAACAAAGATAAATTCCACATTCTGAATGTTTGTGAGAGGGAGACTCTTTCTTTGTGTAGGATGAAACTGCTTACAGCACATTTTGTTTAAGGTAGAAAATTAAATATCACTAGTTTCTAACAGCTACCATGTTTGCCATCAGCAGTGAATTTCCTGGAGGACAGAATCTTGCCTAATTAGCTCTTAGTGAACTTAAGTTTGTCAAAGGCTATTACTTATAATTGGTATATGTCACTGAACAGTTTTAAATATTATATAAAGCTACAAATACCGCAGGCTGTAGGAATGCTTGCACTCTGAAAAGCAGCTCTCATATCCCAGAGATCCATACATTAGGGGCTCTAGCAGCAATACTGTAGTATGAGCATTAAATAACAGAAGTCACTCATGGATCTAATACAATAGAATTTGATCCTGCACGTCCACGCCAAAGCTGCCCATCATAAGACACTTCCTTTCCTTGTCATCACCAACCCAAAGTCCTTTCTGTTTCTGCATCTGTACCAGTTGCATACATTCCAATGGCATGAAATTTTGCCAATGACTCTGCTGAAGGATGTGCAATCTCTTCCTCCTTTTTGCAGCCGTATTAAATTGGCATTGCAAACAGACATCAAAGTGGTGACAAAGGCCCTTAGTTGTGCTGAGGTTAAGGAGGTGTTCTTCCACACTGGTATTATTTCTATAATTTTACTATCAAAACCAATTAATTTTTTCTCTAGACAACATTTCTGTTTTCCTGAAGTCAGTCTTTAATTCAGCTGAATAGTTAATAATGTGAAAGAACTGAAAGGAAGGTTACCTAATTGTTCTTTTACTCTGAAACGTTCATTACTGCAAATAATTCTGAAAAGTCACAGGAAATCTTTTGTTTTCAATACAAAACTTAAGCTTTCCAGTATATGACATTTTGAACTTTCAGGTGACTCAGATGTTCTGTGTTGCATGAAAGTTTTAAAAGAGAATTATCTTAATCTTTGCAACATCAGCCCCAACACATAACTCAGCTCTCACTGTTTAACCAAGAAGTTCCAGTAAGTCAAACTTAATTTTCCAAGACCTTTTTCTGTAGATACACTTTTTTCCAGAAAGTTTGCATTTACAGGACTGAAGTGTAGGCACTTTTCCTGAGCCTCACAGAAGACTCACATCCTTCCAACATTCAACTGCAAAACTTGAATTAACATTTTACAGACACAAATTTAGAGGCTGTTTTTTCAAAAGTTTCGCCAAATAGAAAAAAGGTAATAAAGGTAATAGCTTTTTAAAACTGCCATAAACAGTTGGAGAACAGAATAGAAGATAATAAATGCAGTTTGTGCCATACGGTGAGTTTATATCTTTGTGATCTCCACACTTCAATGAGCCATTCTGGCTAAAGGTGAATTCTAGTGAGCTCTCCAGTCATGGTCTGGTTTAAAGGCAAACTTGACTCAGTTCTTCTAACCCATTCCTCAAAGGTTTCTTTATTGTTAAAATCATTCAGCTTTTTTTTTTTTTTCCCCCCAACAGAAAACAGCTTAGGAAGAGAACATACTGAGGCTTTACTCATAACTGTGCACCTCTAACCATGAGGGCACAGCAAAGATCTAGCCACCCTGTTCCTGCACCCAAAGGAAACAGTAAAAGAAACAGATACATGTACCTTCACACTTCTAAGAGAGGACAGAAAACCTCCTTTCTCAGAAACTGCACTGCCTGCTCCTGTACTCTGAGTGGTACAATTCCTTGAGCCCTGGTAGACTAAACACATTTTAAGAGTTTAGGAAGATTTTAATCTTTTCAGTTGATGTAGGAAGAAAAGCAGAGAAGCACATCTCAGCTCAAGAATGAATTAGTAACCTGGGAGGGAAGCAGGACCCCAATAGGCTCTTTTTCTCCTCAAGGAGCTGCTAGGTAAGACTTTCTTCCCTTGCCCAACGTTTTCTTCCTAGCCCCTTTACAAGGGGCCATGTTTTACTCCTGAAAGTTTGTGTCTGAATAAGAAATGTTTCGTTTCCTTTCTCTCCTGAATTTTTAAAACTTAGTAAAAAAATAATCTTTACTGAAGAAACTGACTCAAGCCAGTTGCCCTATATAATTCAGGAAATAAGAGAATTTTATCATTTCAGGATGAAGAGTACACTATTAATCATAATAAAATATGAGAGAATGCAGACCTTTGCATTCTCTCTAGGTGACTTCAAGCTCTTATGTCTCCTATTGCATGTGCAAAAGCAATAATAAAAATTTAAAAGCATCAGTTTATATAACACAGCATAGTCTGTCCCTCAATATTTTCACTGTATTTTTTCCCACAGAGCAATCTGAACCAAATCTTTCTATGTTTTAAAAGCTTTATATACACAATTCATTCAAAGCCTTATTAAATTTACATTTATGTCTCCAAGTAGTAATGCTTTCTGTCATTAAAAAAGTAGTTTCAAAATGGCAATCATTTAAGGCTTATGTCTATACTATTTAATTAACTAAATGATATGGGTTTTTTTTTTTCCAAGACCTTATTTTATTAGATAGCAAGCCTGAAAAAAATAAAGGGAAATCCATTTGAACCCAAGAGGATATTGGTTGTGTCCCAGGAGATCATCAGGAGAACGGATATAGTGATTTCTTTTATTACTCCAAGTTTGATTAAACCATAGTGTGGAGAAATCCTCCCCACCCCCATCAAAACATTTGATTAATGATAAAATAAGAGCCGTGTGCTCTTAAAGTATTTAAAAAATACTGGACTGGTAAGCTGTATTTGTCCTCACCTTAAAAATTTTAAGTACTATATGATTTAACAAAAAATAGCAAATATTAAACAAGAAATTAGATTAAGATTGTTCTTCCATGGAAGAAGAGGGGTCTCCTGCAACTTGAATTTTTGCAGAGCTAATGCCCTGAATTTTAGTAGATCTGATGTGTCTCTCTTTCTGCTGCTGTTAGCATTACCGTCCCTATTGAAAGAATGCTTAGGAGCCCAGTCTGAATTAAGGCCCTGCGTAGTACAGAAATGCAGCAAACACGCGCCTCTGTATGGAGGGTTGTCATCCATCAGAAAGCACCTTATTATGAAATGCAGTAGATAAATCCTTAAGCAGACTTGCTTTGTAAGTAAAGAGATTGGAAATGAAAGTGAGTTCTAAAATATGCTCCAAACTAAAGGCCTTTAGAAGGACATCATCAATTTAGGAATTGGCCTCCGATCTGACAAGTTTATTCACTACTTCTATAAGGGACACCTAAACCAACTGTCCCTGGAAACATTAACGGGGGCAGGGGGAGCTGTACAAGAAAAGGAAACCAGCACCAACCCTCTAACGTTTCCACGGCAGCTTTGGTCCAAGAGGTCCCTGCCGGCACCGAAGGGCCAGCGCAAGCCCTTCCCCAGCCCCAGAGGCTCTGCGGGAGCGGGCCGGGCTCCCCCCCAGGGCTGCTCCCCCCTCGCAGGGCCGCAGGGGAAAGGGGCGGGCTGCTCCGCACCCGAGCAAGGCATCCCTACAGAAACTGAACTGTGGAGGATCCCCGGAGACTCTCCAGAACTGCCTGTGGTTGTTGCAGTACGGTTCTGGCCTGAAAAATGACTAAGATAGAAATTCTGAACTATTTTTCTAGTGTTTCCCGATTGAAAGTGTACAGCTCATCATTAAAACGTGGGGTTTGTAACTGCTGAGTGTACTCCCCGTAGCACACCGCAGCCCCGTGTCCGTGTAGAGCATCACCAGCGGTGGCCGCTGAGGCCACCCTCTGCCTGCGGGGACAGCCGTGGCACCTCACCGGTGGACGGAGCTCAAAGCACACACCATCGTCTCCACGCCACCAAAACGCAGGAGACTTGGCCGCTTCTTCAACGTTACCGTACTGATGGGGAGCTGAATGCACGCTACCACTACGTCTGCTCAATAAGAAGGGGCTTTTTTGATACACACATTCTGCTTTGAGATGTCTAAAGCTTTACAGGTCATGTAGGAAAAAAACCCATATTCCCTAAAATATTAGATTCAGATCTGTCAAGAAATCCCATTTACAGTGAAAAATGCTATTACAAGCGTTTGTAAAGAACCTGAAAATAGCACAGATAGAGGTAAATTCTCTTTATTCTCTCTGATGAGTGGGATAAAGTTCTGCAAGCTTCCAGGGAGTAGCAAGACACTATGTTCACTGGAGACCAGTTGTTTCTGTTTCCTAACATTAGCCTTGTTACCCAAGACAAGGAGAAGGATGTAATGTCTATGAAGCAAGTTTTTTTGGCGGAGAACGTGCAGACAGCTATTCCAAGTGAGTACTGAAACTACTCCAGTAAATTTAAGCAGATCAGGCTTTAGACAACTGCAAAGATGAAAACCCGGTAACATAAGATAAGACAAGATAAAGAGATCTGGCTATACTCTGTAAATGAAACCCCCCTCAACTCCATGTGCTTCAATCAATGAGTTTGTGTGGGTGCAGCTGATGGTTGAGCTTAGCCTAGGAATTTAGAATATTTAGTTACAACTTGATGATCTAGTTGGTCTTAACTCAGCCAAGCAAGGATTCACAGGGTATTAGATTGCTGCTCATGTAATTACATGATTAGGTGACAGTTTCCAGTTATGTCAACCTAGCTACAGCAGGTCTGAGAAAACACCAAATGGGCCTGCAGTAGTGTCCATTCATCACACGGGAGCAGGGAGCCTTTCACCATCGCCACCAAGCAAGTGCAGCTGTGTTCTGGCTGGCTTGCAAGCCTCATTCTTTGCAGACCGGTTACACAAAATGGAGTGTCTGGAGTTGTGTATTTCACTATGACGTGGAGAGCAGAAGCTGTTATGCAAGAGGACTCACAGTTGTTTCTGTATGATCCTCCTCAGTTCTGGTAATCAGGGAAGGGAGGCCACAGCCGCCTCCTCTCCTGTGAATTTGTAGTTGATATACACAGGTGTGGTTACTGTCCCTTGTCCTTTCTGTACCCATCTCCCCTGCTCCTCTTTTTGTCATCATCCTTACAGAAAGGGGTAATATTTTCAAAAGAATTGCCTTTCCTTTGAATCTGCACAACTCTGTCTATGCCAACTCAGGACACAAGTGCACACTTGTAGATCTAGCTTCTTGCCTGAAGGCAGACTGCACCCCAGAGTACACGGCGCCCCACACCAACCTACTGAACTTGCTCTGTATCTTTTGTGAAATCTTGCTCGGTGCAATTTCTGGAATACTCCCTTTGAGAAGTCTGGAAAAGGAAGGCCAGCGCATGCTAACTCCACCTCCTCTAGATGAGTGCCCTAATTTTAAACTTTATAAATTCCAGCATACCCATTCTTGCCACATTAATTAAACATATAAATACAAGATGAGTAGAATTGTCTCATATGAAGTTTTTAAAAAATGTTATTTTGGCTGCGAACAACTAAAAAAGCATTTTGTTTTGGTTTATATCTGTCTGTGCATTTGGGCTTGCCATGAATGGCTAGGTATGTGATACTAACAGCAGCGAGAGAAAGCCCAACCTAAGCATATATCATCCATTGCGCAGCAGCTGACTGCGCCTTGGAATAGGTCTCGTAACCTTCAATTATCCAGCCCAATAACCTACTGCTATCGAACACCACCCTACCCTTACCCAACCGGACAGCTGTAACACTCTGGCACCAGACAGTGTTTTCTTTGCTTGCACGATTATAACCTCAAGGCAAGACCTGCACCTGGGTATATGACACAGTCTCAGGGCACTTTTATAACAGAAACTCTGTCTGCGTTGCAAAGCATAATTTTATTGAGAGCTCTTCTGTCACATTTTGGTATTAGCTAAAACCCTTGGGGAAACAATGGAAACAAAAGTATGATCTTGCCTGTTTAAATTGCATCTATTCTAGCAGGACTTTCTTGTTAAACCTCAATCACCAAATATTTTTGGCACATTTCTAATGCAGGAGATTTTCCCGTTATTTTGCTGTTTCTCAATGCAACTGCCTTGCAACTAAAAATAAGCATTTCTAAAAGAACTAAATTTTACACATTTAAATATGCATAGTTAGGAAGAATATTTGCAATACAGTCATTGGTGACACATGCTATGGCAGAACACAAAAGCAAAGCAAGGAGATTAATCAAAGCAACTGCATTGGCCAAGATGGAATTGTTTTGTAGGAAGAAAAAAAAAAAAATCACATTCCCATGTACTATCAAAGGAGGAATATATATATTTTTTATATATCTGTATATATCCAATTTAACATCCAAGTAATTAAGGTTGCTCAAGATAAATCTAGTCACATCCCAGAAATGTTGCAGTTGCAGAGAAGCAAAAGTTTTCAGGCTGTAGATGTTAATTGATCTCTCCCATAGTGCGTTGGGTCCTTATTCAGGAAAGCACTTAGGCAGGTATTTAAAATTGAGATTTTCAAAGGCAGAAATTGATTTCTGGCAGAAATGGATCAGCTAGTCTGTCTTAAACTAAAGTCCTTTTGTACCTTTGAAAAATCTTTCCCACCAACTTTAATCAGACCTAAACATATGCTTGAAGCGAAGTGGAAGCTTTAGGGCTGAATAAACATCATCTTAAGCACACATTTAAATGTGTTGCTGAACTTCACTGTGAGGGGAACCAATACAAAATGGAGGCTAGTTTAAATCCACTGAGAATACTCCAGTGTGAATTATTCAGGTATTCCCACTTCAGTTAATTGTTCAAGCTGGAGAGCCAGTGAAATATTTTGATAGACCATTATATGATATCAAGGCAGCATAACAGTAACACACACTCTAATCTCCAGAAAGTTGTCTCATCCAGAGTTTCAACGTTAAACATTAAAAACTTTTTGAACTATCATAACTTTTATAGTAATTATTTTCATTGCTTATAACAACAATCTGGAACTGAAAACTTACCACAGAATGAATTCTCTCTTCGCTTTCAGATGCAGAAATTTGTTGTAGAGGCTGTGGGATCTTTAGGCTCTAAGTTCTGATGTGCATCCCACCACTGTACTCGAAAACTGTTTTCTGGGGAGCAAGCAGACATTCTTCCTGGTCACAGAGCAGGGGAAAATAAAGAGCAAATGTTTATTGCAGCAAAGGCAGCAATGGCACACATGCCACTAATCTCAAATTCTAGCACTGTTTTCAATGCTTAACGACATTTTCAGCTATACCTGGACAGCAGCAGGAGTTGCAAACTAACCAGTAACATTTGACAGACACACTCATGGTTTCACGTTTCTCTCTCAAACCACAGGCCCTTGGATGTGGGTGTGTGGGGCAGGCTGTCCTCAGCCGAGGAGCCCATGGTGGCCCCATGACAGTGTCAGTTGGATTTGCAATAGCAGTCACCATGGCAGTGTACGTGTCTGGAGGGGTTTCTGGTAAGTGACCTTTTTTCCTTAGACAATATTTATTGCCATGATTTTAAGGCTCTCTTATTAAATTACTTCAATTTTATGGTATAAACCACTGTGTATCTTGCAAGCACCATTACAGCAGAGTCTGGATCAGAATTTCTCTAGTAAATCTTTTGTGTTCTTGTCTCCTTCTATTCTTTGTGTTTGACAAAATCTTCCACCAAATTTTGACCTGAACTACAGTGTGCAAACCTTGGCAGACCTCTGGCTTTTATGGAAAGTGGTCAGTGCAAACCAGAAATCTGATTGGTTTTTCTTTGAGAATTCTGTCAGTAGAGATGATCCTGGACAGGCGCATGCACCGTGTTTAAGGAAATAACCATGAAAGGCTTACAGAATCCAGCAGTCACCAGCTGAAATGATTGCCAGCTAGGCAGAAGGTGGAATGACCCACGATGAGCAGGGTTCACCTTACAAAGTGCAGTTTATCTCTTCATGTCCTATGACAAGCAGTAGCAAGTCTGCTCCTGTCTGCTTATTTGCAGAAGCAGCAGATCGTAGAAAGCAGAAACAACAAAAAGTTTCAGTACTAGAGATACATTCTGTGATACACTGTCAATGTACTGTCATTGCCCCTTGGTTTCTGCTATAACTTTTCCTCAATATATATTGGTCAGGAATCTTTCTTTTGTCTGTAGCTGGGCTAACTAATCGGTGTCTACATGTGCCATATTGGATGGTGCTTCGTCTCCTATTCCCACTATTAGTTTGGCCAAATTAATATCAGAAACACTAGTGTAACTGCTTTTAACATTTAAATACTCTCTCTAAAATAGAAAATGATGGGTTGTAATAATACACAGCGTTGTGTATTATAATACACAATACTCCACTTTGTATGGGAGTTTATATTACCCTCTTAAAGGAAATGGTGCGAGTGTACTCCAGCTCCCACAAAGGCATTTCTTACCCTTCATAAAGGGGGTAAAGCCGAGCTGGGCAGGTATAACTGGGCTGTTATAAATAGTTGCTGTAGCAGAAATTACTGTGGTTGTTTCTCTTCTCTTCTACAAACTCTTTCACAGAGACACCATGCACGAGCAGGTTTCTGTGTTCGCATTAGACAGCGTTCAAAGCACAGCGAAACAGGCAGCCTTGTCACTGCCACTGAGACACAGCACAATGGTGTCACACAAAGTTAATTCAGCAGTACATTCCTATTATGTGAACAACTTTAAACTACAGCTTTTGGTTCACATGTAGGCAGGTAAACTCTTCCAATGCAGTATCATGAAAAAACCTCTAAAGACACTAACCTGTCCTACACTGGTATCTTTAAGGGATATTAATCTCCATTATACAGAAGATTAGAGTTCAATCCCAGCAGGGCAGAGCAGTTGCAGATGTTGCAGTATTGTGCTTCCTGTGTTTTTCCCATGACAAAGGATTCTGCCTGCAGTGCGTTTTGTCTGTGAAAGAATGGGAACAGATATTTCAATAGGCTGTGGCTACCCAACATACGATTACTAGTGAACACTTTGGAACATCAATTCCTATATAGGATTTGTTAGCAAATTCTGGGGCTCTTTGGCCACGAATTCTCATGTTTAAGTACCAAGAAAATGTTTTGCATCAGTTCTTTATGAAACTCTGAATTCATGGTGACATAAAACTGTAGTCTGCACACTTGGTGAATGTAAGCTCTTTCATCTAGGAAAATTTCTGCTTTTGCTTTTCCTCCATCTAAATTTCCCCAATGTCTAGATAATTTCCCACCATTTTTCCAACTTAACATTCTGAACAAACTCAGGACTGTGATCACTGCAACTACAAAAGAATGGAGAACACACTGTCCAAAGCAGACTTTTTGTTGTTGTTAACCAGTAAACTATCAGTGACACAGGAACCAAGAATCTTTTAACTCCCCTATGTCAGCACAAGAGTCTTCAACTAGCCTTTTCCTTTCCAGATTTAATGCTAATCAGACATCTCTAATACTATCATGACTTGTCCTGGCCATCATAATCACCCTGTATTATATACAGGTGGGGAACAATATCAGGTGCTGAAAGAAAGGAAAATTATTCATTCCAACCAGAGTAAAGAACAAAAGACAAGACAACAATTTATCAAAATTCACATGAAGGGCTGTTAAGTAAGGTGCCATCCATCTATTTGCTCTGTGCTGAAAAATTTGAAACACAGTGAGGAATTCAAAATTAATTCAAGACTGGTGCTACCAGGTCAGAGTTTTGGAAATGATACAAAGAAGTTTTTATCCATCTTGTTATCTGTGTTTGTCAGTTCATTATGTATCAAAGGTGCCTGGATTTCATAAGATAATGACTCACTGACCTGAAGTGCAAACAAACACAGAAACTGTACATAAAGGCTCTTTCTCCATCACTAGCCTTTGACAGACAAAGGTCATGATCTTTTAGTTATTTTATTAAAGACAAAGGCCATTTTTTTCTGATAACCATACAGGCTGAAATGAGACTTTACCTGGAAGGTAAGCAATGAATCTGCTATGTCTGTATTTTTACTGTGGAGTAAATTTCATTTCATCTGTTTATTTATCCAATTATCAATTACATATTTGTAAAAAATGAAGTTTTCAAAAAGCATTCAACACTTCTTCCATGTTGAAGAAAGATGTAGAGGGAAGTGACTAGCACATGACATAGCAAATATATTTTAGAAATAAAAATTGCCACAAAGAATTCCAATGTTGTTGAAATCTTTTCTGTGTGTGAGTTCAGGTCTAGCTACTCCTAAATACAAAGGAAGGAAATTCCACAGGAAATAGAACTCTGTTTCAGCACAGCTACTTTATCAATTTCCTTATCATGGACCTTTCTTGGAGGGTGTAATAGCTTGATGAAAATGAGTGATGAAGAACTATGCACTGCTGTCCCCAGATCCCACCTAGGCATAGCTCACCAACAGTCAGCATGAAAGCTGGACAGCCCTAACATTATTTTATTTTATGTTCATGAAAACTGAGTTCCTAAGTAACCCCAGGTTGAAGATGGGGACGTAAATATGACTTAAATCCAGGATACTCCAAATCTGCTTCAAGATACATGATCAAGCCAGCAATAGTCCTTAATCTTAATGCATGCCTACTAAACTGAAGGAATGCTCTGCTGCTCCAATCCTCCCTTAAAAATAAAAAGCCAAAGCCCTTGAGGTGAAAGAATACATGCAGAATGATGGACCTTCTCATCAGAGCTGTTAGGGCAGATTCAGACTTTTATCTAGAAAAGCTGTATATAGATCTATAGATGATGTACTGCAGGACAGCAGTCTGACAAATAGCACAGTCTGCAAACATCAAGAGGGAAGCGGGATCTTGGTGGCTTGCCCCTCTCCTCCCTCTAATTTAATCCAATTTGTTTCAGTTTAATTGCAGTCAGCATTTAATTGCAAAATAACATCTAGAAAAGCATGTACTAGTCTCATACTCAAAAGTGCCCACATTTTTACAAATCCTCATCCATTCTCATGTATCCAAGTCATCCATATGACTTATTTTGTGATTTATTTTTCAGGTGGTCACATAAACCCAGCCGTTTCACTAGCTATGTGCGTGACTGGAAGATTAAAATGGACCAAATTACCAATTTACATATTAGCACAACTCCTGGGAGCATTTGTTGGAGCAGCAGCTGTCTTTGGGATTTATCATGGTGAGTACACCTTAGACATGCTCACAGGACAAACGAAAGGTTAGGCAGGCTCTAAGGCCCCAATTTTTCAGTGAATGCCAAGCAGGCAGAGGACTGTGTTCACACAGGGCTAATGGCAGGACTGAAGCTGAAGCCATAAAGGAGAAAGAAAGAAGCATAAAGAGTTTGAAGGGGGGAAATAAAAAGCCTCAAGCATTCCAGGTATCCTACAACATTTCTGAAACACTAATACTCTAGGAAATGTTCTGAAGTTTAGAAAAATTATTCATGGGAAATCAGATACTCTGAGATCATGTATTTCTCAGTAAGGATTTTAAATTACTTAATAGCCAGGATATAGGGCTATTCATCTTCCAAGCAAATTAGAAACATTAAAGATGTGATCCAAGTGCCTGTAGGCAAGTATCACCAACATCGTTCACTGAGATTACAGGATATGAGATCAGGTCCTTCCTGACTAAACCTCAGACCACCCTAAAGAGGCAGCTCTCCAAAGCAATGAAGTCCAGGTAGAGTGATAAAGGAATCACATATTGGAAGGGGGAAAAAAATATTTTTTTTAAAAGTCACCCCTATCCTATCCTTGAGGCATATTTTTCTTACACGGTGTGCCACAAAAGGAAAAAACTTAGAAACAGACTCTCTGACTTGAGGAATCCATTCAGCCAGAGCTGAAATTTGTTTCAGTCACCTACTCCAAAACTGGGCTTCTACCAATCCAGCCCATCTCCTCCAAAGCCTCTCTTACAGGCATTATATGCCTGCAGACAGGGGTGGGTCTAGGTACACCAGAGAAAATAAAGATGGAAATGCCTGTTATAGATCAGCAAGGTTCTCAATACCAGTGGTAATCACAAACAGAAAAATCTTCAGGAGCTGTCGTAACTGTTCTGGATTTGGTGGGATTTGTTTGGGGTGGGGAGGAGTTGTTTGTTTTAAGGTTAGCACTAGAATTTGGAGACAGTGGGATTCCAGAACAGGATTTCCATCTGAATCTAAATCCTCCTCAAGCCAGCCAGGATCAGTGCCGCGGCCAGCGCGCAGCAGCACCTCAGCACGCACAGGCCTGGGGGTGGGCTCGCTCTGCTCTGCCGAAGGGCAGCGGCGGGACAGGGAGCCGAGAGGGGGAACTCAGGGCTGGGGTTAGGCTTAGAGACTTCTTCCTGTTATTCAGGAGTGCCTATCTCTGCTCAGGTACTTTACCCTCCTCTTCTTACTAATTCCCAAACCTCTTTTTCCTTCTTTCAACTTGCAGGAGTGTCCTGTACTCACTGAGGTCTGCTCAAAACTCACTGGTAGGAAAACAGACACAGGAGCTCAACACCTCCCTCCTCCCCATACACCCAGATCTGAGCTAGGTGCTTTCATTGCCAGGGAGGTCCCTGAAGGACTGAGGGAATATATATGCTAGGCTGCTGAACACGAGGCCTTTCTAAAGGTGTACAAAGTAATTCACAGCTGAGAAATTTTATTTTCCTTACCTTTTTTTTTTTAATAGTTAAATTCAACAAAATAATCCAACACTGCAAAGTAGGGAATGAAATATTCTCTGCATGCATGTCATGGCCTTAAGCAAAGGTAGAAAAAACATGGGCAAGGAGAAACAGATTTGTCTGCTAGCTTTGGGAGAAGCTAATGATTCTCACCATGACTTCCAGGGGTGATGGGGAGCTGTTTCTTTACTCACAGCTATCACCTCATCACTGGATCCACTAGTAAAATAGTCATAGCATTTGTTATTCTTGTCTGTCTATGCAGATTTTTGAGTGCTTCATCTTAGTGCCTTCCTCTTTATATCATTTCAGGGCTTGCCAAGGCAGCAAATTATTCTGACACAGAAGTCATATTATACTATTTAGAATATGCTTTAAATATACTAACATAAATATACATGTATTTACAATATACATAAACCTTTACAATATATATAAAAATACACTAACTTAAATATACCAAGAAGTGAAGTTTTGTGGTTAGTCTCTCCCCTCGTATCTCGGATGACTAGCGTAGCAGTTGGGTGTAAAGCCCATGCAGAGTGAAAGATTCAAACTCCTTTAGAAGAGGAGGTCTCTCAGGAGAGTTCATTTCCAGAAGTCATTGCACAACTGACAACTGGAATAGCAGTAATTCCTGGTGACTGTGAACCTGAAGAGCACAATCAGGACGCTCTGCATTCTACAGGGCATCACGCCAAATGTGACACCTCTTACAGAATAATACAACTGCCTTCAGAATCAGAAAATGCTCCTTGGCACTGAGTTTGGAGCAATGAGCAGGGGAAAAACCAGCCCCATTCTGAAAGATGTGATACATAAAAGAAATACTTCAAGGCACAGGAGGAGAGTTGAGGCAGGAGGGTATGGTTAGTGAATCACCTCAAATCTGTTAACTGTGCTCCCAGAAAAAACAATTGGTTTCAGTTGAGACTGTGAAGTGCAGACCTATCACATGTATTCTAGTCCTAGAAAACCCAGTGCTTGTAGGAAAGTGCCACCGGGTAATGGCTGTTTCCTACAGATGCCTTTATGGAGTACAGCAACGGAACACTGGAGGTTACAGGACCTAATGCAACAGCACATATCTTTGCAACGTACCCAGCTCCATATCTGTCCCTCATAAATGGATTTGCAGATCAGGTAAGAGCATTTGCTGTTGTGATTCCACAAATTAAATGTACTGAAAACTGTGAAACGAAGCAGTAAACAGAATACATAGGTCTCCAACGGGTATGCTGAATCTCACTGGTTTGGTCATACATCACTGAGAACGACGCAATGAGAATGCAGTGCTGTTTGAGGGGGTCACATTTTAGTCATATTTTACAAGCAAGATAATTTCAAGTTGTTCTTTTCACATACATCATATTAATTGTTGCACTCTACATGTATTTGATGCCATATATGTAAAAGGTTTTCCCCAGCATAAATCAGTGCTTCTCCATAAACTTCAGAAGAGCTATGTACATAAAAATCCAGCCCATTTTGTGAACCTATTATTCCTTAGGTAATGCTTAAGCAGCCAGTTTAACACATCTTGAATATCGAGTTTTCTGCTACCATAAGCTTCCTCTCCAATCTTCTCTTTGCAAATAGATTTGTATTATCTGTTATTTTTAAATGACTGAATGTGAAAAAATCTCTGCTTTATTTCCAGTCTGTGTCCTCTAATCCCACTTATCCAGCAGTGAAAAATGAACTTTCATATCTTCTACTTCTAATCAATTCACCTGTCATCTTCAGGCATACCTGAAACTAATACTGCATAAGTAAGTTATGAAAAACTAGGGATAGCTGGAGCACAGGAATTCCTTACATAAAGGACTTGAAGACTATACAATCTAGCTTCAAAAAAACCCAAAACATTTTTTTAAATTTTGTAAGAAAGACAATTCTGATCTTTGGATCAGTCAGTGGACTTTTCCATAAGATCTTTTTACCCATGGATGTTTTAGAACAAAATTAAAAACAGATGAAATAAAAATAATTTTTAAAAACTCCAAACTTAAACTCCTTTAAATCAGTACAGAAACTGAATGTTTTGACATCCCTGAAACTTCTGTCTAGTTTCCCAAAGTTAATTATTAGCAAAACTGACATTTACAAAGCATTCGATTTAAGCAGAGCAGCACTTCCATCAAAGTAATTCCAAGAAAATTTCCTTCATCAGCTCAATTCACGTATGCAATACAGAGTTCACTTGAGAGTTACACATGCAACCTTAATTTAGTTATTTTCTACTTTTCTAACTGCTCAGTTTTGATTTTTTTTCCTTATGATATGCAATACCTGGATAAAGAGGTGTGAATTTAGTCTAATTTAGCAGAATAAGCTACAGTCACCTAAACCACTTTTGTATCAAGGTAACTGATTGTATTACCATAGCAAAACTACCAAAAATCAAGTAAATGGAACTGTTACACTGACAGGAAAAGATGTGGAAACAACGCATCAGGCCTCATGCAGGAGACTGTGCGAATAATGCTCTATTCTTTCCATACCAGGTTGTTGCAGAACGTTTTCTTTCAAATGTCCTCAGCACATTTCTTGTCTTTTTCTTTCAGCAAAAACATCAAAACTTCTCATTACTGTGGGGTACAGAGCCACTGGGTTCCCAATTCTGCTACTCTGTATAGTGGGATAAATCTAAATACCAGCTCTAAGCCATCACAATCCACAGAGCTGCCATAGCCCCTCATTTCATTATTGAAAGGAATTTGCACATATTTATTCAATATTCTTTTCTTTGCATTGGCCAGGTGATGTCAACAGCTGTTCTTCTTCTGGCTATATTTGCTATTTTTGACACCAGAAATAACAGCGTACCAAAGGGCCTGGAGCCAATTGCAGTAGGACTTCTTATAATTGTTCTTACTTGCTCCTTGGGAATGAACAGTGGCTGTGCCATGAACCCAGCCAGGGATCTGGGCCCAAGGCTCTTCACAGCCGTTGCAGGATGGGGGATGGAAGTATTCACGTGAGTATGCCTGGATTTGAAGTAAAATGCTCTTGGCTAAAATTGCTTCCTAGGAAAGTAAGGTCCTGATTCAACATGGTACCAAGTCATACTTCAGACACATATAGGTAATTCTTTGCATACCAGAAGCAGCTATTCACGTACTTTAGGCCAGACAACCTCTAGGAACTGAGCTTTATAAAGGATTTCCTGCTCCTAAGGCAAATCAAACACACATTATCTCTAATATCAATCATTGTTTCAAGCAGACCCTTCCTGAAATATTAGAGATTCTCAGAGGTCACTGAAAATATAAGAGTGCTTTCTTCTCTTGTCCTGCAGCTTTCAGGAAAAAAAAAAAAAAAGAAATCGTGAGAGAGTTAGGTGGGAATATTTATTGGGTGCTGTAAAAACACAGACATATCAGATTGATCTGGCCTATTATTACTGAGTTATTGCAGAAACATACAACAATCCAACAGCCTGACTTCCTGCCTGGCAGCGAAGGAGTGAATGAAAGCTCTCTTCATTTTCCCACATTTCAGAGCACAATCCCAAATCCCTGTTGCATGCGTGTGTGCATGCACACACACACTCTTGGCTGGCCAAACGCACAGCTAATTAGTTGCACATCAAACCCACAGTTTACACACGTCCAGTGTAAGAGGCACTCCGGAATATCCAAGTAAGAGTAATCTGTCATCAGGAGGTAGATATTTTGGTTTATTTTTGTATAGTTTGTTTTTCCAGTTATTTACAAGTAGGAATCCCCAGAAGTACTGCAGAGCACTGGAGAGCTCCAGTTAACAGAGATTTCACTTTAGCTACTTCACCAAGTACAGATAATCTGTATTTATTTAGTATGACTCCCATCTATATATATCATGTGCCTTAGTAGAGGAGAGCAGTAGCGAAGCTTTTCTTGCACCAAAAAAGCTCAGCATGGCATAGAAGAAACAGAGCCACAGTCACAGCACAGCTGGATCCAAAGCTCAGCTATAACTCAGCTCTGGCGAGCCGCTGCTGGGAGGTCAGCTTCCTAGACCACTTGCCTCCAAACTTGTCCTCCCTAGCAGCTCTTACCACTGTGCCATTAGACTGTGCCTTTTAAAAACAGCAGCACACAGATTCTCCTCTCCTAGGATTCTTCTCTCTCATGCCTATTTAATTACAAGTAGTTGTTGACTATGATGTTGATTATAGTGTCATGTGCTATAATCTGTAATTGTCAGGAAGTTGGCTGCTGAAAAAGTCTGGAAGCCTGATTGTACGGTGGTCTAATCACAGAATACCTATGAACTCCTCTCCTCTCCAAAAGTAAGGTCTTACTCATTTACATTTAAGGAATTACAAGAAAACTCTAAATCTGTACAAATATGGGCTCTTCCCTAATTTAGTTTTAGGATTTAGAGAGGGAATGCATTCCCACTGTAAAGACCATACAAAGAAATTTAAAAATGGGAACATAAAAAATGAAAGATGAAATTGTTGATCATTGTCAGAATAAACTTAGAGCAGTCTCAGGGGTGTATAAAGTTGAGAAAGAAGTCTTCCTCCCTGCCATCAGTTATAAGGCTACAGCTATAACCAATTCAAGGGAATGATACAGCGGGAACACGTTCTCATCTATTTACAGCACAGATCCAGGTGAGACTTGAAGAACTTGAGCTTTGTCAGGTAACTGGAAGCTTTAGCTCAGTAACAGGCCAAGGGAGAGGTCTGAATGATTGTGGATAGGATCTTGAACCACCTGATGCTCTGCTGTTCAGTGATACAGCAACAGTTGACAGCTAAACCTTGGATGTCTCAGCTTAACTGGAACCCACAACTTTGAGGCAGGTGCTTAAGCTTCTCCAGTAAAAGGCATGCCCAGGAACCGGGCCCTAAGGGTGAAACCTCCACAGTGCCACGAGGGGAGCGCTGCACAAACTGAGCCATAGGAAACCCTGAAGAGACACTGAACGTTCACTGGAGTGAGGGCAGAAGCACCTCACAGGGTGACCGAGTCTCACTGTCTGAATCCGTGGGTGTTTGGGTGCTGCCTACAGAGCAGGCAGGACCACCAGGAGAGCCTTACACTGGAATAGAGCAGATACAGAAGGATGAGACTATCTACACTCTGATACCAAGCAAATACTGTGAACACTGAGATAATCAGTTGACAATCAGAAAGTCCCCTCTTCTCTTTTGTGCTTGCAGGTCTGGCTTTATCACCTTCTCAGGGAGGGAACTGTGACCAGACTACCAGGGAGTTCTGCTGGGCCGCAGAGTTGTGCGGGGAATAGGAAGGCAGTTCAGCAGGGGTTTCTAAATACTGTTGTTCTATATTTTGCACAAAGGCACCTGAAGGAGCGGTTTCCCTGAGAGTCAAGGCAGGGGACACGGGGTATGGTGTGGTTTCCCCAGCCAGTGCAGCACAACCGCCAGCACTGAGGCCTGCTCCTGCAAACTGCTCCTCAACCTGTGCCACGGGTGTCACAGACGGCAACTGTCCCCATCCGTAAAGGCGACTGCTGGCTTCACAGGCTTAAGTGTTTCTAATGTCCTAAAACCACAGGAGTTTTCCTTAAGCACATGCTTAATATTCTAATAAGCTTAAGAAAAGTTTTGGGTAGTGAAGCTTTGTCTGTGGTGAGAGAACAGCCAGAGCTCCGGGTACAGCCCCCAGACTCCGGGGGTCGACAAGCGGAGCAGAGCACGAAGCAGCAGTGGGGAAGGGAGAGCGCCACGGCACAGCATCGCGCCTGGCGCCGGCCACAGCAGAGCCCCCCGGGTTCCTGGGGGCTGCCTGGGCACCCGGCGGGGCCGGGGCAGAGCGCGGC
>NW_020799112.1:22807676-22905137 GCF_003259725.1 Athene cunicularia
AGAGGTCTGAATGATTGTGGATAGGCTCGTGGCCGCCGGCCCGGGGACGAGCCGGGGGACTCGCTGGGAGGGGTCTGGAGACACCTCTTGTCTGCACAGGGACTTGGATGGCACAGCGGCCTCCGAAATACCCTGCATGCTCCCCGGAGCGTGGAACGGGAGCCAGCCGCCTCCCCACTGCTGAGAGCCTGGATTATCCCGGCACTTCCCAGCGCAGCAGCTGCCTGGGTGAGACACGGATCTGCAGGTCTGCAATGGGCCAGAGTTCTCAGCCCACGCACCTTCTACGCTGTAGTTTCCCGGAAATTTTTGCAGCTCACCCAAGTGCTCTCGCCAGGCCTGTGCGGTGCCTCCTCCCCTCGCCGGCGGCTCCCTCCCGCCCTGCCCACAGCAAACCCCGATGCTGACGAGGGCATAGCTGCGTGTTGCCCCGATACCTTGGCAGCAAAGCTGTCAACTAGCTTAGAGCTGGGGCATGAGGGAGCTGAGGTTACTTCAGTGAAAGGCGTCAGTTCTGGCTCCCGTGTCAGTGAAGGGGGACTGGGTGTCATGGAGACTTGTGATCAGCTGCGTCCTGACCCCATTTCAGCTTTGGCATTGCCCTCTACAAAGACTTTACAGCCATCATCTTAGCAGAGGGTGTCTAAAGTGCCGCTGACAGCAGCTGCTGCAAATACAGGCCAGGAGAAGGTCATGCAAGAGTCAGCAAGGCGCGTGCCAGTTCGAGGAACAAGCCGAGAGAGAAACCTGCCAAGAAACACTTTGATTATGTGCCCACGGGCACACACAGGCGCACACAGAGGAAAACATGCAAGTGCTTGATACAGACTTTCTTGTGCTGATTAATTCAATAAAACCTTAGTCCATGCTTGTTCCAGAAATTCAGGGGCTCAACAGACATTCATGACTCAACAACAAACCTCTATAAACTCAGTAGAACAATAGCAGGAGTTATTTTATATCCTCAGGGCAAAATATAAACAATTCCAAAGACAAAACATGCACATCCAAGGCATTTCTGAACAAGGAATAACACTATCATCAGTAGGGCACTGTGGTATTAGCCCTGTTCTATTCTTGTGTTGTGACTTAACCACAAGTTCACGTCTGCATACATCTACACAACTAAGTGCTGAATAATTATCTTTACAATTTAAAAATTCCCCTGGCAGCTTCCTGTAAAGTTTCTTTCAAAGATGAAGTTGTTGCTTTATATTTCTGGGAGGAAAAAAAATGTCACTTCTCCATTTTCTGTATGCATGAAATCAAGGTGGGTGGGTTTTCACTGCAGACTCACGTATTCAATTAATAAAGCATGTGATCAAAATCAGAACACCTTCATGCACCAGGACAGTTAAGAAAGCCTCTGCTCTGAAACCAATACTCAGTAATTTACTGTCTGAATGTGGACCTCTGAAAGGGAGCACAATTCTACAAGCCCAAGTCTCCTGCATAAAGAGGTTGTTATTGTTTTATACCATTTAATGGTGGATTTGTTTCTTTTAAAATGTTTCTAAATCTACACATTTAAAATTAAATCCTAATAATTGTGCAAAGTAAATGTAACCATTTCCGTGATGCCAATATGCTGGAATTTCTTACTGAAGAAAGCAATTCTTAAAAGGTAAAATTTTAGGTATATGACACTTCTAAATGCTTATTTACCTCTTGCTGAAAGATCCCACATTTTAAACACAGTGCTAAGACACTACATCACGGAATTTGATTCTTGACCACTCTAGTCAAGTATAATCCACATTACAGTCACTGGTATATTACATTCCTTAAGGCATATATATTTACTCAAAAATCAAGTATAATCAATTATATTTGTCAAGAAGAACACTGTATATACTATTGCAGGCTTGAACCTGCAAATCTCCATGCAGATGAGACAACCCATTTTTGCATCAATCACTCCTGAAAACCTATTCATGAGCATCTGGCAGCAGCATCACTCCAGACTGCTGTGCAATAAATATGTCCCTGCTCATTGTAAATCAGTGAATCCCATTTTCCACAAGGGAGAAACCCAGAGATGCAGTAAGGAGGCCGTGTTTCCTACGGTGCAAGGACAGCACGGGCACCAGCATGCCTGGGGGTTGGTACCCAGCATTTCAGTCACCGCAGGGGCAGGACAGACAGGAAAGTTTCTACAGAACTGTGAGACAAAACAGGAAGGTCTACAGTAGAGTGTCATGCCACTGTATTTGTTTACTGCCAAATACAAGGTAGGACATTCACTAGAGTAACAAATCATGATGTCTTGGGTTTTTTGTCTTGCAGCGCTGGAAATAATTGGTGGTGGATCCCTATTGTTGCACCTATGCTGGGAGGTGTACTTGGAGCAATGATCTACATTGTTTTTATTGAAATTCATCACTCGGATTCTCAGCCAGGAGAAGAAAATGATGTGTATGATAAATACGAACTGACCAATATGGAGTAAGAAGTGAAGAATTTTCTCTTTCATTTTGTTGTGCAATTTTTACACAAATGATTGTTTGGACCATTTTATAAAACCTCTATGCATCAATTAGATATTCACATTTCAAAGAAAATGCATATAGAAGACAAGTTCAAAACTGACCTCTTGCCATGAAACATTACACCGATCACTGGAGACTTGGGGGTGGGAAGGGTAAATTGTTAGAGTTTTTATATGGCTTTCAGATCAAGTTATCTCCTAGATGAAATCGTAGTGAGATGATGCACTGACATGTTAATTCAACACATATGATCTTAATCACATTGCCTAATTACCTGAAAACAGATGAGATATTGTTACGAAACTGCATGTATAGGTAGTTAATTGGTTTAGTGCTGAATTAATGTGTAAGAGTGTCACTCACTTCTTAGAGCCATTATTTAAGAATTACTTGTCTGAAAATTAAAAACAATACCTGAATTGCTGAAATGTAAATTGAAGCAGTTTTTAATAACTTACTAAATTTTTATGGAGCCAATAACTGAACAGCAAAGAATCAACTCATCACTGATGAGATTTAGTAACCCAGAATACAATCACAACTGGTAAAAACTGTGTGTTAAAGATCAACACCTAAAAGACAAAGCTGCACTTCTGCACAGGTTCTTCATAGCAATAGCGTTCAGTTATTTTTAAACTATTTTCTTGACTTTTATGCTGCCCAATATTAAAAGCCTAACCTAGATTAGTAATCTGAACCTCTTCTGTTTTGCTTTCTGGATGAAATTCATTCCTGTGGAGATAGGCCAGCAGCAGAGGCTTACATTGTGCAGAGGTCAGCACAAGGCCTATTTCTGTATAAGCTTTAAAGAGGCCTTCTGCTGATGATCTACACAGGGGGATTTAATCTGCTTTGTGGGAGTAATTTTTATTTTGGTAGCAGTAATTAAAATTAGAAACTGGTCTCAGAAGTAGTCCTAGATCCGAATTCCTCAAGAAAGGACAGCTCCACTTCAGAGTTCTGGGGCATGGGTTCTCTCTCACTAAAGACAAGTGGTTGGAAATACACCACTTACTAAATATCCAGCCTTGAAAAATGAAAGTATTTCTGCTTAATCATTATGAATTGAATGTATCCAGTTAAATAAAAGCTCATTTCTAAGATGTATACATAAACATATGGTTGATGGTAGTGATCATGAATAAATAGACGTTTTATTCAGTGATGCTGCTGAGCTATTTTCATGGCAAAACTCCAGCGTACCAGTTTAACGCACTCATTTTAGGGTGCTCTTCCTTTGGATTCCTACAGCTCTGCTCCCTAGAATTCCACACTATTTTCTGATTTCACTCCTGAAGGGAGGAACCCTTTGTGTTGCCAGTAAGAGCCCATGCACTTTGGTGAGGTAACCACAGAAGTGGTTTCGAAAACGCTGTGGTCGGAGTCTGCCTCAGCATTTGGGCAGACCAAGCCTGTGTCGCAGCACGTCTTTATCACGCTCCCTGGTACACCACTCAGAATTCATGGCAACAAAGGGATAGGATTAGCCAGTCAAGCAAAGTTCTGCTTGCTGCAGCTGTAAGTCAGATAATGCTGTATACTCAAGAGAGTATAATTACAATTTTAATTATGTTTTTAAAGAAAACTTACAGAACTGTAATGAACAGGTTGCCCAGAGACCATATCAACCCTGTGCAAAGTGCTCATTTGACTGAGCATTTCTTCACTGTGGGTTAGAAACCGATACAGCTATACACATCCACATTTGTGTGCATTGTGCCAGTCCTCAGTCTGAGCAGAGGCAGAGACAGGAGAAGCAAGAGTACAGTGCAGAAATTATTCCTAACTGTAGGCCTTACACTGGCAGCACAGACAAGCCAGTTCCTCTGCCCTGTATACTGATGAATTACACTACATAAAATAAGATGGTGTGTAAAAGCAGATGCAGACTGAGCCTCCTTTCGCTCCCCCTTGCAATGAGTGCCGTCTCTCACCCTTTGGTGATACCGGCAGGAGCACTCCTCAGTGGCTGCCAGCCACCTGTGTCTGGAGAGGGCCTACATGGGCAGGACCAGCCAGAGGGCTGCCCCTCTACCACTGACGCCAACATCTAACATGAAATATCTGTGCAGAAAATAGACAGCTGTTTAACCAGAAGTAACCAATTTTGTCCAAAACATTAGGGGCAGGTTATCACTTACTGTGCTAGAACTTCACATAGTCAGTAGGCTCTATATGCCTCATTATTATATTGCTTCCTTCAATACACCATGGAAAACATGAGGGAAAGCAGAATACAGGTCAGGAATAAGAAAGAGAGAGTTTATTTATACAATTTACTGAGTGACCAGCCCACACTTACTGTGTGTGCACTGGCCAAGGTACATAAAGCTGTACATTTTCTCAAAATCCTTCTGATCACAACAGGTTCTGCCTGTAAATCAACATGAAATCTTGTCTCTACCACTTATGTCATTCCTATGCACTAAATTTCTGTATAAGTGATATTTACTTGTCTGAAGTCACCAACATGAAAGTCATAAGTAGTGACACACTCATGTGATAACATAGTATCTAAAACATGCTCTCAGCAAACTCTGTGTTTGCTTAAAGAGCTTATTTTAAGGCTTTAATTAATCATTGAATATGTTTGTAAATTCTCTGAAGACACATGGCACTAATAACACAATTCATACTGACTTCACAAAAGCAGGATTTCACTCAGGAACAAGCTCTTACAGACCTGTCTCAGATTTGACATAATTTACATTTGTAATTGTAAGAATGAATTCCTGCTTTAGGGGTAAAACTCAGTTGAGTCTTAACTACAGAACCACAACCACATCCATAATATAATGGGAACAGTAACAATCATCTCACGCCATATGCTTACACAGACATCATGATCTGTTTTGCACAAAACAAAAAAGTATTTTTGCTGTGCATCAACTATGCAATTTTCTAATATCAACTGATACTCAGTGGTTGCACTCATGTTGAATTAATATAATTGAGTTGGCAACAAGAAAGTTTTTCCAGCTGTAAGACATTCTGGTTAATGAATTAATAACAGTCAGGCTTGATCATTTTAATGTTGGAAAAAAATTCCTTTTGAGAGCATTGCTCGACTTTCAGCATGTGTTTGTTCTTTCTTTTTTGGGGCAATGTGTTCGTTCCTTAGAGCTAAACTTAGCAGCAAAGTAATCTGGAGAGTGATCCTGCAAACAGTACCGAGTTAAAGGTTGGCTACTGCATGTTGTTCCATAGAAGCCAGTGGAACTTTTCACAACTGGAAGCACTACAGGCAAGGATAAGTGCTCAGAGAATTGAGCTCAGAGTATAGTGGAAACTGCACGTTTCTTGTCGTTTTGACTGTGGATCTGGATGAGTGTGTTGTGGTTCAAAATACATACAGTCGATCCCTAATAAATGCATTCCAGTACTATTTGTATAAAAAAATGTCTCCCCTCTGGCACCTAAGGACATATTAAGAAATAAATAGCTGCCTGTTACGACCTACAACATTTTATAGCCTTGTGCTGGAAGAACACATTGACTAACAAGCTGTATTCCCTCGGTGGGTCAGACGCAGTGCCAGGGCAGAGAGGTGCTCACAGGTGAGTAGTGGCCACTGCTGGCCAGGAGGCAGCAGGCAACCGCGCGGGGCCAGGCCCCTGGCCTCTGCACCTCCTCCCGTGCCTGCCTGCAGCCTGCCCAGGGACGCCTTCTGCCACAGCTTGCCCACCGGGCTATCGAGAGCCAGAACCTAGGCGGGATGTTTTGCTGAAGTCCCTCTTCAGAGACTGCTTTTAAGGCATGCACGTATCACATCTGATCTGGCCCACGGTGCTTACAAAACGCCCCAAGCTATTTTATCTATCTTCTGCTCTACAGATTTGTAACAGGGACATGCTTTGCTCGTTTCCATTACAAAGCACATGAAAACCTGTTCTCTGGGTGCGAGAAGAAAGGGAAAGATTAAGACCTTCAAATTTACTCAGGAAGCCACAAAAGGAAAAAAACAACTATTTGAAGTGGCAGCAGGCATTTTATCCTCCAACCAGCCTGATGACCCTTACCTTCCCATCTAGTCTGACCTTCTGTTCTCCTTTCTTTCTCCTGCCCAGTGTGCAGTCTGTCTCTATACAGTGCATCTCCAGAGATTTAAATACAGCATGCTTTTCTCAGTTACTTCTGAATCTTAGAAAGTTCTCATGAGAGCAAATTCAAGTTTCACCTCACATCCTCGTTTTTTGGCAGTTGCTTACATTTTTCCCCCACTGTTCCCACCAAACAACCTTGTGCTGGAAAATACAACAATTAACTGTAACTTCCAGTAACAGCTGCTTTTTTTCTTTTTAGTACAATTGTTATTACTTCTTTCAAACATGTACAATTTTTAAAGTCTTTGTTTTTCAAACTGTTATTAAAAATAGTGCAAGATCATCCAGGGAAAAAATATTCTGTGCGCATCAGTTAGTAGTTTGAATTTTATCTTCCAGTTTGCACTTACAACTTGTTAAAAAACCATTTATTATTATTATTGTACTGTGAATGTTAGTGTCTTTCTGCTTATTTGCACACTCTAATGGCATAGTCTTAGAGTAGAAAGTGGTAGGTAAATATATTTAGCCATTGGTATTTCTTTGCATATTTGGATCAAATATTAAAGAAATCCATATAGTATGAAGCTAGACATGACATGCTTATATAATTTTTCTCTTTGCTGACAACAACTTCCTTCAAAAGGTGTTACTAAATGAGTATTACAGCACCTTAAATCAGCAATGATCAAGCTTTCTGGATGGATGACCCAGTGAGCTCCTTTTTCATGACAGGGGAGGACAGACTGATACAGTCCCTCTCTGACCTGTCTAGGAACTGATTCTGCTTTAAATTATTAGAAATCAGGTTTTCCTTTCACACTCCAAACATTGTTCCATCCTCCAGAAATTGAGAGTAAGGATCCTGCTACAGGCTACATTGACAAAGTGATAAAGAGAGGAAACTTCAAAAGCTGGTAAAACAAAGCAAGCCCTTTTGGCCAGAGGTCAGCCGAAAGGCTAACTGATAAATGCTTGGTTACTTCAGAAGACACTGTACATTACTCTGGGGATCACGGAAATAAAGAGACAACAAGTATGAAGTAACATCATCAGAAGATTTATCTTGTTGTTCACCTATCAGAAAACTTAAGTCTGCCTTGTATGCAAATTCTAACATTCTCAGTATCACCAGGAGGACCAGTCTGGGCACATTAATACTTCTATTTACTCAGCATTAGCAACATAATAGTCTAATAGGTGAAGAATACTTTCCACACCCTCAGAAATAACAGTACTTCGTTTCACCGCACAACTTCTCAGGAAACTTTGCCTGCCTTACCGTTAATAACAGGGCTGTGAATGAAAAAGCAACAAAGCGAACAATGTGTTAAGACTTGAAAAGTCAGCATCTGAATAGAAGGAAATGAACAATCTCAACCAGAATTGAACAGATGCAACACTTTCTATAGCATGACCAAGGCATCTAATAACAAACATGAAGCCAAAGCAGCAGCACACCCTTGGCAACGAACACTGTTAAATTAAAGAGTTGGGTGTTCTGTCAATGCCTTTTAAATAGATTTGCAAAAGAAACTCAATTTGAGAATAAAAGGACTAATCTGCAGTGGTGTTTTTTTCCATAGTAAAGGAGCAACATTTGATTATTTGAACATTTTCAGATTATTGAAACAAAGTAGAAAAAAAAAGGAAAAAAGGAAAAGTGCAATAGTAATTTTCTTGCATTAATTTCCAGCCCTGTGAACCCTGCTGCAGCCCCTCGCAAGAGGCAGTAAGGACCTTGCCATTAAAACTGCACAATACCAAGACCAGAATTGTTTTATCTTCATTTCCATCTCAGATGTTGAAGACGTTGGCAACTGATGGCTACGCACTGCAGAAAACTTCTACTACATAACCATTCCGCCATCTAAGGAAGAAATCCTGTTTGGCTTCAGAGCAGAAAGAATTTCATTTCATACACGTGTAATCCCCAGTGGGTTCATGTTTTTCAGGCTATAGAATCAACACATGTTTTTGAAGATGCTAGCACTGAAGAACAGCTATCAAACAAAAAAATACATGAATCCAGCTGCCACATTACCGTGGAATCCCAGGGGATAAAGCAAGTGCAAAGGCTACTCCAGCAAATCTTGGGGGAGGAAAGCAATAACACACAAACCTTGAGTCAGAAGCACATTGTCTTCACACCTATGAATAGTCTTCACAGAAGAATGCTTCAAAAGACACAGGTCATTTGCAAATGTAATGTATACCCAGACACCACCAGAACTTCAGAGGTTTGAGCCAAGAAAATGATGGCTGGACAAAATACAGATACGAACACACACACACACACTGCAATCTGCTCTGTCACAAAAAGACCAAATACTGAAAGCCATTATAAGGCCCATTTGCTATCACAGGTGGTTCTTTGAAATTAGAGAAACACAAGAAACTAAAAGTCCTTAAAATGAGGACAAAAATCTACCTAAAA
This sequence comes from Athene cunicularia, assembly GCF_003259725.1. Taxonomy (NCBI): domain Eukaryota; kingdom Metazoa; phylum Chordata; class Aves; order Strigiformes; family Strigidae; genus Athene; species Athene cunicularia. The sequence goes on from NW_020799112.1 coordinate 22,816,646, forward strand.
TATTCACCCACTTGAAACTGGATCTGTGGCCTTTTCTTCTTCCAAGTCTTTTACCTGGTTTGCTAGTACAACTGGCAGCAGAACTCTAGCTCTCTCTTAGGCTCCTGTCTTGACTGTATGCCACTGGTCTTTCACACCCATTAAGCATCAGGGCCAATCCAAAATATTCCATTTCCATGAAGCCAAAAAAAGCAATTTCAAGACATTTTAAAATGCATACGGTTCCATACAATTTCAAAATGTATACTGTAGTAAACTGGGTTTCCAACAGTTTGTCTAGCAATTACACTCTCTTTCCTTGGCTTTTGATCAGATGTGTGGCCAAGGGAGATCTACAGTACATGGGATTTGGATTTCCCCCAAGGGAAATCCTAGAACAAGAGACATTGCTCAGGCATTGGTGGATTTTAGGTGTTATACAAGATTGACCCTGAGAAACTGGGTCGTTACAGGACAGGATGCATGAATCAGTAAGAATCAGCTTGTCTTCCAGATTCTGGATGGAAAGTGTTTAAGGTTAACAGAGTTCTTATTTGTACATCTGGCTTCAGGTAATTTCATTAGAAATTAGAAAGCCATAAACAAACATATATATCTAAAAAGTACTAAGTAAAATTTACAGTACAGCCATCCTGAAAAAACCCAACACAAAACCTCTCTTTGTATGTAGAAACTTCACTCCATTCCCAAATAGCAAATGTGTACAGTTTCTAAAAATGAAAAGTTGTAGAAGAACTCCTAGGATCTGAGCTTTTTTGATGGTGTTTTAACATTATCATGACTGAAATAACCTTGCTCAAAAAGAATTAGTTTGCTTTACTTTCAAACTTATATTTCCTTAATAGATCTGTAACATCACAGCCTCTGTCTGTGGACTTTGCTTCTGTCATCATTTTCCCTGATGTTCCTGAGGGTGTTCTGCTCTGTTGCAACTTTTCTGAACTTCTCAATTTTTTATTTTTAAAAAAAACCCCACACACAGTCATTTCTGATGTGCTTTTTTTTGGTCTGATAAACACATCCTCCTTCACGACCATGTCCCTCCTCAGCTTTGGTACACCCAGGGAAGGGCCCTGGCCCCACGCACGTGGTGTCTCCGACTGGGGAAGAGCAGTATGTTTCACACCAGGTGGTACCTCAGGCTCACCGTGACAAGAGGAGGATGATGGCCAGCCTACCTAGGAGGGGTGCAGAGCTGACTAAAGGTGCCCAGCTGTTCCGCAAAGAAGTCAGATCAAAGCTTAGACAGAAAAAAATAATTCTATTGCAGCAAAGGTAGCACTGAAGGATAAGGAAGTCCTTCAGGCATGCAATTCCTCTGCTGGGCACCTCTGGCCAGGCTTTGGTACAAACACACACAGACGAGGTGAACTCAAGTTGTCGAGGCTGCGGCCATAAGCATTTACCTGGCAAAGAGCAGCTCCTGGTGGAAGGCAGCACTTTAAAGAACCCTTTTTTTTCAGAACATCAATACTGCAACACCACCTAGAATAATTTTGGTCACATATGTATCAAAAGGCACAACACTTCTAAGTTTTAATAATCAGCCCCATAATCACCAGTAGATTTTTACTTTTTTTAAAAACAAAGCCCATTTCTAAAACTTTGATTTGGATAAGATGTTGTTTATCACCATTATTTATTATGGTTTTTTTTAAGACTGTGATACAGTGATACAAATGCTACAGAAATATATTAATTCAATATAAAATATACATAGTAAATGTGATGAGCATGGCAAGATCACATGAATTCAAAATTTTACTTATGGGTCTCAGTCTTGAAATAGATGGACTATGTACTTTATTAAGCTGTTTGCTTATTTGAATTTCTTAATTAGAGTGTTTTTCAAATGCTAACAGCTTGTTAAAAATTAATTTGCAAAGAGTAAGGTCTATTGATCCTACTGTTTTTACAGAGGTGGCTTCTGTAGTCAGCAGCAGTTTAAGTGTGAAACGGAATGAGCAAGTGTAGAGCAAATAGGAGGTGCCACACTTGGGTCACTCCGGTCCTCTGTGCCCTTACAGGGAGGACTGTGATTAGACTTTAAGGTCTGAGCACAGACATGTTTGTTACATGTTTGTATGATGTGAAGCACAATGATGAGGCTCTATAGTATTGGGGATAACACAACAGTCAGCTTCTCTGTGCTGCCCTACAATAATTGTTGACCCCAAACCTAATTTGTTATTGTAGAGGAGATATATCAACCTCTAGGCTATTTGTGCAGTCCTTGACCTCTCTTCTGAGACTGCTAATAATAGAGTTTCTAACGAGTGCTGAGAGCCATAGCTGGGTTTTATGACTGGATAGGCTTCCAGTGAACTGAGAATTTACTTGATGAAAACTTCTCCATACTCCATGAACAGTCTCAGAAGCAGATTCTGGTTCCCTGTTACAAAGAGAAGTATTTAGCATAAGCTTACTAAGAGGAGAAAGTGATTCTTTATATTTAACAATGAAAGCACAAACCTCACACCCAGAGAAATAAACCCCTTGCACTAACTGCCATAATTGACAAATGTGCTACACTTGGAAAGGTGGTTTGAGCAGGACTGTGTTCATATCCCATTACCAGGCTAAGTGTCCTTAATTGTATTGTTTGTGTGAGACTGAACTACTTCATGCTGCTTTTGGACAGTATGACTGGTATCTCTGGGGAGTACCATGAAAAGGTCATGCGTATCTCAAGACTATCCAATGTCCCTAGATTTTTAATAAACACATTAATCCATGCTAAGTAGCTCACATTCCAACTACAGTTCTATTTTTATGTTATTTGTTGTACTTATCTGAAAACGTGTCACCAGTTTTGAAGTATTTTTAAAGACACAGAAGAACAGCTACCTTTGTTTGCAGGAGGCTGCTGGGGCAATGGGCTGCTTCCATTACACCACCAGCTACAGGAGCTGCAGAGAAGGAGCCAGAAGGTGGTGAGTGACCCATAAGTAACATGAACTAAATGCTCTAGAGTGATCTGGAGAACTCATTGTTAAGCCAATTGGTTGTTTTGGCCTCCTGGGAGCCTTAATAAATATCTTTAAAGCAAAGCAAGTGCTCATTATTGAAATAGCACATGGGAATATCTCATGACAGCAACGATCTGATCTGCTGGTTTACTCCTTATTCGATATCTGAGATTTTCCTAAGGGATAACTACTTTTTCCTATTGCAGCGAAGGGCCAAAATATTACAGAGACAGATTTGCCATGAAAAACAGAACAGCCCTTTAAAATGATTTCCATGTCCTGAATACCACAAAAACTCCCTCTCTACAAAAGGGTGGAGAAAGCCATGGGCCATAGCTTGACAAGGAGGGCTATACAACCTGCAACAGCTGCACACAAATTGCAAAGGCACTCTAAAGTTAGCATCCAAGTTACAGAATCCACGTTTGCAAACTCTCTCTTCTCAGTGTTGAAGAAGTTTTAAAACAGTAGAGGAAACATGAACACTACATCATCAACGACAAAAAGTTTAAAAGATGTCAATGTATTGAAATTGTCTAATTTCCAGGTGTTTTATATATAGATATTACAATAAGCAAATTCAGAAGACCAAGAATTGAAAATCCAGTCCAAAAGTCAATGGATTAAGCAATAACACATGGACAGAAAATATCCTGCAGAGACCGGTTAGAAGAAAAATTATATAATCCAGGTAATAAAAAGATAACTTGGGCTGTAGGTTCTCTACCCTTGGCATATTAGGAACACTGTGAAAATTAGACATTATCAAAACATTTGATTATACTATGAGAAAAGAGAGGCTGTGTAGACTAATATTGAAAGCTATATATAATGTATAGTCCTAGTACGTTGCCCAGTGTTGCTACCAAACGGCATTTGATCTTGTGGGACCACAAATTTTGTGTCACTAATTTCTTTCTTATCAATTAATGATTTTTAGTCAGAGCAATGTTTCCACAGTAGCATTTACCAATAGAGAATTATATATACTTAAGCATATTTTTATGAGAAACAGGATACCAAGTTTGATTACTTAATAGAAAATTGTATTTAGACCAAAGATATAATTAAAAACTAATGAATTCCCACGATAACTGAAAATAATGTTACAATACAACTTACATCTTCCTGTTACAGAAATTCTTTTTGTTTTGCATAATGTTCAAAGAAAGACTTGAAACTCAAATCATGCTCTCACAAATCTGCATCGGCTTTAATAACAGCAATTAAAGCAAACTTATTGTTTGAAGTACCCATAAGAGTATGAAAACATACTCCAAAATTCTCTAAATTCTGTGAATTATTAAAAATAAACCTATCCGTGGTTTGAAGCTCACATAAGAAAATGAAAACATACTTCAAAATGCTCTAAAACTTGAGTCACACCAAATGGACTGAGCGTATCTCCAAATACAAGGCATACGTCAGAAATTTCAGGCTCCTAGAAAACCTCTCTCAATATTTGGAGTCCACTGGAGGGTGATGGTTTAGAACCGCAGTCACGATTAACTGACTGGGTCCATATTCACTATAGGAATTAACACAGTGCGTTAATTTAGGACTTTATTCCCACTGAAAGTAAACTCACTGATCTTAGCAAGTTTTATATCAGGTTCTCCATGGACACACATGCAATTATGTTCTACCTACTTCTCCGTCTCGATACTTCCTAGGATAAAATTGCACTTTCTGAGGGATTCACATATTTCATGCATAATTCATCATTCTTTTCATACTAGATTGATTTGATCTCAACTTACAAGTTTTACTTGCATACTTTAGTAGTCGCCCACTTACAATCATAGCAAAGTTATGTGGTCAATATTTAACTTGTTTATCTCTCGATAATAGCCAGCACTGTAAGCAGTAAATAATCATTAGTGTGCTTCAGTCAAACTCTTTAGAAATACGTAATATTTAAACGAGTTGCCTGCACTTCTGTTAACAACCCGGATTAAAAAAAACTCTAAACAGAGAGGTAAACATTTTTAACAGCTAGCCCTCAGCAGATAGGCCTCATTTGGAAGTAATTTATATTTTCTATAAACGTTAACCAATAAAGACCTGGTGACACGTTGTATTTAGTCTCAGTGAAACATGTTGCAGAAAATCTTGACACGGTTTACTTAACCCCTCTTATATACACATAAACCATATTTGACATCATCCAAGACACTTTCAAATATAATATTCATCTGCCCTATTGGGAAAAAAAAACCAATCAGTACTCTCAGGATTATAATTTTATTATAATTTTTAGGTCCTTATTAGAGTGCAAAACCAATAGATGCACATATATTAGAAAATCTGGTCAATTCCATTTTGAAATATAAGTAATATAAATTTTTATTTCTTTTCACAGTTCAGATTTGTTTTTTAAAAAATAACCTGTACTTTACTCTCAAATTCCAGGCCACCAAACTACCACTGTCTGTTCTACGTGAAATGAAAAATTTATCAAAAGCTGGGACTAAGTCTTTAAATAAGAACGAAGTACTCAGGCACTGAGTACTTTTTAAAAGATACCTTTTATCTGAGAGCACATCTGAAAGAAAGCACAGATGTCTCCTCAGTGTTGGGCTGCCCAAATGGCAGAAGGCAAGTCACAGAAAGGAGTCAGGTGCCTGATAAAGTCCATGGGTTCTGTGGAGAAAGACAGTCATGCCTAACATTATGATTGCTTATGATGAAATAAAGCTTAAAAGCCATCAAGTATTTTGGAAGAGCAGTTAGAGCATATAAACCCCTGGCAACAGGAGGCAGATACCCTCACCAGACTCGGCAGCTGTTTTGTGAATACAGCCCTCCTCTCTCCTTTTTCAGGCTGGCCAGCCACACTTGCCAAAAGGCAAAGAAAACAAGATGCAACCGGGACCAAAAGGGAGGGAGGGACTTGGAGGAAAAATTCTCAAAAGTGGAAGTGCTAAATACTTGGACTGACACACATACCTGTGTTCTCGGGTAGCCAAGCAGGATTTTTTTTCTCTAATAAAGCTGCAACTCTCCAGAAGCACTACTATACTTTCTGCACGTCTGTCTGAAGGCCTGAGCTGGGGTCCCAGGACTTACATAGATGTATTAATCAGGCTGCAGCTGGGAATAATTAGCCTCACCTGTTCCTGAAGTTAATTGGCCAGGGTGGAACAGCCTGATGGCATCAGCATTTTGCCCAGTTTGGGGGCTGGGCTGTTCTGTGGTAACTTTTGTGTTCACTTCACAAAGTAAAATCATGCTGTTAGTTGCTGCTGCTATTTATAAATCATGGTTAAGCAACTGGGGCCTGTATCCTAATTACCCTACTCTAGCGTGTGGCCCTTCTCAGCCCTGCACCAGAGAGTAAAAGCCCCTCTGCAAATACATCTCCTATCATGAGAACTTCTTTTCCTGAAAACTATCACCTGCCATGAGAATGTCTGCAAAGAGCAAGCCTCCTCCCTCACTGTCATCACTGCAGCCCACTAAAGGGAAACTATGACGAGCACCAGCTGCAGATCTGCTTGGGTTGCCTCAGAGAATCTTGTGATTCTTAAGCAATTGTGCTCGTTGAGTGGCACATTACACCCGGGGGAGCTCCGGCCCCAAAAGCCACTCTGCCCGTTCTTCTGCCCGAGCTTCACCTGGTGAAAGCAGCATGTGAACTGCCACAGCCTCAGCACGCGGGCCCGTGGTGGCCTTTGTCGTTAAGGCGCACGTACGTCAGGGCTTTTGGTGGCCGGCAATGTAAAATCACTATCACTAGGCTGGCAAAAGCATTTTGATGTAGAATAAGCTAATTCATCCAAATAGACTCATCACAGGAGGAAAAAACATAGCCAGGTAATAGTTCCTAAACTCTGTGTATCCTTAGCCATGGTTATCACTGCTGATGCTACTGGTCTCTTTTCTAGGCAAACATGCTGCCTTACGCTGAAATCAAGGGTTTTCAGCCAAGCAGAGAAATGTTTGATCAAAGCTACACAAATCTGCAGTGGGGAACACAATCTCATACAACAGAGAGCTGTCCTGTTATAAAACTTGGGAGCAGCTTACAAAGCCTTATGCTAGTATAAAACACCACCGAAACATCACAGGAAGGCAACAGACCTGCACAGTGTGTTGTCATACATCCAGAGAATCATTCCACAGGCCCTGGATGAGTGAATCAGCACAGCATCTACGGCCTTAGATTGGACTCTGACCTCTGAATCTCTCCAAACCTTGCAAAGGCAGGCTAAAGCTCCAAGTCAACAGAGAGTAGATTTAGCTTTACATCAACATGACTTACAATGTTTACCTAGAATTTGCAGAATAGGAATAGTCTTCAGAAAAAAGACAATATGCAGTGTAAAAGACTGTGCCCTCATCTGGCATCTGAAGATTTCACAGGGTGGAAATCTGGAGAATGTCTTAGAGAATAATAAAGATTAACAGCTCAGCATCAGACACAGACCACTCTGCTGGGACTGTGTTCACGCCTGTTGCTCCATGTTTCCAATTAACTTGATTCTGGAGCAATGGATGCTGTCCAAAGATTTACATAAATAACAAATACAGTGAAAAGCACGGATTTCCTGGGGTGTTTTAATTTAACATTAACCAGACGCGTTTGCAATAAAGGCTGAATTAAAAGTCTGGTGCCTTAAAGCAGGGAAACCATTTACAATGGGGAACTTCCTATGTAGAAGGAATACGCCCCAAGAGATTCATATGTTGGCTTGTAACTATGCAACATGGCCAATATTTTAAATGCTTTGAGCCAGGTCAAGCCCTATGGTGCATTCATCAGTCATTGGTATGAAAATCTGGTTATTAGGTTCCCCAAGGAATATGTATTTATTAAATGTTCGCATTAGCATAACCTGCAGGGCCTGCGCAGGCACAGTCTATGGAAATGAAGATCATTTCTCCTGAAGAAGGTATGCTTCTATTTGGTTAGCCACCGAGTACTCTGTGCTTTTTGCTCACAAATGTCACAGTGCTCTACAGTGCTCGGGGAGCTCTGGTTAAACGGGAAAGCAGACAGAAGTAAACTGAGCTGGTAAAACTCATGTTTGGATGAGCAGAAGCAAGAGCAGGGCCCGGCAGAGACGCTGTAGGGGCTCAGACTGCTGGGTCATGCTCTTGCACAAGAATGAAGGGAAAAACATTTCAGTCAACAAGACATTGAAGGGCAAAGGTGGGGAGGAATTTGCATACAAACGGGTACAAATAGCTGGGCATAGGCAGGCACTACTTCAGAGATTCGTGTTTCCATTCACATGTCTCTATATGTGATTATTGTTTTGGCACCCTCCTAAATAATTTCAGATCAGACTGTTCACTTATTTTGCACAGAACGTCAGGACATTATATACTGAAAAAGGGACAGTATATTTTAATAGATTAATGTAATTCATTAAGAACTAGTAACTTCTCATGGAAAACAATCTCACTGAGTCTGCTGAGAGCCTGTAATCTTTTTTTTTGCTTCCCTGTTCTTCATTTATTAAGAAGATATGCATGACAGCAAGTCTCCTTGAAGGTCATTAGTTCCAATTCCTTCTCCTTCATCTGAAATCAAAAGCTGCTGACTGTGAAATCACAATTCCCCGTGATGAAAGAGAGAATATTTGCAATAAATCAATTAAAAGGAAGAATGTCTAAGGCCAGAATGAAGCATCAAGTTTTCAAAACAGACAAGATACTGTGCTTAAAGGTGTAAAAATTATATTTTCTGAAGAGTTATAAAGATAACTGGATCTTTAACCAATGCTGGTATTTTCTGGCACTTCCTAGGGCTTTTTCTGCAGCTTGAAGAAGTTTTCTGCAAATTGCTTGGGAAATTTCCAAGAGCTCTCCTAGATTTCTCCTACTGCTTTCTAGGAATTACACCAGTCCATTTTAGCAATATTTCTGATGCTTTCTAGCAATTAATTCACTTCTTTCTAGAAATTTCCCCACTACTTTCGAGGGCCTCCTCATCTATACTCTAGAAATCCTGACACTTTCTAGGAATTCACCTGGTGCTTTCTAGGAAAGTCCTGTCTCTTTTCTAGGAAATTTTCCTTCACTTTGCATTTTCACAGAGTGCTCTAAGAATTCACATGCTGCTTTCTGGGGGTGTCCTTGATGCTTTCTAGTACTTCTCCCCGCACTTGCTATGAAATTTTTTGCAGCTTTCTAGAAATTCCCCTGATCCTTTAGCGGAATCTTTCCATCCTTCCTTGAACCCTCTGTCAGGGAGCAGTAAGCGAAGGGCTGCTTGGTGAGGGAAGCTGTAAGCAACCACAGCACAGACAGGACCGCAGCCCACGGCACCTGCCTGGGGCGAGCAGAGCAGAGCTGGGACAGCGGCTGGTTCCATCCACGCCCCAGATGTGGTTAGAGAAATGCAAAGTTAGGAAGCCATGTCCCGAGCCAGTCCAGGGACCCACATGAGTACTCAGGAACAGCAGGGAACAGAGTTTGAAACAAGCACACCTACTTGGTGTAGCTCATGCAGGCACATTTCTACATTCAATTCCCTATCAAATGATGAATTTTTAACATGAGAAATTCTGAAATGTTAATTTCAGAATTTTCCATTTAGAATCCATTACAGAATTTACTTAATAATGGGATGTAGGCAAACTGCTACTTCTCCCCTCTGGAAGTGCATGAGAAGTTATTCTGATACAAAATTATTTAATCATAAACTTATATCAAAGGTATGGTTTCTCAGATTGTACTTTCTTCTGTTGAGCACATTACCTACATATCTTACTGGTCCCACAACACTTAAATCGTGCACTACTTATTTTCACTATTCCTGTTTAGTCCATGTGGTAGAAAATAATTGCTAAAGGTTCCACTACACAATTCTTATACTTGCTGAGGTTTAAAGTTGATTAGTACAAATATCTGATAGGGTTTTCATTACTACTGATGTGTTATTCAGTTCCTTTGTTAATTATAGACAGCTGGCCAGCCAACGTGTTTCAAAATATGTTAGACTGCCCTTGGATTCACACAAAGTCCAAGTTAATGTCTAGTGTGGGAGTGAAGATTAAATTTTAAGTCCTGTCTTGACATTTTAGGTGTATCCTCATTGCATAACGAAATATGAGACACATCCTACATAAAAGCACATTTTTCCTAAGAGCTTCTATTATAAATTTCATTATTCATTTAGTATTTCATATTTAAAAGGTGGGGACCAGTAAGTATTTAGCACGTACATGGACAAGAGAACAAACCTTCCTACACATCATTTGCCAGCTGCTACACAAGCTGTTGAAACACTTGCACATATTATTTTCATTGCTCTGTGTTGGATACTAAAGTTTGGACATTCCTCACTATAAAATCACTCCAAAGCAAGGTAGAGACAGAATGCTGTCATGGAGGGCAGAATTATTCACTGCCCTCGGTATGACATGTACTGCAATTGCTCTTGCAACCCAAATGGTGAAGCAGGAACTGTGACTCCATGAACTTACTGTTCCCCTCAGCCAGGTTAGTCTCAACTAACCTGACATGTTATGCACTAAATTAATCTTAAAAGGATAGTTGTCAGCTTCTTTAGATCTGACTCCATGACCTGTCTAACCTACATCTGAGGTCCCCCAAACAATGTTAAGATGTGAAACATAAAATGTTCTAATGAAAGATTTTTTCCTAAAGTTTTGCACTGACTGTAAGCTATTTCTTTCAGCCTCCAATATAATATGAATTTGGAGTTTCTCTTCAGGGTATGTCATACATACAAGAACACAAAAATGAAAATGTAATACATGTAAAGTACTGATACTTTAAAAATACCTGTTCTAATTTCATTGCTGTATTATTGGAAACAGTTGTTCATACAGTGCATGGTAAGGTGTTGAAAATTGTTTATGTATATATGGCTTATGAGTCATTCACACTAATCTTTGCTGCAGGAGCTCTAGGAGAGCAAAAAATCTGAGACACAAAATCCCTTCAATTCAACCTGTACTCAAGGCCATCAAGAAAACCATGGCATGTCTCAGTTTTACTATTACCAGCCTCTTGATGTGTTTGCAAAGGCAGTTAAGAAAACTGCCTTTAGTAAATGCAATTTCAAATTTCTAATAAAACCTAATTTCTGGCTCTTTATAGATCATTTGTATTAGTCTACAGCAGACTGAAACCTAGAGCACAAATCAGCCAAGGTGCCAAGTAAGTTATGAAAAATATCTTCAAGAAATTGAGATGTTTTTGATAATGATCATTTGATTAGTATTTTTCTGAGATTTTGGCTCTCCAACCAAATCATCAGCTTACCAAAACCCAGTAAAAGTCTGCAAAAGCACATAGGCCTGATTCTGTTTTCATTTCCAGTGTGGTAAATCAGGAGTAAGCCCAATGAAAGCATTAAGGCTGCACTAATGTAAAACTTGTACAAGTGAATGGAAAATCAAGGCACTATTTCTAATGAATTTATTTTCTGAATATATAACTGAACTCTATTGAATTTACTGAATATATTTTTCTCAAAATACACACTGAGAAAACTTTATGTTTCCAACATATACACGTGAAATAGTTGTGATACCTAATTCTTTAACCCTCTGGTTTCATATGCACATGCTGAATCTACATTCTCACAACAGAATAAATATCCACAAACAGACATGTGGGTATTTTCTGATGAAAAGTGGACAAAACAGCAATTTTAGCATATGAACATGCTTGCCAGGATTCAGAACAAAACATTTACTTGCCAAGCTCTCCTCTCCCAAGTCAGAAACAAACATCATAAAATAGTCTTACATAATTGCCAACCAGATTTTAAATATAATTCAGTCTTTGTGTCATAGCCAAAACCAGTCTGTTTAACATGTATTTTCTCATCCTCTCTCCGTGTTTGATTACACAACAAGCTCCTGACTTAAAGACCATTGAAATTAATGGAAACATTCATATTCATTACAAATTAAATGTTTTACATTTGAATTACAGATATGGAGTAAGAAAAACTGATCTAGTGTGGCTTTCTGCAGATTATCAGTGCACCAGTGGCAGATCTGTGGCAAACTGTGTGCTCCATACTCTTCCCCAGGTGACATGGGAGTTGGCCATCTCCTACTGCAAACACGTACTGCCTGTATTTGAAGAGTCAAAGGTACTTTCTGTTTGCTCTCCCTGTTTGTTCTGTAATACACATAGAGGATGGAAGACGGAGGGGTTCTGTAGGCACTGGGAAATGACATGAGCTACATGGTCTACAAGCTTGCTCCCTGAACAGGACTCTATCCACTTCAATAAAATTGCACACACCTAACAGCGTGCAGACTGAGCCTTCAGCTGCACCTTTCTAAATAAAGCCCTCCCTCCCACACAGTATCAATCAGCTGAACGGTGATGCAAAGAACTTTCCAGGAGAGGTTAGTTTAAAGGAATGACTATACCCTCCAGCTTCCTTTCATTTCTTTTAGAGAACTGATTATTTGAAATTCTGCCTACTGAAATGCTTTTTCCTGTCTCTAAATTTTAAGACAATTGTGTAACCATTTTACTTCAATAAATGGATTTCTTAACAGCCAACTAGGAAATCTCACAGTCCATTGTAAATCAGCAAAAAAGTATCTTATGTAGAACCTAGATTATCTGGAGCATCAGGCACTGATTTAAAAAATAAAACCACCATAGTACTTATTTTTTTAAATTTTGCAAGTCAGAGTTGTAGGTCCAAAACTCTTCAGATGCAGACTCCAAGATAACACTGCTCACCAGAATGGGAACTACATGCCCTGTATATCAGAGAAAGAGTGTACCATGTGTACTGAAAAGATGAGAAAGTGTTCAAAGAGCACTTTGTTAAAAGGGGTTGAGACAAGACCATAGCTGGTGTTGTGGCTTTGGCCTATTCCACTTTACAGAGCAGGGTCTGATCTGCACTTCATGGAACAGAGGTATGAGTGAAAAAATTACCTCTCTGAAATGCACTTGAGCCTCTGCTGGTTACAAAGCCCTGAACAGTCAAACAAGATGGACTTATTTTATTTTAAAAAATCTAAAATGAATTTCTCCACAATAGCAATTTCACCACTGTATTGAGGTGTTTTATTTTGGAATTGGCCTTGCAAGAAATATTCAGCAATTTAGAAATTCTAATTTCTTTCTTTTCTGAACAGGAAAGAAGATGGCTTTTCACACATAAAGCTGCTCTAACTCTAGGGCAAGGGAAAGAATTATGAGACAGACATTATATAGAAAGGACAGCACACTTGGAAATTATGGCCAGCTTGCTGGACCTGCTGCCTGTCTCAGCAGTGGCTAAGAAGAAGTCTGGGATGCAGCACTGTGCTCAGGAAGGGTGGTGAGCAGCAGCTGCCCCCTCTGGGTTCCTCCACGGTGCCAACAAGAGGTGTGGCTGTAGCAGATGCAATCTAGGTTTTGTACCAGGTGTTTCAGACCCTCACGGTAGCAGTGGCACCGACGGTGGCAGCCTTCTGGGAAGGCAAGTGACTCGAGTAGCTGACCTGTGCAAAAGCCTCCTGATTCCCAAGTCTGCTGTACAGAGAGCCTGTGTGTGCTGCAGTCAAAGCTCCCTCCTGCAACGGCACTGATCACCTGTGCTGCACGTTACCTTCATCGGGAGGCAGAATCAGAGTTTGGAAGAAGTGCCCCTGGGAGTTCCTAAACTGATCTTTTCCACTGGTTCAACTTTCATGTTATGTGAGCTGATGCACCAAAAATTAAGAAAATAACTTGAACGTTGACTCACAGTGTCAGTTAACATAAATTGAAATGCGTGCAGCTTACTGGCATAGCTACAGTTTAATCTCTTTCAGTGGACCTATGACTGATGTGACAACCTGAATAATACATGGGCAATTGCTGCCTGAAGACTAATTGCAACTGGGACAACTAGTGTCCTGAACCTTTTATTCCAGACAGCTTTTCCCTCCATAAAACTCACTGGATGATACTTATCCCTTTGTGAAGCATGTTCTAGCATACCATTTGGCCAGTGGATGGGTGAGTGGTTTGTCCTGTCTTACTCATCCTGAAGAAAAAAAACCCACACCAAAACCCAGAAGCACATTCTTCTGGTTACAGCAGCTTTCCAGGACTTGCATTAATTATACAGACAGTGGCAGTTATGCTTTCTACTGATCCATTATTGTATCAGTAAGTAGTATCCCATGGAAAATATAGACTACCTATGAAATTCACTCTCACAGAAGAAACCAGAAACAAACAGGCCTTTTAAAAAGTTAGATTTAGAAGTTCTATATGGCTGGAAAACACACTTCTTGCCCTAAGGAATGAGATGTAATTTGAAAAAAAACACAACAGAATGTAAAGTGATAGCGAAAGAATGATCCTCCTCAGAGAAAGCTTTATAAACAGAGTGGTTTCTGGAAAAGAAGATTTGGAAGTATAAACAAGGAATCTGCCTCGTGTGTAGAGGGGAACAGTGTTTTGCCTACATTTTTTGGGAAATAAAAAGGATTTAAGTAACTAACTATCTGGCTTCAGCACTGATGTCTTTTAGTAATGGAAACAGCTTGCAAAACCCTGAACATACGGAGGGTACAGGCTGATGTCTACGAGTTTCAATAAAATACTCAGTACTGTCATATCTGAGAACTGAATATTTGTCTAATGACAGAATGCAAGAAATTGCTTCTCCCTCTTGTTTAAGAAGGATTGTGAAGATTGGCTTGTGAGATGTCCTTATTTGCCCTATCAGGCAATGTGACAATATGCTTTGAGTCCTTGACACAGTGGTCATTGGCTTTCTGCTTCACAGAACTATTTAAAAGACTTGTGATAAACTAGGAAGCTAATTTCTCTGTGTTTTCCAGCATTAGGCTATTATCTGGCCACCACTACAACATATTCTGTAGGTAACCTTTACAAACTGACCCCCCTGCTCTGTTTTCATAACACTAGTTAGAAGTGAATGACTCACCTTGCACCCCAACAAATCAAGCACTAGGCCAGAACCAAAAAGTAAAATCCTGACCTGGACTTCCTGAAGAATTGGAATTGGGGGGTTTGCTTAGACCCAGCATGAAGCCTTTGTTTCCATTTAGAACCTGATACTGGATCAAGGAAGAGAAGGAGGAGGAGCTGGGAAGTGGTGGGGAGATGAAAACCAACATCTCTCTTGGACTCACACTTGAAGACAAAACTCCACGCAGTCTGGATTCTCCTTACTGTGCAGTGGGTGTTTCTAGCCCTTCGAAATTTCCTGACTCCTGCAGTCGTAGCTCTAAACCTCTATGGATTCACAGTTGCACAAAACATGTCAACCTGAGTCAAAGTCCAAATTTAATTATGTGCTTAAACATAGATTAATTGTGTACAAACACAACCCCATCAGTCAGTTCTGAAGTGTCATCAGATATTTTTTCCTATCAGGAAAACCGTTGTCTGCCCATATTAAGGCACAATTCTATTTTCTGCCATTAAAACTTACTTACTGTCAAACCTTATTGATTATCATTGAAAATTACTATGGAAATAATATTTTTTTTAAAATAAGAGATGAACCATGTAAATCACCAGAAACTGTGATCCAATCCTTAGTGTGCAAGGTTGTTTAACATTATTTTGCTTTCTAGAAAAAACTACATGTTTTCTTTTAGAAACTGTCTCCAAGACAAACAGTTATGCTACATATGAACAGCAAATTTAGTAAGCTCTAATCATATTTTTAGTTGTTTATATTTAAGAGCCCTGGTATATCCGTCTTCTGTGTAAACCTGCTCTTGGCGACATACGAACTTCAGTGCTCTTGGCAAATGTGACTTATTAAGTTACCATTAGACAAGAGACTCAAAGCTGATGAATACACACAGAATGAAATAAAACATAATAAAGCATTCAAACTAAGGAGTAACAGACATTTCACATATTGCTGAAATTTGTCCTACTTCAGGACTTCATGCCACCAAATTCACCTCTCCTTAGATTCCCTCGAGCTGGAATTGTATTTTTAAAACTACTAACTTTCAAGAAAATATAAAACACAAGATAAAAAGGGAAGGGAAACTTTGAAACACACAGAAAATGCCAAGAGGAGAAAAATTTGTACTAACAATAAAAATTTTAAAAATAAATATTAATTTTTAATAAACCTAGGAGAAAAAGTTTTCAGCAGAATACAAAGATGGGAAGCATTCCCATTGCTGGCAGCATGACACTGTTCTGTGCGTTGGTGAGAGAAGTGCTGTCATTCCAGGTGTCCTCCAGAAGACCCGTGTCAGTCTGCAGATCCTGACTGATCAGATCTGCTGGCTGATGCCCCTCCAGCTTCATGTAAACTGGACTTCGGTGCCAGTCGCTGTCTGAACCCCAGGACAGCTCTCGGGTACTGGTACCCAGCGTGTGAGATGCCTTCCCTCCTGCATGCTGCTGTTCTTAGGGAAGCTATGGAGAGAGTTGTCCAGTTATGCTGATTTAGAAAAAAGGCTCCACAGCATGACCACGTCAGTTTTTAAAAGGTGAAACATGTTGGCTAACAAATACCATTTGTGCACATGAGACAGTGGTGAAATCAGAATTGTCCTCTCCAAAGTCTTACAAACGCACCATATCCGAGAGAGAAAGACTACATTTAACTGCTCTAACAGTCCCTGTCTTCACTTTCTTTCCCTTTAGGCTGAGCAGCATACCAGCTTCTGCATCTCCTGTGCATAACCAATTTAATTACCTGCCGTTAGAAGACAGTTTTTAAAATGCCTGACAATATCAAGCTCTTTAGTAGCATTCTCCATCTGAAAACGGCAAACACTTTTGTAAGAACTGACCTAATAAAGCACTGCTGGGAAGCCACAGTGCACAAAGACTTCCCCTGCGTTGTCCCTAATTTGCAGATAGAGAAACTCAAGCCAAGAGGAATTAGGTTCACAGAGGTGGTCAGTATCAAACCTGGAGTTAGCACTTAGGGTCAGAAATCCTTGCCCATTGATGCAAATTTTAGTATTTCACAGACTGTAATGGGCCCTCCTTCTCATGTTAGAGCGTGACCTCCCCTCAGTTCCAGACACACTGTTCTCTGAGAGACAAGTGCCAGCTAACAGCAGAGTTTTAAAAAGACTTGTTCAGGTACTTTCCCTTCAAAATCACATAGCATTTGCTTTTATTGCTGCACCTGCGGCGCCTGGAACATCACAGGCTGTGCGCAGTCTTGCTCTGGGGCCAACTTGTCTCAGCATTTCAGTCATGTCGCTGTGTAGCCACTAGATGTCATTTTATTAAGATTTCTTTCCTAGTCTGTGAGTTTTATTAGTGTTAGTAGGTAACTTCTTCACTTCGTTCTGATTTTAAATGAGAACTGGTGGTGCTGATGAATATTTTAGCGATTTTAATTATTATGTTTATTCTGCATTCCAAAATCTGAGCTTTTAAACACTGTGGCAAAGGTTAAATCACCCTCTTTATTTAGAAAGTGTAGATGTCATCTAAATTTGTCCATCACATTTGAAATTTGGGATCAGAATTTTAGCTCCACAAAGTCACACTTTTGCTTGTTTTGTAATTCTGTTGTAACTTACGGAATTACAGAACTGGGAAACACTTGGCCCTCAGTGTGCAGGAGCATCATGGCTGAGGGGAGTGAGCGTGTGGTGACTTTGGAAGAAAAACAGGAAGCCTCAGCTGCCAGTTCCCATTCTTCTTTTGCTCAGTTCCTACGATGAGTCAGAAATGATGCACCGGAGAATGAAAAGCAGAGAAATGAACACACTGAAAAAAAAGCAGTGCCACTTGCAGAGCAGACGGTGTCATTTTGTCCTGCTGTAAGTAACAGAGATGCTGTCAAGCACAGTGTTTATGGTTTAAAAGCTCCATATATTTTATCCTCAGGGTGATAACTCTCAGCCTTCTGATGCTTTTGACTTTGAACTTAGACTAAAAGTTCACCCTTGCAGAGGGTGACCCAGTTTGAAAAGCATTCTCCCCTACAGCTAGACAGAAAGCTTTACACAATTTTGGTACCAATATTAAAGAAAGCTGAAATCAAACTAGAAATAATAATCAGGGGAAAGGTAAGTCCATCTTACTAGAAGAGGCTCTAACAATATCTTATCCTGACAGTACAAAGAGTATGCTTGTTTTCTTCAAATACAGCAGGGTGAGGGGTAAAAACCTGAGCAGAGAAGAAGCTATAAAAAATGTCCCCACCTTAAAGTAGGGGACAGCTGGGAAATCAGACGAAGGCTTCTACCTGGCAAGCCAGTGAAATTCCTCCCAGGAGAATGCAAGATGCAAGAAACTTTACTCACTCTTAGGCAGACATTGATAGCCACAGAGAGGAGAGGAATGACACGATACGGATGCCTGCAATGATCAGGGGTATCATCTAGTCTGTAGATTTACCTGATGACAGCTTAGCCACCACTATGAAGAGCTGGCATAGAGACATTATTAAGCCCTGGGGCTGGCAGGCAACAGAAATATTAAATATTGGGAGAAATTCTAAGGGCTGTAGAATATCCAAAAGACATGCAGAATGAAGAGATCTTATGTTGCTTTTATGGTTTATCCCAAAACATTGTGCACTTCAAAGTAATGACTGCACTAACCCTCTCAGGATGTTAGTTCCACCTAGCAGCTATAAACTCATTTCTAAAGGGTTAATTGTCTTGTCTGCCTCAGTCCACCTGATTTTTCTAGTTTCTAGTAATTAAGATTGCATTCCATGATTCTCAGTCTTATTAAATTAATGTTACAGTTTTGTATGCTACAGAAATAATACTGTCATTATTTTAATTAAATTATTTATAAGTGGTATTGGTTCCACTTCAGATGTATGTATAATGAGAACAGGACCAAGCAGATGTATCATTCATCATAAATTCTGATGTATTTTTTCTGTTAATTGGAGATACATGGAACCGTTCACATTAGAAGCAAATATTTCTAATTTATCTTCCCGCTTTTTGAAAAAAAATACTTTCTTCTTCAAGCTAAAACAAGGAAATCATTCTTTATTCATCTTTACACCTCACTTCAGGCAATTTTTTCCAGCCCTGCCATGGTTCTGAGAGTCTCCTTGCACAGACGCCTTGGTGTGCTGCTAAACACACTGAGAATAATGAGGCTGCTTTTTTTTCCAGTGCTGTCACACATATGTTGTCAGCACTGTAGTACAAAACAAGATTAAGTCTGCTACAATGCTATCCAGAGCACACCCCAACATATGTAAATTTTAATTTTTTTTTTTTATATTATTTCTTGCAGCTGGAAGATTGACTGTTTTAATAACACAGTTGTAAAGCAATGGGCCAAATTCAGCCATCCCACTGAGGCCAACAGGGCTTATCCAATTTACACTGTGGTAACTGAGCCATTTCTGACTCACACCAGGGAAAGCAAGCAAAATTTGGCCCATAGTCCAAAACGTAAAAAGTTTTGGGACATTTTCTATCCTGCAAATTCATCATCTCACTGGTGGAGAACAGGCTAGTGAGATCCCATGCTGGGGTGCATTAACTTTCACCCCACAACAGTCTGCTTTGGGGGACAGGAAAAAGGACTGTGACAAGAGAGGTTGTGCCCTGGTTTGTTAATCTGTTGTAAGGCTGGGACAGAATCAGAAAAGCTTCCCCCCTGCACAGTCAGAATGTGATGCAGACATTTACTGTTTTTTTTAAAACTGGGGGACAGACTGTCAGAAATACACTGAAGTATGACCCAAATTGAAAATAACATGGAAAGCTACATCTTGAAAGGCTGGGTTTAAAATTGTTCCCTGTCATTTCTGAGCACACAATAAAATGCCTTCTGTTACAAAAAACTTAGTCACCTTTTTCTGCTGCTTCTTCCTTCTCAAATTCTCCTTTCCACTCTGATCTCTAGTTTAGGACCAAATAGTTGCAATAAAACTTTCAGGCACAACCCAAAGGAACAGTCCAACTGGATAATGGAGATAAGGTTGCTGAGTGTTAAACAGAGCTTAGTTGTGAATTTTGTCAAAAGCTTTGCTGTCAGACTTCCTATAGCACAAAACACAGGGTCCAGATACAATAAAGATGGGCTTTAGCACAATGTTAATATGCACAGCAGTTCTACAGGAAGCTAACTTGGTAGTATATCTGAGATGCCATCTAAAGCTAATACATGGTAGTTGAGTTCTTTCATTAGAATTGATCATTTTCATTGATGGTGGCTTGTGGGAGGGAGGAGAGAGACAAGAATAACGGCCATCTTTAAGGAATAAAGGTACATACACATTCATATGTATCACTTAAGAAACTACAACATAAATCAAAAACAATCCACAAATATCTCCAAATTCCAGATAACAACAAAACGTATGGCAGACTCTCCATCTTCCTGACACCTGATTATTTCCACAAGCGATGAATGAAATAATGATAATTTATCCATTGCATAGTTTAGCTGCAAAATCTCATGCATCTGTTCATACCCCTTTTAAAGCAGGACAGTTACTGCTACCTGCCCTCCCTGTATGTTTCTGTGTCCAGTTCATTGCTAACTTTTGCTAATCCACTTTCATATTTGTTGATAATCACTGTGACACCTGTGGCAATCTGCATACAATTTAGCTTAGGAGACAACAAGGAACATCTGAGACCCTAGTGGGAAAGGGGACTGGTGCCAACAATGGGGAGCACTGGTTCAAACATGGAAAATCTGCAGGAAATTAGGGACAACCAATAGAAGAAGAGCTGTAATATCTGTTTTCACAGCCATACGTCTCGCATGCTGTCTTTTCTGATACAACTGAAAAATACAGATCGTTGCTATTTGCAAATCATATTCTCTCCAGGTTGGAATTCTCTTTGGAGGGAGTTGCCAAAATTCAACCTTCTGTCCATAAAACAGTCGTTATTAAAAGGTTTCCTCAGTGATTAATTAGGCCCTACATACTGACAGTCAGGGTATGTTGGGTAGTATTGCATTCTATAATGGATGCACTGTTGAGAAATCTCAACTCATAACTGAAAAGGAATTTTTTTCACATTTTGTTCCTAATTTCTAAAGGTATTGCTCTCATATTCTATCAGCACTCTTTGCCTTTTCTTAAACATGGAAGTCAGAGCATGGGGTACATTGCCACAGCATGCCTCTTCCCTCCTGTCAAGCTGTAGGAACCCTGCCTGTTAGCAGAGGCATTGGCCATTTTGTTCTCAGAGCTGCTACAGCCTGTTAAAGATCAGATTGTGGTGTCTCATGGAAAAGTTACTTTTGTTCTTTGTGCTTTCTTTGTTGTCTCCCTTGGACCAAAAGTACTTAGCTGTTAACTGTGTTTGCCTAAACAGAAGAGTGCCTGAACTGAAGGAAAGGGGCATTCACTAACAAGCAGAAAAGGATTCAAGACAGCCAAGGTCATGTGGCCTGACAGGCCTCATCATATTCAGTTTCACAACACGTGTTTCTTTTATCCGTTGCTTCTCTTGAGATTTTTCTACAAATCACATACAAGTGAACTAGAAGGGGCAGGTGTGAAATCGTTGCTGAGACCTGCTGTTGTCTAGATCTGTTCTCTCCTGTCTTGTTTTGATGGTGGGACATCAAATCATTACTTCAGACAGGTTTATGACAATTTGATGACATATGGGTGCATGGAAAGGTCAAAATTTGGCTCCTAAAGTCTACAGTAATGATAGTCAGCTCTTACATAGGGCATTGCAGCTACATAAGCACTTTACAAGGGAATTTCAGTATTACTATTTCCATGTGACAGACAGCAAAGCAGATGGAGCACGACCATAGCCGAGGCAGGAGGAGACACCCGAGCTCTGGCTGAGTGCCCTCCCCATGCTGCGTTTTAGTATGAGTTAAGGCAGCAGTTAAGGTAAAACACTGCCCAGCAAGTCACTGGTGTAGAAGTATTTACAGGCCTCAATTCAGCATAAGCCAGCAGGTTGCCACTGGCTTTGTTCGAGTGCTGCGCAGGCAACGGGAGCCCCGGCCCGGGGGAGGGTGGTGCTCACTGCAGCCCCAGCCAGGTGCAGCCAGGGAAGAGCGCAGGGGGGAAGAAGAGGTGCCTTTCAGAGCCAGGCAGTCCCACCTTTGGAGAGAGGAAAGGAGTCTGCAACACCATGCACAGCCACAACCAGTTGGCTCCAAGTGGCTCTAGTCAGGTCTTGTTCAGACACTGCTGGGGGTGAGGGGGACCCACAAAATCACCCTGCCATGACTGATGGGGAATGCTACATGAGCATGGAATCATGGAATTTCCTTTAGATTCCAGACAGTTTAGAGTTGTGAAAGGACATGAGTCTTAAAGACCAAAACTCTCTTCTATAGATGAGTGAAACATATCCAGCACATTCTACAGTTAGGGGGATTTTTAACTTCATTAACTAATCACGCAGGTGTAGGAGTCACATCTGAGAGACAGTGGTGCAGTCCCACTACCCCCAAAGCCTTCAGTCTGATTGTGCTAATCATACCATTTGCTTAGAGATTGATTTTCAGGATCTAACCACCCCATCTCCTGTGCGCAGAACTGAAACCACCAACTACTTTTGCACAAGCTACACAACAGCACCCAGAAGACAGAAACCCAGAGGCTAAAAGAGGGTAAGAAACTGGCTCGTAGATCACAGTAAGGCCTGCTCTCAGAGCACAGGGACTGACAATCAGATTAAGAGCCACTGTTCTGATCAGATAACAATAGATTCTAACCTTCAGTGTGAGATTTAGCCCAGAACAGTAGGATGGGTTTAAATATCCTGACTTAAGCACCTGAATCAGGTCCAAAATGTGATGCAACTGGCTTCACACTATTCCAAAGCCCCAAGTGTCATTTTTTTGTGCTTCTAGCGCATTTTTTGTGCTGGAACTAAAACCACACGAGGGCAGTGTAGCGGGAGTAAAATCCAGGGATATGAATTAAACTGTAAAGCTGTTTCCTGCGTCTTCATGAAATACAGAGGTAGAGCTGTGTCTACTGGGAGAATTATCCCACAAACTAGAGATGCAAGTTACACTTCTGTTCAGCTTCCTCTTTTTCTCCTCTGTCTTTTCTCCTTTCTCACATTTTATTTCCTTCTCACCTGCTGTGAATGTTCTCTTCGGTAGAGAGTGGCTCTGAAGTTCCTCAGAGATTGAGACTTCAGTGCACTTTGCTCTGCAAACATAAAGTGACTGCGCTCCTAACAGGAGGGAAACTGTAAAAGATGTGGAAAGTGATATCCCAGGCCTGCAGTTTGGAGAGGTGAACATTTTGTACTGGAGCAAAGTCTCCCAGAATTGTTGTTAAAACGCTCAGGGATTCCCTCATCTAAACCAAAAGGCAAATCCCCCTGTGAAAGCAAACAAGGTCCTTGTCTTAGCCAGGCATCATTTTCATATTGTTTCCCTAGGCTAGGAAATATATTCTTCAGAAACTCTCATCTAAGCCCCTTTTCCCCCTCAAACCCTCTGCAGGGTTCATTTCTCTAACTGGACAGCTGTTCAAGAGTTTTTTCCAAGATGAAGGCAGACAGAATTCTTAAAATCCTCCAGCTCAGTTTTACTGTGAACTTGCAGTATGTACTTACGTAAACTTGAGAGCATTAATTTAAGTTTGTCTGCACTGTACTTGAGTGATCATTCAGCTTCACTATAATCTTAAATTGATAAATCTCCTCTTTACCTTCAGTTTCGTAAGCAACTGATTATTTTAAAATTGATATTGCCATTCCATGCAGTTAGATGCAGGGATAAACAAAAGGTCTCTCTCAGATCCTTAAGGAAATGCACCAGTTTCTAATAATCACACTCAGTATCTTGTTCAAAGCTGGATTGTTATCCATTACATGCTTTTTCTCCTGCTGTGCGATTCTTACTAAAGCATAGAATCATCTGTTTCAACATGCACTGCATCCATCCCCTGTACCATCCATGCCAGACACAGCTCTGACTCTGTATTCTTGAGGGAAGTAAGAAAATTAACAAGGTAGAACCTTTCTGACTGAAACCCAGGTTGGTCGGCTTCCACAAAATCACGCTTTCCAGGATATTCCTTCATGAGATCCTGCAGAATAGACTTACAGTGTCCTCAGTCATGACTGATGGTAAGCAAACAGGCCCATTGACTGCTGGTGTATGTCATACACAGCTTTCCGTGAAAAGCCGTTTTGTATTTGTCCCTGTATCTGATCAATTAAATCCCATGTTAGGCCTTAACTGTTATCTCTATTTCCTTCAAATTTCATATCTTATTACATGGACCTGTTTTCCAGTATGAGATCCAGCATGTAGAAGACTACCGTGCACATCTTAATCTGTACACGAGCTTATGCGTTCATGGTCGTAACAGGAAATCTGATCTCCCGCGTACACAAACAACTCCATATTATTTCATTTGGCCATAAAGCCAGATTCAGAGTAACTGTTTGTTATAAACAAAATGCTGGTCTCTTTTAGGGAATGACAGACTAGCCTTTGACTTAAAAATGGCCAGGATCTGGGCCTAAATCTTTTGTCTTTCTCTTCTGTCTCTGGTAGTTTGCTATAATTTGAGAGAAGCAGTTCTGCTGAGTTTGGGTAGATAAATGTTATGGTTGTCTCACAGAGAGAATAGCAGTTAGCTCATAATAGAGGCTTCTTATTTTACAGTTAAAAAAAGCCAACTCTGAGATCCTGTTCTGGATGCCTAAATGCATATGTGACTTATTTATATAGCGTATTTTGTGTATTTTGGCACAAGAATGTGGTACGCAATGATCTTATTTAGCAATATTTTGAAGAACGTGCCAATTTTGAAAAAACAGCTATTCAAATATGTGACAGAGTTGTGCCTTCTGTTGAAGAGGATATGAAATTGAGACATGTTTGCTTGTGATATCTATCCACTGTTTCTAAGGAGGGAATCTTCATTAACGTCTTTTTTCAATTTTCATTTTATAAAATAGTCTATGCCAAACTGGAACATATCATCAAGTAAGGCGAAGCTGGGTAAGCACATGTTTTTTGTATATAATAAGAAGTACATTGTGGTCTGAATTCTGTTCAGACTGAAGTTGTTTAACTAAGCTGCTTTTTTACAGAGAGGTTAGAATGAAGGCTTAAATCAGCATAAGATCCCTTGTCACTTATGAATGAGAATATTAGTGAAAAGACTAATTGGTTCATATGAGAGGTTTAGGAACCTACTCTTATACTGAATATCCAGGGCTGGTCCTTCAAGTCAAAAAGAATTGACTCATCCTGGGACCCAAATATTGCAGTGTTGAGTCTCTATTATCTACTACATCAGAATGAGAATTGCTGACATGTAAACGTTACTTAGGTTTTAATAGGTTTTCCAATATAATTTAACATCAGTGAATTGGACTATTACTGAAAGGAAGGAAAAGGCTGTGGATTGTTTCTGTCTGGATAAAAACATATTTTACTCTGTGATGTAGATGTCTATATTCTACTGAAATCCAAATGAGAATCTGTAATTCTGCTGAAATTGTTAATGATGCACTCACTGTGTTTCCCTTCTTTTTTTTTTTTTTTTTACTAATATATCTCTGTGTTTTCTTTTAAAGTTCTGTACAAAGTAAAAAAATCCAAAATAAGAGAACACTAAAAGTTGTTCAGGAACCATCCTAAAGCTGTTTTGTAATTTTAAATATTTAACAACATGTTATAACATCAATGAATGGATACTTGGCAAGATTGACTAAAACAGATGTTAAAAGAGGGAAACTAGTAACATTTAACAGTGCAAAAGGGTTCTAACATGATTCAGAGCCTGTGGGAAATGTGATATGCTTGGTTATTGTTGTGTCTGCCAATTAAATAAAGCTCATCAAATTATTCATAGCAAATAAAGTCTGTTGCAAAATGAACCCATTTTGCCCATAACAGGCTGTTCAAAGACACTTCAATTTCTCTAAATGCTTTTTTGTTTCGGTCTGGTAGGGAATAGAAGACCATCCACAATGGTCAGCACTCCCTTTGACTGGTAATGTGCACAATATGATTTTTTTTGTTCTTTCCCTTGATGACAAACTTTGACATTTTGGAGGGAATTGATACTCTCTTATTTGTAAAAACCACCATATTTTCAAAACAGTTTCATAAGAGAGAAAATAAAAAAAGAAAGAGCACCAATACATCCTAACAGCACTAGGAATAGATCCTAGCAATATATAAAAGCATGATAGTAATTTCAGATAACAACTAATGAAGAGAACACTTCTGGTATAAATGCTTCAAAGTTAGGAAAGAAAAACTGTAGGGACTTAAGAGTTCTGGTACCAGTCACACAACAACTGACAAATACTGAATAGTTATATCCAAGTTCACCATGAACACCTGAATATAGCACCTTTGTTCTAGAGCACACCGTACTTCAAAACCCGTATGTGTTTTTGTTCTCTGGATACAGCACTTCCCCACAGGTTTATGCTACAATTCACAAATCCACAGCCAAAAGGCTAATGCAGTAGCTGCAGTCTGGAGATGGCAGCCTCATCCACCGAGGTATAAAGAAACTGGGGAGCCCAAACAACCCTGTGGTATTTGTGCTGAGAAACACCTGCACCACACGGTGTCCCACTCGGGTCCGGAACAAGCTACAGCCACCCCGAGCTGGTGGAGAGCTGCCCAGGAGTGTGGACTGTTTGTGCCACTGGATTACAGTACTGGGTCAAGACTTCACCAGCTCTCTGTACAAGGTTGTATCTTCTCAGGTTTGCTAACTACTGATCTGACTTCTAGGCACTTAAAAATATATTTTAGTAATAGCTTGGGTGATGGAAATAAATTTCTGATTTTTCCTGACTATAAATCTACTAACCAGAGAAGGAGAAAGAAGCTGCTTACACTTAGAAGAATAGAAATGCAGCTCTGCTTCATAGTTGCTAAACTCAGTTTATCTACAGAAAAAAACCTCTCCAGCTCTACAGCGCAGTCTGCTTTCAGGCTATATGGAAAGATCAGAGAGTGCTTCTACTCACAACACAGAGACAAAGGTTAATGAAAGCCAAGGCCTTTGGGTTAAAATCTGTTCCTTGCTGCCACTGTAACCATCCCCTGGATTAGCTAGGAGTGCTTTCTTGCCATGTGGCTCTCCTGCAATTAGGAGAGCTTCACATAAACAACTTTGTCATTTCACTCTGTGTGTTTAGACTATTCTGTTTTTTTAGAAAAAGCAGTGCAGTTGAGCATCTAAGCTTAAAAACACTACAGGTAGGTAGTGCAGGTGTTATACAATGGCCAGAGCACTGGAAACCAAGGATGATGCTGTAGCTAAAGAGCACAGTAGGAAAACAAAGCCTGTAAAAGCCTCTTGCTCATAACTTACACTGTTTCAGGCCTTCCCTCACCTTTTAGGCAGAATATGGACCTTTCTAAAAGAAGCTATAACATAATTGGAACAAAATATAGAACCTTAAGAAACCATCTTAGAACTTCTGGAAGTTTATCAGACTTGTCAACTATTTAATCTCCTTCACTTCCAGAAGTAAAACAAAGTACATCCTGCTAGCTAGCCTCATTATACAAAAACAAGTATCCACAAAGCACTGGGCCTTCTGTTTCTAGGAAATCTCCACTCTCCCTTTGCCCCCCATTTTGCTCTGTCATTTTCCAGTTCTTCTCAGTGGAAGTACCTTTTTCATCATAATCAGCAGTCACCAGCTTCCCAACCCATGAGCACACACCCTCTGTTCCCCAATAGTCTTTGTCAGCTTCCCCTGTTCAGTGATCTCATGTTCTGGGTCTAAAACTATTTCTGTGATAGCACTTACACATACAGCACCTTTTGTCCCTTCTAAACAAGCTGAAGTTATACAAGCTTTGTTCAGAGGCCATGTAGTCCACCATGGAAATGCAGCCGGCCATGGTGCACTTCCAGACACGCTCTGAAATACGGCAGCAGTTAATAGTGCACAGCAATATTAGAGCAGTTCAGGTCAGCAAACTAGGAATGCCGTTGTTCCCAATAAGCTGTTGCTGTATTTGAGGAAAGGAGTAAGTAGAATAATTATTCCGTTTGGAGTTTGGCCAGAGACCAAAATTAATCGCATTCAGATTTCAGTAAAAATGTTCAAGTGTTTAAAACAGCCACAAATGATGTGGACCTAAGTTTTACATTTCATCTGAAAGATGAATGAGCAGGTCATTTTCCTGTCAATGGGTTCCTAATTGGTTTGCCTCAGAACATTTTTTGATCAATACTTTCTACTTTGTATAACAAAGATTCTGCATTCATCATCTCTCAATCCTTCTGCACTGAATGCCTTGCAATCCCTTAGTTATAAACCCTATGCTCTAATATGGCAAAAATTGGAGTAATTGTATTATAGCGCGTACACTGAAAAGACATTAAAAAAAAACCAAACAAAAACCAACCTAATAATTTTGTCTTATACCCATGAGGAAGACCAAGAACTTTCCATCCAATGATTTTAGGGCAAATTAGGTTACTGCTGGGAGTTGCTTTTTCTGCTTTCTTAACAAAACAAAAATCAGAAAAAAAAGTGTCCTTTGCAATTTTAATTTGATGACTGACTGGGGATTTGGATGCCCTAGGATTATTTGGGGTTGTTCAACGTGAGTAATTGTTTCTATCCCTGCCCCATCTGGCACAGACAATCTTATGGATGCTCAAGCCCTTCACCAGGGCACAGGGCAAGGGCTCAGCTTAGCCCTGTTAGTCTGTTTACTGAAGGTAAGGCTTCTATGAATCAGAGCTGGTAAACACTGTTGACATGAACATGGGCAAAGCTGACACATGACTATTGGCACAAGCAAAAGCCATAGTGCAGAGACAGTTACATGGACAGCATTTTTATTCAAGGGAGAATCTTTCACTCACAGCAATCTGGAATATGCTCCAGCCACATTAAGTAACATACTCTTTGCCAGGGTAGCACATCGAGCTTGCTGCCCAGCACAGCTGCATGACTGCAGACTTAGCCAGGCCTATAATCTACTTTTGATCTCGGCAGTAACCTCCCACTGACATAATTGATAGGTCTGGTTTTAGTCATGGAGTTCACAGAGCCTAACATTTACACTCCGACCCATAAATATATTTAGAATATACACACACCACTTCCTGCACAGAGAATAAAAAGCTGCACATCTTTCAGGAAGACCATACAGACTCCTCTCATCCTCCCTAAAAACAAAATTCCTTTTCAAAGGTTTCCATCCTGCTGTGCAGTAGTTGTTAATATGTTGCCAACCTCCTGCATGTATCATACAAAGACGACCAGGGAAATAACTAGGACAGAATTTCATTATCCAGGTAGAAAACGCCGTTCCTTACAGCAGCCCAGTTATTGAGGAAGTACTGCATGTTACAAGATATGACCAAGATAGTTCTTTCATCAAACATAATGAAGCTGGAGCAAGTAATGTGAGACTTAACATCTCTGTGACTTTTTACCTCAAGAGGCCAATACAAAGCAGAAGGCTTTTCCAAGTTACTTTATTATAAAAGTGAGTGATATGCATGCTTAAAACATGCACTGAGGGAACAAGAAGCTGCACAATATTAAAGTAACCCTAGACCATATTAGCATAGCTTTGATCTGCAAGAACAGTACTGGCAATAAACTTTAGCTTTGTAAGTTTTTTTTTTAAACTTCATCATAGTTTCTTGTAATATCCTTTGTTATGTCAAATCTTAACTTCAAATTCAGCATGCAAATTACCCCATGTGTTTAAGTTTGGTTCTGATTTATACAAAAAACACATTCTGTTCCTTCAAAGTTTGACTGAATGAAGTCCAAGAACTGCAGTCAAAGGATGCTTTTTTGGTTTCAAGTTAGCAATTGAAGTTAGATTATGTTGCCTATACTTAAAATTGTTATACCATGGTAATCTAGAAAACCCACCATAAAAATTCCCTAATACCTGTGTGATAAAAATATTATTTATGAGTATTTTTAAAGGGTCATCTGATTTGTCATCACCAAAGGAGGAGGATCAGTATTCCTTCAGGTGACCAGAGTGCCTGCCCAGGAAAAAGAATGTAATCAATTTTGAAATGTTCCATTTTCTATAGCTCTGACTCTCTGTCACTCAAAACACTACAACAGATCTTGAAAGAAATGGAAAAATGAAACCAGTTTCCCAGAAGGCATTATACTAACCACTGCAGCTCATGCACTTTTAATATATTTATGGCTTATATCTGTGATAGTAGTTCCTCCTTTGGCAGACCAAATTTTAAAGGAATTTTATTCGATTTCTTCCAAGGACTGAGAGTTATTCTCCTCATGAACCAGTCTGTTGCAGAAAAGGATCACAAAGGCATTTTGCTGCTTCTTGGACTGGAGGTGACTGGAGCTCCACAGTCCTGACTGCCCTGGGAAGCGAGGGATGAGGGTGCTGTGAGGTGATCCCCATGGGCTGCCCTGCCAAGCCCAGAGGCAGCAAGCACCAGCACCCGGCTGTGCAGCATCCTAGCACGGTTCTGCCGCACAATGGCCTCATTCCTTCTGACACAAGGTCAGCTCCTTAAAATCAGATTTTCAGGGGGTTTCCTTCTCTGAACCCACTAGTCTCAACGTACCCACTTTGCCTCGGCAAAATCCAAACCCAATTTCCTTAGCAGAAGAGAACCACTCCTATTCATGAGCACCAGTGAAACTCAGCAGCCTTGTAGGGAAGAACTTTTTTTCAGAAATGACTGTATAATGGACATTTCACACTTGCATTTTCTTATTTGGTACATTAGGAAACTGCCAACTCTATACAATGTCAGCTATTATCACATTCATAGTAACTGGGACATGTATTAATTACTAGTAGCTATCACTACGAAGCCAAGTGTTTAACATAAAATTGCTCCAGGGCTTTGCTTTAGCAAATCACATGCACTGAATAAATGAGGAAATATTGTCTAAATCCATATTTTCAAGTTATTATCTAAATTCTTTGTTGTCATATTTTGTAGTGTTCATTTTGAATCAGGTAAATTTTTCTTCTAAGATCATCTTCTCCCAAAAGCAATTCCTTTTGCTTTCTTTTTTGTTTTGTGTTGTTTTATAAAACGAAGTCATCACCATGCAATCCAGAATAATAGCTCCCCTGACAATATAGCAACAAAATACAGGGATACAATGGCCCAAAATCTAAGCAAATACAAGCAAAATACCGTATATCCAAACTTGCCTTCCTTAGGCTGTCAAAATTCCTAATGAAGACTGGCTATATTTGATACACTCCATATCAGTACTAACAGCTTTCTAAGGACTACAACTGTAGTCATCTGCCAGTGATACAGCCTAAAGATCCTTTGCTATGAAATCTAAAATGTGATACACATATCCTGTAACTCCAAGCAAGAACTGAATTTCATTACATATTTTGTTCCTCTCAAAGGGAACAGCCTTGAAAAAGGGAAAAAGGGTATCGTCAACCTATAGCTAAATCAAAAAGAATCTGCAGACCACACCAGTTCTTTGAGTTAGACCAAGTCTGTCTAGGTCTAAATGGAAAAATACAACTGGAGGGAAGGGATGGGCCATCCAGAGGGACCTTGACAGGCTTGAGAGGTGGATCCATGTGAAACTCATGAAGTTCAATAAGGCCAAGTGCAAGGTCCTGCCCATGAGTTGGGGCAATCCCAGGCACAAATCCAGGCTGGGGGAGGAGTGGATTGAGAGCAGCCCCAAGGAGAAGGACTTGGGGGTATGAACAGTTGGAAAACTGACTGTGAGCCCTCACAACCCAGAAAGCCTCCCCCCCTCTACTCTGAGACCCCCCTGCAGGGCTGGGTCCAGCTCTGGGGCACCAACAGCAGAAGGACACGGACCTGCTGGAGCAGGGCCAGAGGAGGCCACGGAGATGCTGGGGGGCTGGAGCACCCCCTGTGAGGACAGGCTGAGAGAGTTGGGGGTTCAGCAGGAGAAGAGAAGGCTCCGGGGAGAGCTTAGAGTGGCCTCCCAGGGCTGAAAGAGGCTGCAGGAAAGTGGGGGGGGACTCATCATCAGAGGGGAGGGATAGGATGAGGGGTGACAGTTTTAAACTTAGATGGTGGATTGAGACTAGACATAGGGAAGAAA
This sequence comes from Athene cunicularia, assembly GCF_003259725.1. Taxonomy (NCBI): domain Eukaryota; kingdom Metazoa; phylum Chordata; class Aves; order Strigiformes; family Strigidae; genus Athene; species Athene cunicularia. The sequence goes on from NW_020799112.1 coordinate 22,848,507, forward strand.
TCCTTCCCTGTGAGGGGGTGAGGCCCTGGCACAGGCTGCCCAGAGGAGCTGTGGCTGCCCCCTCCCTGGAAGGGTTCAAGGCCAGGTTGGACGGGGCTTTGGGCAACCTGGGCTAGTGGAAGGTGGCCCTGCCCGGGGCAGGGGATGGGACTGGATGGGCTTTAAGGTCCCTTCCAACCCAAACCAGTCTGTGATATGTGTTTATACATGACCTTAAACCCCCTCTTAAAGAGTTATTCTTCTGGAAATCACCCTATTGCCAAAACCCCACTTATTCTGAAATTGGTTATTTTCAGAGGAAAGGAATTGGAAGTCAGTTAAAATCAGGAATATTCAGTTCCTTTGAAAGTCAGACCCCGGGTTATACCAGACCAAATATTTAAGAACTGTTCTTAAAGTTGCAGTATTTCTTTAAATGTTCAGGAGTTTTGCGACTGTGAAATTTTCCAAGATTAATTCATAACAAAAATCATCAGCACCTCACTGGGATCCCTAGGGACACTTCTAAAAGCTTTTATGCAGACTTTTATTTTCTTTACTTTTAGTGAAAATTATGGAAAAATTCTGCACCCATCTCAAAATTTACATTGATATATGATCTATAAAAACATAATGGCATCCTGATTTCTTGATTTGAATTTCTTATTTCTGCAGCAAAAAGGAGTGGGAAAATGTGACATTAAATGTTCTGCTCAATACTCAGCCTTAAAGATTGAGTAAATGACTCATTTGAATTTTCGTGTTATCTCTTGACAAATACCATACGGAATGGACAGGCAAAAATAGAGGTAGAATTTTGAGGAATTTGTTTGCTGCCATTTGGAGACTGTGATTTTAGAGCAAATGGAATACAGCTTTATCTCTTCTGCATTAACAAAAACTGATGTATTTAAAGTGTAATAACTTTTGTAGAATTTTACATGGTAATTTCATTAATCTGGAAGAAGTAGACTGGAAGACACAATTTTTAAAGAATCAATATGCCATGTGGTTGTCAGAAACACAATAACCTCTTTTTCTAAAAAAAATTAAGAGGATTAAAATGGTCCCGTAGTTCTATAAAGAAAAAAAATCCCAAATTTTTTGTAGCACATTGCATTTAAAATATGTTTCAGATACAAGATGCATGGTACTGAGCAAAGGTGCATCTTCATTAGACCTTCCATGTCAAAGTTAAAGTAGTTCTAAAGCATTTGTGTAATTACAATGTTTTAAGTCATAAGTAATATTTGAGTAATTACAATGTATTTGTGTAATGCACCAGTAACACAAAACCCCACAACATAATTCACATTCTTATTCCGCTTTTCACAATGAGACTTACCACAGTTCATTACAAGAAACATATATACAGAATTTGCTATTATTTTCGAAATGGTGCACTGGAGTAAGATGGTTTAACCAGACAGACTGCAGAATTTGACCTAACAAATATGTAGTGTAAAGCGTTTATCCAATGCTTTGATAAAGTTTTGAAAATCTTTTATTTAGTGCAATGTTTTTCAATCTTTTGACTTCTACTTCCCTTTCTGATAAAAAAAAGATGAAATTGTAATGGTTTATCCAACCTGTTTCATGCAAAACAACAGGGGAATTGGTATTGTCAGTTAATCATTGCTCATGTATAGGTGATTCCTAGAGCCTGATCCACTGTGCTAGACACTACACAAACACATTGTGAAAAGGCTCCTTTTGCCAAAAACGGTTTTAGTTAATAGTAACTTACAAGACAAGCTTCTAAACCGTACCTTTAAAGGGGGACCATGAAAGACCAGCTCAGGATAAGACTTTTAGTTACCTTTTCAGCTGATTTGGATCCCAGTTCTGACACAGAACTGCCATCCCTGCAGGCCGCAGTCCACACTGGCTTCTTGGATCAAACAATGAGCCAAAAATGTCACAGCACTGAATAAGCGTGACCAAACCCTGCACACTTCCCTCCGGTCCCCAAAGCCTCTTACCTGGGGCCTACTGCAGAGGAGCACGCTGTGAACACTTGGTGCTGCAGCCTTTCATTTTACCCAGTGCTTTTACCCCAAAGCAGCAGCAGGTGAGACACAGCTGGGGTCCCACACACTCAGTGCCAAGGTTGTCTCTTCAGAGATCTGACCTCTTTGGAGAACATCTGCCTGGAGCCAAGTGGTGTGCTTAGACTGCAGACACAGCTAATCCTGTAGGAGCCTCCAGCGCCACAGCCCCAACCACGGCTACACAGCCCAGGCTACTGCAGGGACACAGGAGTTTGTGGCAATTTACCTTCATGCCAGATCAGGTGCTCTATGTACTTCATTTCTGTGTAGACCATTCCCCATAGAAGTGTTCCCCTCCAAAGGGCAAAGGAAATGAAATCTTCACTGTTGATTTGAAGTAATAAAATAATCCAAACCACCGATCGATATATTTTCCGCATCCACGGTGGTTAGAAGAGAACGGCCTATGTCTATCTTGATTTGTACTACCACAGGTGAACTTGCCAGACACCTTCATTTGAAAAGGCAGACACTTCTCACGTGTCTTTGAATCTGTACCAAACATGGATCTCTCTCCAAAACACATGTAAGTGAGAGCAGCAGGGCGAGTCTCTTCACATGTGGTTTGTGTGCCAGTGCATACCTACAATTTCAGGCTACAGAACACAGCTGAGCCTAATCCAGAACCTGAATTTTTAAAGTGTGTTCCTGCGCTGCCAGATTAACTAGTGTCAGGCATGAACTGCAGAACAGATTGGACCATCTGTGAGGGAATGTGACAAGAAAGGTTTCTATCCAATAGTCTGAATTCTTTCTCTGCAGGAAATTTTGGTACAAGATGTCAAATGGAATTTGGAAATTGAAAAAAATATATTAAATTCTAAAGTTATAATTAGAACACAGAAAAGAAAGGAATACATAGCAGGACACTGAGCCCTGCTTGAACTAAGCTAATAAGATCTCCAGGGGCAAGGCTAGCTGGTTCTGTGCTCTTCCTAAGGGTAGCAGGAGGGTACCGCAGGGCAGTGGCGGCTGCCCTGGGTTCCATGCCACAGTAGAGTGAAGGAACACACAGACATGGAGGTACAGGTTCATGGTGCCACAGCAAGCAAGGGCTTAGAAAGGTTTGCATAACCCATGGATGATGTCTTTGCAGTGCGGCTCCTCTTCTCCATAATAAATGTATTTTAGACTGCTTACCTGTTCTCTGATCATCATAAACTTATTAGCCAGCTTGGAAATCTGCAAGATCAATACCTGTGCTTTGCCTCCCTAGTTATTCAACAAATAATATGTCACCTCTTAAGGTTTTGGGAAAGACAACCATCAGGCCCCCCAGTCAGAAGCCCTGGAAAAAGCAGCACAGATTGAACTGCAATCAAGGCCAGGGCAGAGGCACAAACTCTGCTATGTAGGGATCACGGCAGAAGGAAGCAGGGAGCCTGTGTGCAAATAAATCTGAATTTGTTGGCTGTAACAGTAAAGAGCCTGAAGTCATCTACTGCAGCAGGTGACGGGGACACCACCCCTCTCAGTGGGTGTCATTGTTGGGCTGTGAATGGAACCACGGCACACCTCACCCTTCACTGACAACAACCAATATTTACTCAAAAACCACAGAAAGTTGATCAGCCCATGAGACTGTAAAAGACAGATAGTCATCAACTTTTGAGAGCTATTATTTTCATTAGAAAGAATACATCTGCCCCACAGAATGTGCAGGACCCCAACAGATGTGAGTAGGTGATGGGGGGAAGCAATGCCCCAACTGCAAAGGAGCAAAGCTGAGCTACAGCCCAACAGCACACGGCATGGCTGTTTGCCTCCCCGCGTTTACAGTCTGCCCTCCTCATGTCTGTGGTCTAAAAACACGAAATCTGAAATTAAAGTTTTTGATGTGGGAACATATAACTGTGTGGGGGAAAATGTATTTTGTTAACATTTATGTTCGTTTTATAGGCATTCATTTCAAAGTAAGTTCTGAGAGATAAAAATAGCAGAAAAATGCAAGGGGGGAAAAAAAAAAGTTTGTTTTTCTTAAGCTTTGTTCCCATCTGTTAGATTGAAGTATTCAATTAAATACAAAACTATTACTTTGACTTATATAGCATCTTTCCTCCAGAAAATACAATGCCACTTACAGAGGATTCATTCAGTCTTGCCACACTGCAGAAAAAATAAGTACTATTGACGTCCCTCTAGCAAATGGGACATCTAAACCAGTGGGAAGTGTGAACTACCAGTGAACTAACGGGAAATTAGGGATGCAGAAAGAACCCAGATCCAAACACCCGGACCCTAATGTCATATTTTAAACATTGTTACTGCTTATGTTTTTAAGCTGAATGTTGTGGAGTTGTTTAAAGGCATTTCTTAACAGACAACGAAACTGTTCACAAAAAACAGCTCGAGGAAGCAAAGGGCTACTTTTCCTCGCTTTTTCACTATCCAGTCTGTAAACAATATTAAAGGTGGCATTAAATACACCTGCTTGGGTTTTTTTTTTACCAGCTGATGCTGCACAGGACATGGTATGTTATTTATCTAAATGAAGTCCTTTTAACAATAAGTAAACAATACTACAGTCAGTGGGACACATATATAGATTGCTTGAAAACCTCACAGCCAAGCGAGTTTGAACCATGGCTCACCAGGGTCAGGGAGGAAGTGAACAGTAAGGGAGAGAACTGCCAATAGACAAAGATACAGAAAGAAAGGCAGGATTATTTCTCAACAGCATGGAGTATTGGAGACAGAACAAAAGGAAAGACAAAACAGCTGGAAACTATAATACATACTGTCATTAGATTTTGTCATTAACAGGGTTTTTTTATTAAAACATGTGTAGCACTAGTCTGATGATCTGCTGTAGCTGGGCTGTATCTTTGAACCATGTTTCTGGATAACAGGTCAGAATCCTCTTTCCCTTTGCTATTTACAAGAAAGGTAACGATAGCAGAAACTTACTGCCCCTTGCACCAACAGCTTGGCACCAGTGCAGAATAATCCCACACCAGGAAAGTATGTCCATTGCTAGCCACAACAGCTTTATACAACGTTATGCAGTGACTAGACAGAGGGAGATGAAGCGAATCCTCTCAGTATTAGATCAAAATCTGGGACAACCTGTTATCAGCATCACGAATACAAATGCATCTGCCATGGTGAAACAACTCTGCGTTACACTAGTGTACCCGACAGCAGAATCTGTATCTCGGAAATAGACTTACTTAGAAACCCAAAACCAGCAGTTTCTAAGCATGTACCTACTCTTAAGAAATAAATGTAATTAAATTTTTTAGAAATTACTCTACAGTTTGCATGAGTCAAATCCCTGAAGACCAAAAAGGGACTGAAAACTCTCACTACCTTATCCTCTTTCCAGGGTCAACCACCGTGATATGGCCATGGCCATACGCAGGGATGCATTCTTACTGTTTGGAAAATAAACATCTAAATGTCACTCTAGTAGAAAAACAAGAACTCCAAAATCAAAGTGAAATGGTAATTTTCCAGTTAAATCATATCCTAGAGCTTTTAAGCTTTTCAAGAATAGAAAATAAATTGTATTTATGCACTCTAACATTTGAAAGAATGGGAGGATCAATGAACTGCAGCTTACATTAGGGACACGTTTTGTGACTACATCCTGGCCTCTCCCTGAAAGACGGCTGAATTGCTCAGGATGAGAGGAGCCGTTATGAGTCTGAGTCCTGCACAGTCTTAGCACTTCAGCCAAAACAGAGGTACTTGGGGGTAGCAAGGTTCTTCCCCCAGTGGATGACAGAATCCTGGCATTCCTCTCACTGTAAAAATGTGCAATTGTAGCATTAAAAAATCTAATACTTAGTTTGGTACTTGTAATTCTCTATCAGGGATTTGAAATTATTTTCAATAACTATGTAGGCAAAACTTAAGTATCTCTCTTACCTTAAAGAAAAGTTTCTGAGCTCTGAGCTCTCAAGTCACTTTTACAATATACCATACCCCTCTCTTTTAACACTATACTGGATACTGTTGTTCTGTCTCAGAAGGCATTATGGACTTCTGCAAACAGAATTTCCTTTTCTGGTGCAAACTCACACTGAAGTATAGAAGAAAATAAAATGAAAATAAAATGTAAGTAATCCCCAAATCTCAGGTCTTTAACGTCATATATCCAACACCTGAATGTCTGTGAGTGAGAAATGAAGGTTGACATTCAACCCTGAATTAAATATGCATGAAAGAAACTTGAAAAGTTGGTTTACACAGTAAATTGTTTGTGTTTGTAACGCATGTCGTGGGCAGAGGTGCTGTTACGCTTGCTTCCTTCTCCTATCTCCCAGCCAAGTTACTGAAAATGAGCTTTACCACCATTTTATTTGAGTGGGTCTCTGGGAACTCTTCTGGTTATTGACCTTGTTGCTCTCACAGTGCTCATCCAGTCACTCAGCACAGCTTGCCTTCAGCCCTTTGCTCAGCTTCCTCTCCAAAGCAAAGGCACTTCTCAAACACTTTGTTGAACCAGAGCGACTTAAAAGCCACAAGCACAAACTGGTCATTTGGCAAATAATATTCCTGTTATGCAGATGACATCATCAGACTCTCTCAATTAGCACTTGTGTATGTAGCATATGCTCAAGGGCTTGTTTGCAGTGCACTTGGCTGCAATGAGTGAGACTCCCAGATGGAGAACTAGCTTGTCTTATACATGTTGCCCTCCATAAAATGTTTCCACATACAAATGAGGGAACACAGAAAAAAAGAAAGTAGAGGTAGAAAAAATAGCCTGGTGGGATTTCTTTTTAATTATACACCTGCTCTTTTGGGCTATTCCACAATGCTAAAAATTAATAGCACAGATGGGGGCGGGTGCTAAAGGCCCATTGAATACTGAAATTTTACTCATCTGTTCTAACAGGAAACATCTGTGCTAAATCCAATGTTTAATAGCTCTTCCCATTTCTCATTTCAGTTGTGGAACATCAGTATTTACAGGGCACTACCAAGAAATTGTTTGAATTCATGGTCACAGTCACTTCAAGTCTAATACTGATTCGTTGCTATGAATCATTTCAACAACTGTGGACTTAATCAATTATCCTATGGTTAATCCAGACATCAAAGATTTGCAGTTCCAGAACTAACAGAGAAATAAGTATTTCAATTCTTTCTAGTAGGTGACATTCATTTCTGTTTATGTGAACAGTCAATGATTGTTTCACCATTCTGTAGCACCGCAGCTGAACATACCCATTGCTTGAATTATCTCTTGAACAAGTTAATTTCCAACATACAATTTTCACTGAAATAAAGAAGGGATCATTCAGCACTGGATTTTATATAGTATTATACAACATACGGGGGGAAATCTTCAAAGAGGAATAGCTGTCTCTAGGAAACCTGTTTCTCAAATTAACTCAGTAAAATATCTACCATACCTCTGCGAATAACCCCTTCCTACCTTCTTCTGCCCTGCCAAGAACAATACACACATTTTCTGTACATAATCATTCCTTTTGTTAAATAAAATCTAGTTCTAATAATACAGAAATCTGTTGTAGGACTGAAGGGAACAACAGCATCCCCCCCTCAGCAGCCAGCGGGAAGTAATGGGAATACAGAAGGCAACCTGACTGCACAGACTATCTAGAAACTGGTTAGAAGAATCTTCAGTTGTCTGAAGGGTTCTGCCAGAGTCTTTGTCTAAGGACTCTTCTGCTTTTTTAGCTATTTTCTTGTGAATTGAACTGGGTTTATCCTGACAGGGCATATGTGGGGAGATAACACCAGGCCATTCTCCTCCAGCCTCATGTTTCATTTTGCTCACTATTGTATATCAAGCATACATATTACTCAGCCAGCCACCCAAAAAATGTAATTAACCACTCCTACCTAGAGGCACATTTGGTCTTTTCATGTTAAGATATCAACTTGTATTTTAAGTGGCTGGGGTGTATATAGTTTTCAATTTCCAATAAATTTGGTGCTCACGAAGGAGTCTGAGATTCTTCAGTGTCAGAATGACAAATGATCCATAGCTTACATCTGGCAAAAGCTTTTCCTATACATTCCCTCAGGGGCCTAAAACATAATCTGCAGATAATACACTGCTTATTATCAGCCACAGTCTGACTGTCATATTCTTTAATGGTGTCGATTTGCAGAACACTTCCGGTCACTTGGGAGAAAAAGTAATCCCATGCAGTCTTATAGCCCTACCTTTACAAATAAACCAGAAAAAATTAGATATGTTCATCCTAGTGTAGGAAACAAGCGTAAGTTTGTGCATTTTCGAGGAAATCTTGCCACTAGCATAACCCTGATAAAATCCAGTCCCAAGGACCACAGCTCCCATCATGACAGCAGTAAGCAGACTGAGAAGCCCTGAACTTTCAAATGCCCTTGTCACACCTGCAGAATTGCCAAGGAATAAAAGCAGGCAGCTGATTACAAAATCTGCTGACATAAATCCCATTGAAAAGATCACATTGCTTGTCCCAAATCAATTAAGATGAACCTAAGTTGAAATGTTAAGGTTCAAAAAGGTTAAAAATTTGCAATATTGTTTTAATGCTCCTTTCTTCTGCCTAGATCCAGACATTTTTAGAAGGAAAAGCTCCTGAAAATATTTTCAGGCAGTTTTTCAGACAGGATTTTCAAAAAGTTTGGAGAAGATTTTATATATATGTTTATCCTAACTGATGCTCAAAGCATTAAGGTTCCTTCATCCCTTAAGTAAGCCAATTTTCTGTCCTATTCTCTAATCCTGTAGAAATGTGGGAACTGCCACAGTACATCAGATCCAAGGGTCTAGCCAATCCACTACCCAAGTGCTGTTAAGACTAGCAAGAACTGTTTCAGGCCATGGAACAAAGAAAATATTTGGGACTGATAATTAACCATTTCACCTGCTTCCCCCACTATTCTTCCCCATCCTCCCATTCCTTATGCTCCCTAATAAGGATTACAGTATTGCAGTGCAGAAAGCCAAAACGTGCTAGCTCCTGAGTCAGAGCAAGGCGACACTAGGGTGAGGGGACATGAGAAAGGAACAAAGAATGTTGCAGGGAAAGGTTTGAGGGTTGTTTTAACCTAAACCTTCAGTGTTATTCCTGAAAGTGCCTCCTGGCGCTGGTGGCCAGAACCACTTGTTTCAGACACAGGTGCTGAAAATCATGCAGTCAGCAGAAGAAATGAATGACTGGAAATATTTTTTACTACTGATTAGTCTGTCTATGCTGTGAAGACTTTCACCTATTCAGATAAGAGGTTTGTGTTTCTCATTGTTTTTCTTTATTGTCAAAGAGATTTTTGTTTCACTGTTTAGATCTATTTCTTTGTAGACAAAATACACTATTTTAATTCTATTCTTCGTTCAGCTTTCTTGTCTGTTTGTTCTTCCCTTTTCCTAAAGACTCAATTTCCATGACAGCAGCTCCACAGAGATACAGGTTTTGCTCTCCTGAGCATGTTAACTCCTAAGAGTCATCATCAATCAGCATGTGAATGTTTAATGTCTTTCAAGTTCCTTTGGCATGGTTCTCTGCCTTTTGTTTTAAGTGCTTTCAAGTGTATCCTCTTCAGATATGTTGCCTACAGTAAGTCCTAGTTGTCTTGGTTTTGCTGTCTTCTTTATTCATAAGAACGATCAATCAATTTCTGAAACACGTCTGCTTTCTGTTTGTTGTTAAAGTGTCTCCCTCCTAAGTACAGTAGCTGGGAAGGAAGAGCACAGGGTTTTACCATGTATTCCTCTCTTTCAGATGTGCTTCTGTTTGATGTGACGGAGGTGAACAGGCAAGGCAGCTTCAAAATTCACTGCACTTCTGTTGTTTTTGCTTAAAACCATAAAACTCAATCCTCAGGGGAGGGGAAAAAAAAAAAAAAAGGAGGTTGGGTTGGGTCTCAGTCTTCCAATGAGGTTTGTTGCACATGCTTAGCTGTTTCTTACACAGCCCCATCAAGGGAAATGTCCTCAGCAAGCACGCTGGGGTTTCCAAAGCACGTCGTCTTTACAGTATTGACATTGCAGGGCTGATTCATGGAAGCTTTCCTACACGTTACAGATGTCTATGAAAATCTGCTCTAACAATGATAAATTCAGTGCAAAATTTTACAGGCCATACAATCATCACTGAAATAGGGCACTGACAACAGGGAAAATCCAAAATAAGACAGAATGCAGGTGAGAAAAAAGTCTACAGGTGTATTACCGTTTCCAGTAGTGTGTAACCATGCAGAAATTTAGCCCAGTTTACTGAAGAATCAAACTAATTGTAATTAAAGTCAGGGAGTGGGCCAGCTCCTTACCTATTTTAAGGCAGGAGTAAGAGGCAAGCACACAATATTCTACACATAATGCAAGAGCATGGGCAGCTCAGATTTATTGGGATTTGTTCTCCCCTTTTATTTGTTTCATCTAATCAGTGCTTTTCTGACTTGTTAAGCTTTCAGAGACACACCCCAGGTGAAAACTGTACCCTGAGGAAGACAGACAGACACATAAGCCAAGAAACAGCATTCCTTTAAGGCAACTAACCAAGTAATGCATTGTTACAAAAAGCACTAGGCTAACGCTGAAGGAAACAAACTATGAGATACCTTTTTTTTTTTTTTTTAAGTTGGAAGTAGGAGCAGATGACCCATTTATTGTACAATTAGATTTTTGCTTGGCATTGTATTTGGGTTCTCTTTGTTTACAGCTGTTTCTAATGCAAACTATTCAGTGGAGCATATTTTTAAAACTATTAAAAGGCACACATATACAGAATGTGTCAAATTTGCAAGAAAATTTTAAATTGTAAGAATGCAATTCCTAGCCCTAGATGTGCATCCAAGGAAAATCAGACAATATTCTGGGTGATGAGTCCTGGCAGAAAGATGACCTTACCAGGGGCTACAGAGTATGAAATGCATCGTGCAGAAGAAACTCATATTTCACAAGATTACGCCTATGCAAATGAGCGGTTTTTCTTTCATATCAGAAAAGTTTGCTGATCAATTATTTAATACTGAAAAGTCTGATGGCTCAATAGCTGTTGCTCTAAAGGAGATTTCAGACTCATGTGCAGCTGCTGTATGTTTGAATAGGCCATGAATCCACACACGAAAGTCCGTATTTTAAAAATTCAACCACATAAAAAATTTCTTGCTCTATAACCTCAGATGTATTAGCATAACCATCACATGATTCTTTTTGCAGATGCCAGTGGGTAATTATAGGAACACAGGGTGGATCCTCAGCTGGTGAAAATCATTATAGCTGCACAGAAGCCAATTTATGCCAGCTGAAGTTCTGGCCCATAAAATCTCTTCTAAACCTGAAAGAACATCTTGTGCTACAGTGTTATTGGTCTTCAGGTGATTGAAAACCATCTTGATGAACAGTGTGGTCTCCAGAAAAAAACCCAGGACTGTATGCCTGACAAATTTCTGCTCTGTATTCCTTTATTTAACTTGATTGGAACAATATATTTAAGCAAAAGCTTGCACGGTACAATGCACCATTAGTCACATGCTGCTTCTCAATAGTGAAACCATCAATTTTATTATAGATGTGAGTATGTGCAAGAGGTCTAACTGTAATTGGAACATAAGCCAAGAAGCAGATGGGGATTCTGATTAAGAGTATACCTCCTGGGTGTATGTTGTTCAAGCGGCATCTCCAGCAAAAGAGAGAAGGTTATCAAGCCCTCTTACAGCATATGCAAACTAAACACAGCCACATAAGCTAGAAATTTGGGGTTGGATGCTGTGTGTTTAAGAAAAGGTTCTATTTCATGTAAAGCAGGCAAAGCACTAGCCTCCATGCAATACAAAATTTGTGTTCAATCTGTTTCAAAGAAGAAACTTAGTATTAAAAAAAATCCAGATCACTACAATAGGTATGAGTGACTTCAATGTGTAAAATAAAGTAATGTGCAAATGCTGGGGGTTATGGAAAAGAGAGATCAGATCTACTCACTTGATAGAAGAATAACTACTGTTTTTAAATGCATCCTTTAAATTTTATGGTTAACATATTTAAACCTTAAATTTAAGAACTTAATTTCAGATTTTTTTTTAAGAATTGTGTTTTTTGCAAATACCAAACTACCCACTTGCCTTACCCAGAGCTCAAGTACCAAACACACCCAAAGCTAAAGAAACCTTCCACTCACCCTTTAAAATCCAATCAGGACACAATGTAGTTTTCATATTCCAGGTCATTTTCCTGTATCAATATCCCACCTTTCTTTACAATCCTGGAGATTTCTGTTCCCTGATCTTCTAGTACCTGTGTTGTATTCAGCTGTTGGAAATTCTGTCACTGCCAGCGGTACAGAACTGTAGCAGAGCAGCTTACAGCTCATATTGCCCTGGCAGACCAGCAGACAACGATTAGTGTCTCGTAAGTATCCAGTTTAATTCAGACAGTGTTCTCTATGACTGACCAGTGGACTAATACAAGGACCCAGAGCCTCCTCTTTTTTCTGCAATGATTTTCACTCAGAATACTGCAGCTCCCACTCACCGCACCTCATACAGATTCAAATGTGGCTGAAAAAAGCCATATGAATATGTGATGCAACATGCAGCAAGTAACTCCGAGTAGCTATTGCATGCTCCCTTCTGACAAATACCTGTCTCCATTGTTTCTACTCTCATAATGCACCAGAGATTCTTGTTATACTTCTTATATAAGGAACTAATTCCTAAACCAATTTAGGTTATATATTCATAGATTATTCTATATGCCATGCAAACAAAACAATTAATCACACTGAGAGAGAGCAGCTCAAGCAAAGTAGGTAACTTCACCAAGTGACCAGATAAATACACTGAGGATGGCAAAGGTTATGATTTCAATATTTGGGTTTACAGGAAAATTATTTATCAGGAGTCTTCTACATCTAACATTCATTATATTGCAGGAGAGCCATTCATTTCTTCATGAGTAGATAATAAAGGTAATTGGAATTACTCATGTAAATCAAGTGGAGAAGAGACTTAGGTGGAAAAAAAACAAACAATGAATCCACACTCCAAAACATATTGTGTGACAATGCTACAGAGGCCATTGGGAGCAGCTCCTGCCTCCAGAACACAATTGCATCTGCTCTCTGTGGACTAATGTGCCATAGCATGCAATTCTGTACTACATAATCTCATCTTGAATATGCACTGTGGAATCTCTCGTTCAAATGTACAAAATGTACAATTATTTCCACAATACTGCTTATCTCTCTCACCATTATTGCTGATACTCTGTCAACACTGAAAAGATAAATTAATACTAGCAGTGACTGACACAGGATTGTCAAACGAAGTAATGCAGATAGCAAGGAGGAAGGCAAGTTTGCAACCCTTTCCCAATTTTCCTCTTACCACTTCAAGCAGTCCTTCATAAGATGCTCATAATGCCATTCTGGTTTCCTACATGGGTTCTCTAGTGAGAAGTAAATCCAAAGACTGATGCCTCTTTATTTCCAGGCAATCCCCTTACAAAGATCCAACAGCCTGTTCTGTACCTGACAGATCTGCCACCCTGTTCCAGAACAATTCCTGTCTGCAGAAAACAGAGTTTATAATCTTTCTCCCCTGAATGCTCTCTACTTTTTGATTACTGTGGCTAGTATCACCATTCAACCTGTCAGTCAGTTCTGTAATCTTCACATCATCTTCAGTTTACATTTTTCTAAGTTCACTGCAAGTCTGTGCTAAATTGCACCAGTAATTTCCACTAGTGTTAACTTTGCTAAAATACAGCATTTCCTGTCCACCGTCACAGACTAAATTCTTGTCCAGGTTCTATCTCCTGTCTCCATTACTGCAAATCTTTTTTTTGCTCACATCCTCTGAAAATAATGCTGTGAACAGTCATTTTGATCATACCACCCAGTTTCTGTATACGTTTGCACAAAGACACTGATCACTCAGTCCTGACAACTCTTTAGATGTCGGTGTGCCCAGACCACTGCCGGCTGTGGTGACTGGTATGACCTTAGAGATTGCTTGTAGAGTTTTCTAGCTGTCTGATGTATCCTAGACTTGAAGCTCTTTGGAGTGCGCAGGGAAAGGAAGTGATCTGTATTTTTCTCCTTTATTTATGGAGCACCATGAGCCACTCCACTCGCCATGAAGCATGCTCTTGTATGCCAAAACAACACATCAAATATGAAAGCAGCATTTCCCTGCTGAGATTAGTTTTTTCTGGTAGTCTAACATACCAGTTCTGCTATGGTATATGGGTCCTACAAGACTTACTGTCTTCTAAGAGAGAGACAAATCTTTTAACTGGGACCCTTTAAAATAGTTCTTAAATATAAAACCAATAAAACAATGAAAAATTCCTCAGGCTGGGATGGTATGGCTATGATGTCACATTCTACATTTAGTAATTATAGGAAGCTTCATAAAAAATCTGGAGGTCACCAAATACTCAAAATACACTTTTTTCAAGTTTACAAGTTCTGTTTCAGTCATTTAGTCTGACACAGATAGTTCTAGAGTTCTTAAAATATTGTCTCTATTTGCCATTACTAACAGCAAATCCTTAACACTTAACAAAGAATTTACACTATCACCCCCTCCTGAGCACATCAAAGTTTCGTAATCACTCAAAACCTGGGAGAAAGTTTACAGTGATAGAGACCTCTTTCTAAGGAAGAGGACACAGTGCTGTCAAAGCACAGAAGTGCGGTATAGTGCAGACCTGTCTGGCTAACGGTATACCAGCTCAGGTATGCAGGTAGCAATGGAGGTTGGCAACATTAGCCCACATGGGCTGGCAACCCAGCGATTAGTGGAAAGGAAGGTTGATCTGCAGCCCACACTATCTGGGTGTATCATCACTGGCACAGTTCCTTTAAGATGAGCTAGAGTGTGTCTCTAGAACACTGACTGATGTGGGAAAACTGTCATGGTCCAGACTGACGCTAGCAAGGCCTGGAGGACAGCATCTGGTCCTGCTCGCGTGCAAGGCCCCACTTAGCAGTGATACTCGCTGCCTATCCACAAGGATTTTCTGCCTCTCACCTTGCAGTATCACCTGTTCACTGTGGCATTTACACACACTGCTGTAATTAAGATTCTTATTTGATTTCCAATATAAAATATACCATATTAGTAGTAACTTCTCTGAAATTACTCCCACATTTACTACATACACTTCCTTATGGTTGTTTTACCAGCAGTGGAGAGAGATGTCGGTTAATTGTGTGTTATTAGTAAATTTCTTATGTGATAAAAATTGTTCTCTTGATTTGAAAGGAGACATTTTTGCAATTATCCAAAATCTAGTACCAATTTTATGACTGAAGAGAAATGTTTATTATATAGAGAATTTTGATGTTTCCCCTACTGGGATTTATCTGTGTTAACAAAATATTTAGAATAACCTTCAGCTCTTATGGTTATTTTGCAATATGTTCAGACTAAGCTGTTGACCAACGACATTCCAGCTGGCTACCCATGGCCTTTAGCAGTATTTCTGGGAAAAAATGCCCTCAAGTTCGCTGTGTTCAGAGACAAGCACTGTTGGGCAAGGTAGGAGAATCCAGTTCCAAATTATTTCTGCCACAAGTGGCATAAAATAAAAAGAAAGAGGTTGGAAACAGGCAAATTCCATTGTCACTTCCATAAAAGGAAGGACTGGAGCAGTGAGCAGGAGAATTCTAGGTTAATGATTAATGGGCAAAGAATTTCTTGCCAAGCATTGATAACTCTCCTTTTCCCATCTCTTGGCAGAATTTAGCAGTGCATTCCCCAACTCTCAGAGAAAGAAGAAGAAATGAACAGTTTGCAACTTCTCTCATTTTTGTTGCTTTCTTGTATCATCACCCCAGGAAATACACATGGAGGAAAGAAAAAAGGTAATATCCTATCAAACACAGTGATCATGAACTTTTTTTGAAATGTTTATGCTTTAAGTAGTATTGACTGTGGTCATCAACATGTTGGGGTTTGGGGATTTTTTGAGTGTTATGTTCCCTTAAATTATGGCATTTACAACTGTCGGTGTTTATTGGAAAACATAGTTGTTTGTAATTACAACAAACATTTTTCAGTGGAAATCCATATATTCTGAGACTACAAACTTAAGGTAATCTGACCTTCAGCAAAACTTCTGCTGAAGCTAATTTTAAAATGTATTAGTTTGAAATATACACTGAACTGATATCACTTACAATCTTCTCGGGCTGGAAGTATTCTATAAAATAGATTCAGTCTCCAACTATGAATAAAAATTTTTAGCTATCGGGCAGCATTTAAGCTTTCATTTTCTGAGTTGCCTAATGTAGGCTGCCTTTCACCTGAAGTGTGATGAGTATCTCTGAGTGAGATACATCTGCAGCATGCTTTGCAGAGAAGTACTGTGGAGGGTCTTTATAACTTACAGAGTCATACAACCATCTTCTGTACATTTGTGACACTGCACATTATGTCAGCATGACAGTGCATCACACAACTGCCTTTCTTAAAACCTCTAACGTGATTGACAAAGATAATTCCATGTTTGCCTTCATCGTGGAGCCATACATAGCATGCATTAGTTTCCCTTCTTATCTATCTGCATTTCTAATACCCAAAGTCTGGAGGGGTTAAATGCAACTTTCTCCTTAGCTGGAAATAAAGCAAGATATGCACATTCACAGAAGTACGGCCTCTTTCAGTAGCTGCGTTTTGTATTTATGTTAATTTGTATTAACAGTTTTAGAAGCCATTTGCTATAAAAACACTTTGCATGTAACAGGCACAGTGATTTCAATCTCTAGGAGGCAGGACCACCTTTCCTTGATTCCGCACATTAAACTTTCCCTTGGATTTCATTTCGAACAAGGTAAAAACCTTGAATTAAAACACAATGAGAACTGTAAATTTCAATTAATGCCGTAACTTGGCCTGGCTTAACAGGCAGCAAGACCTGCACATCCTTAACAGACCTGCACATCCTTAACAGTCACTGAAACTCAGGAAGCTATTTAGAAACCTTAAACAAACTCTGTATTTTTGAGAGAACCAAAAATCAGAGCACTGACTTTCATATGAGGTTTCTCACATCATTTTTTGCCCAGGTCTATTCAGACTCCATCGTGTGCTTAAAGTTTAGTTCACCTTAGATCCAAAGACAAGACAGAGAGAGGAATTCACTGCAGCCCCATTCTTTGGCGGTCACAGGTCTTGCCTTCTGCCAGCTCACCTCCTCCTACCCCCACTCTCTGGCACCATTTATAGCAAGGTCAGTCACTTCACTCTCTACATCCCCCTTTCCCCTCATGACCTAGTACTCCTGTGTCAACAGACATCACTTGTTTGCTCATTGCTTCTGCAGCTGAAAACCTTGCTTGTGGGCCAGAAAAGACAGGTCATATGTCACATTAGCACTAGCAGATACACCTAAATTCATAGTATGTTGGAGAGAGAGACTGATTTAAGAAGCAGAGCAGGTACGTTTCTAAAAATGCAAAGACCTCTACTGTGCTTTCTTCTAGAGGCTATCCACAGCCTAACTAGATCTGCTATAGAGAGTAGTTACAAGGTTAAAGGCGCTGCTATTCCATTATGTTGAACTCAGACCCTCATCTCCTGTCAGTTTTAAATTGGTGCAGCTCCAACTCCAACTATCCATTTATGTTGATGTGTATTTCTGCACCTCTCGTTCCCCTTGTTCTCCTTTCCCAGGCCCACCTCAGCCACACCAGCTTTGTCCAGAAGATAACATAATGCCCTGTTCTCGAAACTTTGCCTTATTTGTTTTACCATTTGATTCATCAGCATGGCTCAGCTAGTTCTGTCTTTCCCCAAATCAGCTCCAGTGTGGTGGCCACACCTAGGAAACTCAAGGAGTCTTTTTAACTCATTTCACTTCTCAATGAGGCAAATCTGTTTGCCGCAATGTCATACGCAAATGGAAATAAATCATTAATCCTCACTAAGGAAGGGCAGTGAAGTTTTTAGCCCTAAATGGGGCTGTCCTTTCAATGCTGTCAAGGGGAGACAGCTTTCAGTAAGCATAGCATACATTTTACCTGAATATCCTTCTGCCTTGGAGTTTGCTTGTTCTTGCTTTAGCAGGAACTGCAGCAATGAACAGTATATAAAGAGCTACAAAGCCTTCTCAGAGCTGAGTCTATGGCATACAATTTTAACACAAGCAATTGCTTATAAGGGAACCATCCTTTAAAAGAGGATGTGTAGAAGTCCTTCTCATTTATTTGTAACCAGCAAATACACAACTCTGCTACGATTTTCTCTGTATCATTCTATCCACAGTAAAATAAATGGCATTACAAAATGAATTTATAAGAACTAGCCTGCAGCAGGTAAATCACTGTAGACAGGTGTATGCAAATCCTTTTGTTCAAGTTATGTACATAAATACATACTACAGGTTCTTATTTTATACTTAATTATGTAGAATAAGATGGACCACATTACCAAACAAACACAACATCACATTTAAAACACACACAGAGGTTATTCTTAAAAAGCCACAGAGTGTTTTTGAAATGACATGGTTTTCTTTTATATTTATATAGCTGGAAATAAGTTTGGTGTATTTTGGTGAAAGTTCACTATCTAAAAGCAGCATCCCAGAAAAAGACCAGAAATAAGCACCTAGAAATAACCTCCCTAGCATCCTTCTTTTTAGATATTTGAAGATGATTCTTTCTAAAAGCATGTGAAAAATATTTAAACTTAAGCTTTTATGTATGTTGATTCTTCTCCTGGAAACATAAAACTAGGTGGGAATTTATTCCATTATTCCACTTGGTTGTGTAGAGCAGAATTATACAGCAATCGACATGCAGATGCATGCTTTTGAGCTAGTACTTTTTACTTGACAATCTTGCAGCTGGCAGTTGAGGAGGACAGTTTTTGCCCAGAAGAAGTAGTAACGTATTAGTTGTCATCCAATTCTGCTATGTTTTAAGTATTATGGTGCTAACACCTTAAGATTATAATAATGATCATAGGAATGGGTTATACAGAAATTTGAACAGCTGTTATGTTTTCTTAATTCCCCAGTCGTATTATAGAGACATAAAAGATGTGTTGGGTATATCAAATGCTCCAAAGCCTAGATAAAATTCCTCAATAAAATGCAATGTACATGGAGTATACCTTATCAGATCTGAAAAACTACCAAAATGATAATTTCTACCTGAAGCTGAAAAACTATTAGAAGATTCCAAAGTCATTTAAACTACAGAGATAGAGAACTAAAGTCTGCTAAGATGAGATGATTACCTTTAACAATGAAGGTGAATATCACTTTTACTATCTAACATTTATTTAAAGTCTACAATAAATACTAAAAATGTATTCCTTCCTTTTAGCTCCTCAAAGCATATTCAGTGTAATGATAATCTGTGCCTTAACTTTCCATTAATTCTGAGTGATTTGGATTTATACTGTGTCAAATGAACACAAAGCAAACAACCTCACAGGGTACTAGTAACCCAGTTTTACTTCTAGTTTGAGAGAAAATTATAATTTTCCAGCATAGACAGAAAGCGAAGATAGCAAACTCAATTCCTTTCATGGGACAGAATGGCACAGCAATCTGTTCCTGTGATTGAAACTCCTTGGCTAAAATGTCCAACTAGAAGTTCAAACTCAAATGGAAAAAAACTCTGCCTTCCGCTCTCCTCAGATGGACAAATTTAGTATCTCATAAATTGTGCACCACTTACAAACCACGGTTTGAGGGGTGGCTGAATTTAAGATGAGTACTTCCATGAGCAGCAGAACTAAGTGAGTTTGGTTCCCAGTCACTTAGATACTACATACCCTAAACTCCTCATGTCCTGAGCTCCAGCTGTACTTCCATGACATTCCTGTCCCAAGGTTCTCAGTTCCTTCTCCTCCTCTCCACAGTATGTCTATCTTCCTGAATTTCCCCATGCCTTAATGCCCCCACGGTACCCACGGACAGCACACTCTAGCTTCCTCACGTACCTCACACAACCCTTGCTAGGGCCCTCTTCACTCTGAGGTGTATGCCTTGGTCTCCCTCCCCAGCCCTGCATTATTGTCACCTCCTCATGTCTGCTACCTAGCCTATTTTTGCCTTGCTCTGCATACATGCTGTGACTGTTTCAGGGGTATTCTTGTGTCCATTGACTAGCTAGTGCAGACAGGCTCGTGGATCAGGTAGTGACTGGCCCAGGGCTGCTGGGTGCACCAAGTGGGAAGTTACTACTCTCCTGTGTTTGGTATTAGTGCTCAAACAAGATCAAATTCCAGGGACAAAATGGCTTGAGTTAATAGCATGCACAATGTCTGCATGAGTTGAAGTCAAGCACAAAGCAGTCCTCTTTGAGTTTTCCTGTCTGATGAGCAGCTGATTGTCTCCAAAAGACAGAGTGCAAGGTAACAGCAAAGTCTCATGGATAAGCCAGGTGCTAGAATGAAATGTTTACTTGAACCCTATGTGAATGTAGTATCAAATGTGTTGCTACAAGTGTGTCTCTTCTCTATCCAACTGTTGATTTTCAGAAAACATGTAGGAATTTAATATTTGATACCTCTTTCTCTCTATAAAGTTGGATTCAAAATGGCTTAAAAAAATTACTGAAGAGCATGATTCTCATTCTCTTCTTCATATGCACAAATATACCATGATTACAGCCTAATGAAACAAGACTAAAAAACATTAATATTTCTGATTTACTTCAGTGGAGTTTGTAACCTTGAAATTCAGATCACTTCTAGTTAGGTTTAAACAGGTATTCAGGAGCTAAATTTTAAGACATACCAAAATATTGGTCCAAGAAGTCCTGGAAGTTGAAAGTTCAGATGTTAGGGTACCAACCAGTTACACTAACGATCTATGTTATGCGACTATTAGGAAAAGTTGTACAAATGTATTTGCTGTCACCTTCTGAGTTTCAGAAATACTGTGTGTGTATACAGCATTTGCAATGCTCTTAGGAGTCTTAGAATTCTACCAAAATTTCTATCATCTAAACCAATTATTCTTCCTTACGGCACCTGGAAAGATCTACAAATATGTTAGACATAAATTTTCACCACAGAGTCCAAAATATAACTGTAGTCTAACTAACTGAAGACCCTTTGCTTTTTCCCATGAAGAGAGACAATAATGGGAATTCGATCGACAAAGGAACTATCCATGCATGAAACAAGTTTCAATATTTCTACTAATGCAAGTGACTGAACTTCTTAATGAGGAGCTTAAATTCACCAGAGGATTGTAATTCACTTCACTTAGCCATTACATTCTTCTGTCTAATACTGTATGAATAGTGGCTGAACTCATATGACACTTGAGAAACTTGAACATACACAACATTTCTTGATAACGTGGCAGTGCAGTCTAATTGCTTAACTGATTTTCTTCCTTTTCTCTCAAACTAGAGGAGGTTATAGTTATTTTTTAATATATATAGTTTTATTGGAAAATAGCTATCAATAAAAACATTAATAATTAAAGAGAACATTTTTCTTTTCTGCTTATTTTGTGGTTCACTCTGGGTTTATATTGCCGATTTCATTTTGGAAAACATAGACATGCCAAATCCATGTGGAGCTTCAGGGTTAATAATAGGGTTGCATCAACAGCAGTGCAATATTGATGATGTAGCTCATAACACCATATGGGCAACTAGGGTGGCCTTAGCACAGTGACCTTTTTTCTTATATGTTAGCTAGAGCTAAGAGACTGTTTGCTGAAGCTAAATTGGACTCCTTATACAGCGGAATAGCTTGGCAGCAGGTGGATGGGCCAGCAGCCACTTCCAAGCAACATGATTAAGATTTCCTGGCAACATGAGCAATAACTGGCAAAAGAGACAGAAGGGGCCATCTATCTGCACATGCCAAGACTGGGTGATAAAGTTCACTGCTTTGGCAAATGGCCAAATGTGAATTACAATTCTTGCAAAAAAATATTTAATGTCTATGTTCCAAGTAAAAACTTATCCTTTTCACACTTTGTAGGCTTTCTCCTAGAAACATGTACTGGTTTTTAAGAATGTCTTTCTTGATTGTTCCTTTTAATTTTTAAAAAATCGTTACAATTGCTAACATTCCCAGGAAGCATTAGCTGCATAGGATTGCACAGCCTTACACCTACCCATTATGATCAGCTAATGAAAGCTTTTGCTCGTGCTGAAATACTTCGAATACAACATGGTTTCTTCGTGGTTGGGAAAACAGGAGTTGTTTCCTAAAAATACACACTCCCCTGCCCTCTCTGATTTGCTTGTCCAGCTCAGTAAAACCCATTTCCATCTTTTACCAACAGTGGCATTTATATTTGGGCTCCTATTTGGCCTCCAGATTTCATGATGTTGCTCCAACTAGCTATCATGCAAATAATGGAAATGGCAAGAAAATAAATCTGGAAATATTGAATATGAATGGAGAAGGTGTTTAAACACTCACTGAAATAAAACCTGCATGTCCCATCTGAAAGATGAATTTTCATTAGAGAAACCCTCAAAAATTCTGCTATTTTGAAATATTTGATCCAAATACCATTTTAGAATTTTGCATATTGCCTTACCTCAGCAAGTGAAACTGATGGCAGACTACTTACAGAGGAAGGTGCTGAACCATGGGGAGATGATGACAGTGCAGATCCAAGGTCAAAAAGAAAAATCTATGCATATGTTTGATCTTGCTTTTCCTCTGGATTTGATAAATTCCCATAAAATCCCACTACACTGGCATTCTTTCTCATATCTTAATGTTAAATTTGTAAACAAATATGTTAGAAACCCTGCTGAGATTAATTTTTTCATTTTAAAATCTTGTGTATATTAAATCACTTGTGACTCCACTTTCTGCATCTCAGTCTGAATATAATCTGTAGTATCTGACTGAAGGATTTCAAGCACCACTCTTCTTTACAGCAACAATGGGTCATAAGGGATGTTGAAGGACACCAGTTAAGGTTTAATTCCATGTTTGCCAATCTGCATTTCCAAAAGCCACTCAAATTAGGGATTCTGTCAAATTGGGGTGGGAGGGGTCTATGCCTTCCTTGGTTCTACTAAAAAAAACTATGCCAAAAAAATATTCTAATTTATTTGCTGGACAATTAATTCTAATTAATTTATTGTCCAAGCAATTATCATGACTTCAGCCTAAAACCTGTCCAGAACTGACTTTTGGTTGGAATTCTATGAATTGTTATAAAAATACTAATAATTAAATTTTACAGGTTTTCAGACAAAAAAAAACTGCTAAGAAATTATCTTTATGATTTAAGAGGGAGGTATTTTGATTAGCTATATTTCCAGCCAATTTTTTCTGTGTTGTGGCAAAGCAGAATTGCTAGTGTTCGTATTTATGTGACTTGTACTTTTGAACTTAAGATGACAGTGCCAGTGCCTTCAAGTTTTCCTTTTTAGGGGTAGGCAGTAGGAAGGGAAGGGACATGGAAGAACTCCTGATCTTATTTTTAAGGGGGAATTGTTTGGGCAATTCTTATTCACTACAAACAAAATATTATGAATGGTATTATTCAGGCAGTGCTTTCACCCCAGACCTGACAAGCTTCCAAGGAAATGTTTTAAGAAGTGTAATCCCTTGTAAGAATGATAGACACTAGTTAAAACTGTTATCATAGTTTTCAGAAAGCTGCATTTCTGAAATTACCATTACTGAAGCAGTATATTGCTTTCAGTGCCTAAACTGTGAGGAAGAAATAACAATATGAATTAGTAATGGGTTTAGGACACATGCAGAAGTTTCAACCTCCAGTTCAGTGTGCCAGATATGTGAATTGTAAACCATTAGTTTTTCTTACTGAATTACATTATGCAAGAATCCCAAAAGCCTTCTACAGGTGTTGAATCAAGCCCTTAGTAGCTACTTAAATTCTTTTGAAGAATCTTTTTGAAGATTCTTTTACAGTTACTCAGTAATCTACTTTAAGTAACAACTGAGTAACAGTTCAGCTACTGAGTATGTGTATTTTTGATTTTCAAAGTAAACACAGCCACACAGCTTAACTATTGTACTATAGAACTCTCCCGATCCCTAAAATTTCCAGAAGGAAGATTATGTGTTTCAGATATTACTTTATTTAATAAAAAATATTATTTGATTTTATCTTAAGTAAAAATAATTACAATTGAAATCAATCTAAGTAAAATAATTTTATTAAAGCTGGTAGAAGATGTTCCCATGGATTTTCTGTGAGCTGACACTGCCTGGAAATTTCTACCTTGATTATATATTGCACACTCTTGGATGGTGTGGGTAGCTGGAAAATGAAGTAAACCAACATTCTCCCTCATGCTGTGCAGCAAGTTAGTCCCTCAGTCTGTAACTTAACTGACCAGAGTAAGGCAATCAAATGTGAATTTTCTCAGCTCTTTGATTTTTAGAATGCCCTTTAACAGTATAACCAAAATGAGAGTAAGGACAAGAGTTATATCAAATTAAGAATCTAACAAAAAATCAAATATTCATATTAATAGAAGAGAAGGGGCAACATCTTGCATCTGTCCAGCTCTGGGGAAAATCAGGGCCTCACATGCTTGATTTTTGTGTTTTATACTTAACCAGTGTTCAGTGATGGCAAGACGTTTTAAAGCCAAAGGGTTGTAGTTTATTACACTTAGTGACATTAACATCTGGAGCAGCCCTTGCCCCAGGCCACTGTTGCAGGTACTTCTTAAGCCTCTCCATTGTGCCAATATAGCTGCTTGTAATCAAACAGTTTGGAAACTGATCCAGTTGAAAAATAATCCTATTTTTTCCTGGTGTTCCTATTTTTTAGCTGGATCAGCTCCCTGATCTTGTTCACTGTACAACTAACTTAGTGACCAGCTGTGCTGGGACAATGATGGGGACTACAGGAGCTCAGAAATGAGTGGGTGGCACCAAGACGGGGAGGAAGTCTGCTTAGAGTTGCGCAGGCACCACTCTAGCCAAAAATAAATATGCAGTCTACCTTATCAGGCTTTCCATCTTCTAATTTAGAAATAATAGCATTTGAAAAAACCTAAAACATTGTAGAATTTACAAAGGAGTAAACAGTAGTAATAGCATTATCAGAGCTGACAAAACAGTGGAAGACACTTCTCACATTCAGCCCAGACATATTAATTTATTGATTTTTCTGAAAATTCCTCCCAAATCCTGAAGACTACAGTGACCAGATTCTGATGTCATTTACATCTTGAAAACTTCACAGCAGGTTCTGTGAAGCATTCTCCACTGATTCTTGTAGGACAAAACAAAATTTAACCTTTGCTTTTTTGTGTATGATTACAGTGATCTTATAAATAATTCCTGGCTCTATTAGGATTTTAAAATCACTTTTCCCCATCTAACTTGGTTGATTTTCAAAAATCACTTTAGCAAAAGAAAGAGAAGTCAGAAAACCCAAATTTATCATTCTAATAACAGCTCATAAAAGATTGTATTTTTTTTTTTCTGTCTAGCATTAATAATATTGACAATGAAAAGGTCTAGGGCAATCTCCTTGAAGATACAATTGTTTTCTGCACCATTAGCAATCTATTAGCCAGATAAAATAAAAATCTTGTACCTCAGAGCTTTTTGGGTAACTTGCTCTAAGTAAAGCTTTCATTTCCCTCAGACCCTCTGTACATGTTCCAGCAAACTAACCATGGAAAAAGTAGCAAAATTAGAGAGAAATGGTTTGATTATGAATAATCCAATTCCTATTCTAATTGCTTTCCTATTATTATTTCTGGTTTTAACAAGATTATTTAGCCTACGAGAAATCCCTCTAATAACGGAATTCTGGTGTATCCTTTTTGAGAGATCTCTTTGCCTTTTTTCCTCTTGATTCCCCAACACTACTCACTTCTCTTTCACTCATACACAAGCACCCACTTAGTTAATTCTGTGTGATCACTACACTCAGAAACATGAAGGCAAGAGCATCCCTTATCAGACACATGCACAGAAACAAAATCTCTGTCCTTCAAGGACAGGGTAATTTCTGTCAGGCATTTTAAAGCCAAGGCAGGTAATTGAAGTTATTATTAGCTCTAATTAGCACTCTCACAAGTTGTTGAGTTCTTTACCTGCAGCCAAAGGGCACTCAATATGGTGCAGAATTTGCTAACATCTTTGAAAGAGTCAGAAAAATAGCTCCTCTTTAGAAACTCTGGTCTACTGCATGTGAATAGGCTTTTGGTAAAATTATGTCTGATCCATGTACCAAATGATCTAGATATATGATGAAACTGTTTCAAAACAAAGGAATTCTACAAATGTCTAAACAGAATCTTAATGAGAAAAGGAAGCCAGCTGGCCTTACTTATTATAGTGGGGCTATATTTTAAGCCTTCTAGCAGGTTACAGACAAATAATTCATACCCCATCTCAGTTACAACCCAGTTCTTTTAAGTTGGTTTTATGTAGGAATGTGAAGACAAGTCTGTATGAACACGGAATTTTTCCCCTTGTGAGCTGTCCCCCCCTTGAGAATTAGAGAGCTCTGACTGTATCACAGAGCTCCAGATAAAATACTGATCCTGATTGTGAAATTGGCTAAAAATTGATGAAAGCCCAGTAAGCCATCACTTTTGTATGTTAGGCACATTTCTAACAAAGTGCCATAACAGGGAAGCCTGGCCATAGCTCTCATTAGTAAAAAGCACTGCTACAGAGCAGTAAAGGATTTATTTGAAAGAGAGGAGAAAGAAAATGTGTTAAAATCAGCCAGTTGGTGTCTACAAGATAATCCACACTATGATCTTTAGTCTAGAGATAAATTTTCTACAAAAAGTAAGCAAAATTGAAACAGGAGTCAAAAAGTAACAGCTTACAAAAAGTAAAACTAGTAAAATATTTACTGTAGAACCTAATATGTAGAAACCTGGCACCTAAAAGATTCACTCCAAAAACAAGCCACTATCCTCTATGGCAGGAAGTTGGAAACAATGGAAAGTCTTAAAAGGTACAGGCAAGATGTGTCTCCAACCAGCATTCCTTGCAAAAGAGAGAGCAAGAAACACAGAATAAACACTGCTGTCTTTGCAGTGTACCTTAGTGGCAGCTCTTGGTTAGTTGAAAGCTCACAACAGCGACCATCTGGACTGGGGGCTGCCTCTGTCACTCTGAGCTGCCTTCAAGTTTGTGTCTGTCGCTGAGAGGCTGCAACTTCACCACAAGATCCGTTTGCCAAGGTACTCTCGTACTGTTTGCATTTTCATACAGCCGAATGTCGAGTCACAGAGCTGGGAATTAAGGGCCTGAGGATGTACATCAGTTTCTCCCAGGTGATGCAACACATACTACTTTGTGGCTGCAATGGCCGGGCAGTCTGAAACCAGGACAGTCATCCCTGAAGGACCATTCAAAATTCTAAAGAACAACTTCCCAACTCCGAAGCACCAGTAATGTTAATGGTCATAATTTTAACATGATCAGTATTATTACCTCTGCTTTCAATTCATCACCAAAAAACCTCAGGCTTCTAGATACTGTTAGACAGTGTTTAAGTGCCAGGACCAGATCCACCTCTTTAGCCTCCTGGCCTCATTCTTGAAGCCATTTTCTTTGTTACACTGCAGACAGCAAAGTATTTCCTCTAAAACTAATATACAAATAGCATCAAAATTCTGACCTTTGTTCCCTCAATAATAGCACCATTAAGAAGATTAATCAAGGTCACTGCTTTTTTGTGATACCACTTTTTGAAAGGGAAGTGCCACAAACTGAGATGCGACACTAGCTGCTGCTGAAGCTATGTCATTTGCTGTAATTTGCAACAATACACACTAGTAGCATTTTCATTATTTAGACACTTGATCTTCTGACACCATAGCTACAAGGTGTATTTCTGGCAACTCAAAAATCACATGATCTATTTCCTTTAGTATCATGCCACCAGCTGCAGGGTGAAATAATTGCCTGGAAGTGCACTGAGTTGTGTCATTCTGCTAAACTAATTAGGATAATGGGAATTCTGGAATTAATTCCCTACACATCTAAAATCAAGCCTTTTAACCACTATGATAGAAGTTAATGTCAAATGTATCAGGAACACTTTCCTTCACAGATGCAATAAGACAAACCTCTCTAGAGGGACAAGCATTGCTGACTCATAATAAACTCTCAGAAAAGAAAAGAACAAAATTTTCTACCTGATTGTGAGAATTCTAATACAGTTGGCTTATTGACAAGTCATTTATAAGGTTACAAGGTTAAGTAAAGGTTGCCAAGCACTGGTGGTATAATAGGACCCTGGGATGCCTTGCATGTGTGTTTAGAGGTTTCATTCACCAAATTAATAAAGGCTGGACAGATTCAAATAATGAGGATGGTGATTATTTTAGGAGACATTATATATGGTTTCCAGCTTCTGTTCCAACAACAAAAAAAAATTGAGCAAAATTAGAGAACTGAAAAATACATGCAAAATCTCTTTTTGTTAATGTGACATGAGAGATGATGATTCTGGTACCTCGAGATAAGAAGGCATGCATATTACCCTGTTCACTGAACATCTTCAAAAGGAAAATAACCAAATGTATAATGCATAGTTATAGGCAAAACTCAGCTAAGTAGAATATGAGCACTGATATGTGTTTCACTCACAATTTTACTTATTAAGGATTATTCACATTATCTGTAAATCACTGAGCGCACCATATGTCGCTGTTA
Source organism: Athene cunicularia (assembly GCF_003259725.1). Classification (NCBI taxonomy): domain Eukaryota; kingdom Metazoa; phylum Chordata; class Aves; order Strigiformes; family Strigidae; genus Athene; species Athene cunicularia. The sequence goes on from NW_020799112.1 coordinate 22,877,069, forward strand.
CATCTTTAAACTTTTTCCATACTTTTTAGCACATATCAATTCAAATGTTTAAGGTATTAAATATATTTTAGAACAACAGCTGTTAGCTCAGAGGAGGAATCTGACCCTACAAGAAACTGCTTTGGCATACTCTGATATTTGTCTGACATTTTCAGACAGCTAGTACATCTCTTGGCAAACCTGGAGGGTCAGTATAGTGAAGGCAGCAAGAAAATACAGGTGATTCTTAAGTACATAGATAATAAACAGCAGCAGCATTTAGGACTTTCCTTTTCACACTAAATCTCTAATGTCGAGCTATTGGCACAACAGCATATTTCCACTACAATGTACAGAGACTTAAAAGAGGAAATAGTAGAGTGTCAGAGGGGAATAAATACCATATGGGTCAAAACTGGTTTTCATCTTTTTCCTGTATATAGTCAGCATCAAGATTAGTGATAGGAATGAAGCCTAATTAGTTTGATAATATGGATCTAAACTTTTATTTTAGAAAAGTAAATTAATTCCTTGCTAAAACTCAGTGGCCATAACTTATGGAAACTTCACTTAGGTTTCGATTTCCGAAAGGAATGGTCAAATGTTAGGCTTGCTTTCAGTGCTGTTTCCACTATGGTCACACTTTTAGTATTTGGGAAAATTCTGGGGCAGATGGTTCCAACATTTTCCCCATTGGCCTTTACACAAAGTGACTGTATTTATACATACATATACATGTGCATCGGAACTGACTCTTACAAGCAACTGATGCCAAGCAGTAGCCAATTTCAGCAGGTCGCAGTAAACCACTTCATTAACACTTCTCTGAAGCATCAGGGAATTCCTTCTTTCCTACCAAATTTTGCAAGACTTTTTAATTGAAAAAGGTGTATCGAAGAGGTACTGTCACATAGCATATAAAATGCTATACTGAAGCTGGATTCTGTTTAACAAAAAGACTTATTTTATAGATTGTTAGATAATAAGGCTTATCTTGCTAATTATGAGGTATCAGTAGATAATGGGTCTTGGAGTGGAAACTGAAATGGTACAATTAAAACTCAGTTAATTGTATTTCCAGATATATTGTCATTCAAAAGCAACTTTAAAAGTTCTTGTTACTAAGACGAATGGTTAACAGCCAGGCTGAATAGGACTTCAATTTTTTAAAACTATGTTACATCAAATCTACATAATTTTGATCCTTTTAAAATGTTGTTTACAACGTCTAAACAGATTTTTCACTCTGGTGACTGAAACTTTAATGGCAAGAAATTAGATATACCACTTTACAATATTTTAGCACTGTGAGATTTTGTTCAGAAATTATCATTATCAGAAAAGTGTTGGTTTTTTTTCTAGTAACAATGATGTGTACATTTTCTCTCCTTTTTTCTCCCTGGATGGTATGTCTAGAAAAATTTTTTATACAGAATCATCTCCACATCCCCAAAGGTAAATTTTTGTGAGGAGATTTCCCATTACCTTAGAAACATGGCTGTCTCAAAACTGAATGATTTTACACCGAATCCCATCTCTCTGCCACATACTCCTCATTCCCACATTGTCCCTCCACCAGCCATTGACCCCACTGAAACTTGCATTGCAAAACCTTCCTGTCCTGAACCACACACCCAGCCAACTGATTCCTGTGACCCACCTCCACTGAAGTATGCACCTTTAGTTCTGGGTAGGCTATATTTGACAGTTCCGATTTAAAAAAAAAAAAAAAAAAAAAAGATCAAAGCTGCATATTAATGTCAGGTGAATGAGACCACTTGATTCCTGCTGGCAGAGAGCTCTATGCGTGCTTTTTGCCACACATACTTTCTCATATCATTCCCTTTCATTGAGGGCTCTGGAGAATACCTAATACCATAGAAAGAATGAGACAGTCTCTGCAGTCAGGATTTAGGCTCATTTAAAATAGCTTTGAAATGCAGCCATATCCCTAAAAATCCATCTTTGATTTATTTTATAATGAGCTCAATTCTTCCTAAACCTATTTATGAACTCCATCACACTGAATATCTTTGCTGACGTTTTATTTTTAGAAGATTCCTTTGCCTGACAATTTTGCAGACTCTACTCAACCAGTCTCCTGATAAATTCAAATTAAAAACATGATAATTAAATACAGAGAAGTATTTCATCCTATCATAATCTTTGGCTGTCTGAAACATCAGAAGCTGTTATAAAGAAACTGATCTGTCTCCATAGCAAAAGGAAGAAAGGTACCTAGAATCTTGTCTGCTTTAATTAATTTGTTGCAAGATAGCTTATAGAGGAAGGCCCAATCACCTAAGTAAACTTGAGGCATCCTCCATAAGCTCTGATGTTTGAAGAAATGTTTCTTCTCTCATTTCAGCTCTACCACGGGCTCAGATTCCAGTTCTCTTGCTTCTTTGGTCAAGGTGCTGTTTTCTCCAACACACCGCAGAGACACTGGCCTCAGATAACAGTTCCTGTGATGCATGTCAAATTGTCCCGTGCACTAATACATTTTACTCACCATTTGTAGAATTTATAATTAGATTAAATGACAAACAGAAAATTACAAAGGGAGACTCCTCCAAACAAATTCCTTATTTTGCTGAGCAATAGTTTTATCAGAGATTCCATAAGTAACTTGAAGCTTGTCTCTGTCTCCAGACTTCAAAGCTCCATATTTCTTTCTCCACAAGATACTTTGCATTTCTTTTCAGCAAATACATTCAGTCTGCACAGTTCTACTGAAACTTTACATTGTATTCAAGCTGGCAAACAGGTCAGCTATTGTGTCCTCTCTGAATACTGCTTTTATCTGACAGGTCTGTAAGTCAACAACATTTTCCTTAAAGAGTCAGCATCACATGCATAACCACCACAGCACAATGTTCAGTCCAAAACCAATACAGCAACAACAGGATTTAAACTCATAAAGGAACTTACGCATATCTCAAGGCTACACTGACTTTTAATTTATGCCTCTGAACAGAGTTACCTTTCAAAGTGGCACAGAGCAAAGCACAACACTAGTTAAGTCAAAAACCTGTTAGGCATGGGAATCAAGGAGGCAGCCCAGGGCTGTGGCTGCAATGGATACAAATACCGTGTTTTCACACCTACACCACATAGATCACATATGCAGCTGTGCCGGATTGTCCAGGCATGTTTCCTGCATGGCCAGACTCTCTACTTGCTGACACATTCACATCTTGGAGCCAAGGACAAGATTAGGAAAACTGACTCCACTGTAATCTGTTGCCTGGGAGGTTCAGAACACTTCAGTGCCAGTGAACAGCCCTCTACCCTAGGCTGAAAACTACAGTTCAGCTTGCTTTTATGTTTTACTGCCAACTACATGCAACAGAATATAGCAGCTATTTGATTGAGGGAATAAAAGAATTGAAGTAGAAGCAACTCTTCGGGGCTGTGGCTGCTGCTGTCCCACAGCTAGCCCTAGGCAGCCTCTGTCCTTCAGGATGCTTTTGTGCTGCAGACACGCTGTGACATGGCTCCTGTCCAAAGGAATATGTGGTCCAAACAGAACAGACTATAGCAAGATTATGACTTAGACAGTTTTTATGTTTTATTAATAACCTATTGGAGAAAGAGAATGGGGAATCTGTGAAGATTTTATCATGGTTTTCTGCATTTTACCTCCACCCCAGACCCAACACAGACTGGCCTGGGAACACTTCTTCATTACAGCAGATAGGAATATTCCTTTAAGGGATTATGAACCAACCATAAACTACTCTGTTTCTACCTGGATTTCAGGATAGCAGAAATACAAATATGTTGTCAGGCCTCAGCTGAGAACTTCTAGCCTCATGCAAGGCTATCTTCTTTCAACTTTGTGTCAGGGACAAAAGAGATAGGTCAGTGTGGACTAGAATTTAATTTTCTAATGGCATATTTATAGTCTCTCTATTCTCTACTTCTCATATAATAAAGAAGAATATTTTAATTCTATGTAGAATTTTGAAGAAAATATTTAAATGGTATTTTTTCTCCTCCACAAAAATTTCAGTTCATATGTTTCAGACAAATAACATTTCATTATCCAAAACGTTCCAGTAAAAGATGAGCTGGGAGAACTATATTAGGGACACTGGAATTATTCTGCATACCTAAGGAAACAGATATATCAGTTCCACCAGGGAACATACTTCAGATAACAGAAAAGAATCAAACAGATAAAAAGCAATTAAAATTCAACTAAAAGGTTAAGAATTTTGGACAAACGTTATTTCATTTCCATGGGACTCTAGTTGGAACTTCAATCATGCTTAAGCACCATGAGAATCACTGCCCTACTCTTGTGATTTCTGGGAAACTTCCAGTGTGTTCTAAATTCCAGAGTCTGATATACCAGAAAATACACACAAAAATATCATGATGTGAAAATTCCAGGTCAGTTCAGTGTGGCAGGCTAGGAAAGTTCAGCTGGCAAGGGTAGGTGAGCATCTCCCAGGAGAGTTTTATAAAATGAACCATTATGACAGAGGTTGTATAACCAATGCAAAGCTCTTATGTTAACCAGTTATTTTAATTGTCCTGAAAAGGTCTGTCCAGCTAGGGTGGCAGCTACAAAATGCATGTGGGACAGAGCCTGTCCCCATAAATAAGCCCATACCTGTGTAAGAGCAATAGCATTAGGTTTATTAATAAACCCCAAAACAATCCTTACCTCCATTCTCAAAAACCCCTTGTCCAGGATGAAGTAAATTGCAAAGCTGATAATAAAAGAAACAGTAAAGCTGAAATATTGTGAAGGAATTATGTTTAGGACAAAACAGACATTCAATTTAAGGAATAATTCTCCCTACATTTCAATAAACATGCTCCAAAAGGTGGCTACAACACAGAGCCCTACCTCAGGACTGCAGAAGAGTTACCTACTGAAAAGCTAGAAAAACTGCTACATAAAGTTAGAATTCAGATTACTTAGAATATAAACACTATAATTACATAGCAGCATAATTACAGTTAATTACCTGAAAGGTTAGGAAAGAACTTGTGCAAAATAAAGGAAGCTCTTCAGTTAATGGGAGGTTTTGCTAATAGATTTGTCAGGTCCAAGTAGAAGAAAATGTATTTCTCTCTTAAAAAAACCACAAGCCCTTTATGTGAATCTGTAGTGGAAAATTATGGGAGTTATTAAACTCACTGTAGAGGGGTAATAGATGGTTCTAATTCAAAATGAAATGAGAGTGACTTTTACTGCTTGCAATGCCAATTGTTTAGTCTCGGCAGTCTCTCATAAATCTGAACAAAATCCATCACACTGCTGCAAAACAAAATGAAAAAGGAAGAGGACAAATATCTTCACATTCATGTCTAACAACCGACCCAGTCCCACGGAAAATGTGTGATGTAGCTACAGGAGCCCAAGAAGCAAGCAGCATCCACAAGGGCTCAGCACACCTGCATATGGACTATCTATTACTAGGTACACTTCCATAAAAGTGACCACCACAAAACCAAAAATCCCCTGCCAAACAGCCAAGCCTGAAACGTCAATTTAATCATTAAATGCAATCACAGATACGTACCATCTGCAATAACAGACACAGTGCAAAAAATGCATCAATAGAAAACACCAGTATAGAACAGAGGCAGTTGCTCAGTGCTGTCAGTGACAACAGCTAATAATGTTCTCCAATTTGATCATAAATTCTCATACGGTGTTGTCCAGGTTGCATTAGGAACACTCAAAATATGCAGGATAGCAATCCTATCACTGAACCAAAGTTGGACGTGGGAAGCTATGTGTTCGGGGGTTTCTTCTTTAAAGCTTTCTTTGCCTTTCTTTCCTTCAGTTAGCCCAGTGTAAATTGGGTGGGGTTTCTTCCCTGTAATTAAATTATCACAGACCATCTTCTGTCACTTTCCACTGGATTGCCACATTCTCAATTGTTCATGGAAGTGATTATTTTTTTCTTTCTTTCTTTAGGTTAAGGTAAAGTTACTGAAATTACTAAGAATTTCAGAATAAATAATTACAGAAATAGCTGGCTTAGTACCTCCCCAACATTTTGGAGCAGAAATACAGTCAGCATTTTCATACAGAGCAAAAGAAATATAACTTCTCAAATCCTATTGAGAAATACTTATATAACATTCCTAGAAAATTTATAATTCTAAACCCAGAAGAAAAAAATAGAATCTACTGTACAATGACTTCCCTCACTTCATGTTTTCTGTAAAATTTACATTTCTTAAATATGTCAAGTCAAATCAATTCATACCTTTTTATTAACCTGAACTTCTTGCTGGGAAGTAACAGCTCTCATTACCAAATGTCATCATCAACAGTAAGAGTTATTATCTAGGTGTCTATCTAGATAATTATGTGTCTCTACTGTTTAAGCCAGGCTTACTTTCCTTGTTTTCTTCACATACTTATTCTATCAAAATCAATATGGTTATGAGTATGCATGACACTTGGCTTCTGCTAAGTTCACTACAGCTGTAGCTCTCAAAATACTTTATTACCACAAAGTTGGGGGGGTGGGGGTTTCAGAGTTGGGTTTTTTTGTTTTGGTTTGTTTTTTTTGTTTTGTTTTGTTTTTGTTTTGTTTTGTTTTGGTTTGGTTTTTTTAATTTCCAAAACCAGAGGTATGACATGCTACTGAAGAATTCTTCCTTGTAAACACCACCACTGCGAACTTTCTTAAGAATGTGCTTAGTTAAAACTGAACAGGCAAGTTAGTACCTGGAAAAAAGAGACCACAGCAGTAACCTCCAAGAGCTAGATCTCATGTCTGCTATGAACTATGGCCAAACTCACCTGCTCCTTTTAATACAAAATGACTCACTAACCAAGATTTCCCCCTAGAATCCTCCAAATCTATTGACGAATAGTTCCAGTCTAGAAAGAACTATTTCCGTGACAAATTAGGTTCAAATAAATCTTCCCCCCCCCGACTCTGTACAGAGAAAAAGAAATTTTTCAAGTGTCTGGTCACACAGTACAAAAATTATTGCTAGTGACATACTTACTCTTCTTAATAGCATTTTACCAATCTGGAACAGCTTTTCTATAATCCTAGAACTTCTTAGATCATATCTGTTGTGTTAGCTTCTAAAGAAAACAAAGCAGTACCCATAACTCCCTGGATAAAACCATCCTGTGTTCATTTCTTCTCTCATTAGACAATAGACGGAAAATGGTTATTACCACTGAGATGAATGATGTGTACTGTAGAGGGAACAAAAACCATCCAGCAGCACAGAGTCGGATGTGCTGAGCTAGGGAACACGGCTTAGAGCTCTACTTCTCCATTGCTAACCATTAATTCCCACACTGTCCCAGATATCCGTATGAACGCACTTTATTTCTCTCCTCACGGCAATATGAAGATCACTACAACAGTGAATGACTGTTACAGAATGTTTCTGCTATCATTATTCCCTGTCAGTAAAGAGCAGAACACAGTCTTTGCAGATTTCCTTAGACAAAAATTATGTGTCCAAGGGTCCATGCTGATTTCATTAAATTTATGAACCTTTGGTAAATCCAAGACAACTGTTACACTGTTGGAATAGATTGGGTTTTTTCCATAGATTTTTTTTTTTTCCCCTCTGTTTTTCAGTGGAGGTCTCCAAGGAGAACCTGAGAACTAGATGGTGACTAGGTCTCAGTAGGTGCCCCACTGTCGCAGTGCTGGGGGTTCATTCAGTGGCATTCACTGATCTACCACCAGCTGTGAGGAAATTTGGGTTCCATTAGTATGCTGGTGATGCTCGGCTTATTTTCTACTTTTTACCAGATCAGAAAAAACATTCTTCAGCCAAGATGCACACATGAATGAGAACAAACTTGGCTGAAGCTGACTCTGCAGTGGACAAAAGCAGTGCTGGCAGCTGACATTCACATTATTCCAGCCTAAAAAGCAGTCTCTACTCTGAGATGACGTCTCTTATACACAATTATAATGACCAAGATAGCAGAGGTGATTTTTTTTTTTTTTTTTGACTGTCAGTACATGGAGACATTCAGGGAATCTGGAGAGTCCCCAGCTCTCAAATTTGCTCCACTGAGAGGATGTATTTCCTATGTGCAGTGGTATGCACAGCATCTTTTTTAATAAAGCACATGTCACTGTGCTCCTTTTGGTTGCTTTGGTGTATGACAGGGAAGATTTGAATTGTGTATTTGGGCATGTGGATTTGCTCAGTCCATATAAACCAGCACAATATGATAGGAAGCTACAACATTTCCTAAAGCAAATACTAAACATAATGTGTTTTTTAAAAAATGAGGAAAGTGATATGAATGTTTACTGGATATTATCATAGCTTTGAAGAGATGGACCAGAGGGAAAAGGAAATTACACACTAAATTGGAGAGAGGAGACACTGAAAACAAAATGTTCTGGCAGTGTATATTATTATATCATCACCTTCTATGACTTAGCCACATAAACTATGATCTATTATAACTTTATTTTTTTATGTAAAACTCTGAGGATTCTAGGCTGAACTGAAAGGTAGTGATAAATAACAGAGTGGATAAATTTACCTACTTGGTGTTCCAGGCATGACACTCAGAGACTATTATTTATCTGTGTAACCTTTTGACTATGCTACCAGGTTGGTCACTAGAGATGACCCAAGTGATGGTTTACAGAGACAAAAGAGAGCGTTGGGATCATTATAGAGCTTTCCGTAGTTTAACAAAAAGGAATAATTTGGTATTATTTCTGACTACAGAAATTTGATTGATACTACTGCTTGCTGAGAAGATGACAATAAAAAGTATAGGTTTTATTTATAGCTAATTTCTGTATCTTTGTACCACAGTGAAAAGATTACAATATCCACAGTAGGACTGAGTATTACATATAAGCCAGTATACCTGACCTCCATTTCAAAATCCTAAGGAATCAAGAAAAAATCAGTAAGTTAGTCTTCAGGAAGTTACTGAATCACTGCATGTGTGTGTCTCGGGCTGTGAACAAACACCCTTTTCCTCGTCAAGGGTAACTGCCTGTAGCAATCCCCCAGCTTTCATCACTTCCTGAAAGCTACAACTTTTACCCAACTCATGCAGTAGATCAGGTCATATAAGCATGACCTAATTTGTTTCAAGCAATATAAATTAGACTAGTTAAAATAAGTGATCTGAGGTAGCCTAGCTGATTTTCCTCGCAGCAAATAGGCAATGCTCCAACACTGGAGCATCGGCAACAGAACAGTAAGGGTCTGGCTGGTGGGAGGTGATGAAAAGCTGGAGGTGGTAACCCCCTTCGCTGGTACAGATGGATGCAGACAAGGATGCTTGTCCACTGCTGCAGTATGCTCCTTTGTAATGAGTGCTAAAGTGCTGGTTTTCAGTTACACACTCTGTTACACACTCTGAAGCATGTTTGTGTTCATATAATAAAAAGGAAACACCGCATCCAAATAGTTTTGTTTCTATTGTTACAAAAGTGTTGGGCGTTTTGTTGGTTTTGATTTTTTTTTGTTGTTGTTGTTTAAGATGTTTTTAAACTCCTAAAGTGAATCTATAGTGAAAAGAAAGAAGCCTTCTGGAAGGACTGTCAACTACTGCTTTATACATGACTTCCTCCCATTTGGGGTGTTTAATTCTTTACACATGAATAGCAGTTCCACTTTCTTTGCCCTACGAAATTATGACAGATTCTAGATAAAACATGCCAACCAAAGCCAGAAGCATGAGCTATAGTGTTATAGTCACCACCTATGCACAATATGGGAAAGCAGCTTTTGACAAACTAGAGTAGTTAAGAGGACAATGCAGACCTTGATTCCTAGGCAGAAATTCAATTCTGCACAGAAAGGTAATCTCCGTATTTGCGCACTCAAGTTTCCTTCTCTCCAGATACTGTTGTCTCCTCACATTCACAGAGAACTGTATTTACAAGGTTCTGATCTGCAGCAGCACCCAGCTGTTACCCTGCGGAGTGCCCCTGCCCAGAGTATTACAGGCTCAAGGCCATGGTCCAGCCTCCTGCCCTTCTAATGCATGCCCTAACGCAGCTACTTGGGCAAGAGTGCTGAAAGGATGACCGTTAGGATTTTACTCACATAGCAGTTCTCACAAATTATTGCATGATAATTCTGATTACACATCTTCTGATGCCTTTATTTGTCACATCTATACTTTGCACAGAAGGGCTGGAAAAATCTGTCATTCTGACATTGTTCTGGTGCTTTTGTAGGCTTGCCATGTTCAGCTAGGGCAGCTGTTCACCAAACAGCAAAAATGGCTATCTGCCTCTTCAGCTGAGCCACTGATCTCTTCTGGGCTCACAAATGTAAGAGATGGCAATTTCTGGAATGATAACAAACTGTTCCTTACCCCCACATGGCATTCATGACACTCTTTGGCTCTGCTGTGTCCTGCCTAAAGCATTAAAGAGGAATGTGCTTCCAGTTGTCCTCTGAGAGTCTCATTAGGTTTTCCCAGCCACTTCTATAAAGTTTCACATTGTTGCCCAACTACAATTGGTCTGTAACCATCCGGAGAATTTTTAACTTCTGAGCCTACATACTTTGTGCTAGTCAAATGAACACAGAGATTATAAAATCAGCTTTCCAGACACTTTCAAAGATACTTTTTCTTATGCTAATAGAAAAATACGGGAAGATTTGAGCAGGCTATCTTGATACTTTTCACAGAATAATCTTGAGCAAATTAAAATGTAAATTTTCCTACAACCAATGCTTTTGGGTGACAAACATTTTGCTTAAGTCTTTAAATGTGCCCTGACTCTGTTTCAATTTTCACATATGGAGTTTTTGGGAGCACTTGCCTGATCAGCTAGGAAGGGCTATTCAAAGCACAGTTCTCACTACTCTTGCTGGGTTTTTTTACTGATGCTCAAGACACCACAGTGTTAAAAGACATCTTGTTTCCTCCCTATGTTTCAGCACTGGGTTGAAGGGTGTCAAATATTAAGCTTTAATTGGAGCATGTACTCACTTGTGTCTCCAGAACAATGTTTACATTAACAAACACGCTTTTCAAGTAGGCAGTGTCACTTAAACCATAAAACGCTTTATACAGATATAGACAATATGTGACAGCAAAAATAAGGCTATACATACTCAGGAAACAGCAAGAGGGAGCCTCTTAAATGAGAGATACTGGGAAGATTACATTACTCCAAGTAATTACAGATTCCTTTGCTCCATATGCTGAATAGACATCCTTTTGCAGCTCAAATCAACAGTCATCACTGCATATACTGTGAGAAAGATTCAGACAGAAACTAGCTTAATCACCCTGTAGGTACAAGCATTTTCAAGGTTATCCACACTACTGGGGCTGCTCTGTTAGCATGTCCTTCACCTGCATTAAGAACCATGCTCTGGGCCTGTAAAAAGTGTTCAGCAATGCATGGATGCACAGCAAAGATTTAGAAACATTCATAGACATTATGTATATGGTCTCTGAATATCTAGCATTGAACCTTCTAATACTAATGCCTGAAGTAATGTTTCATTCACATTAAAAGCTATAATAATGAGGGCAACGTATATACTTTATCAAGTACATATAAACATTGTAGTATTTCTACATAGCATTTTACTGGTTATGGATTTTTATAAATATATGTATGTTTCTGTGCGTATGCACTTTACACAACACGATGTAAGATAATTATACAAATTACATAGCTATAATGGATAATTATGAACCAAATTATACTCTAACATAGCATTAGGTACTACTTTACTGCCCTCTAATACATATTTACTGCTACTGGTGTCCAGATTTTTGGACTCAGTTTCAAAACCTACAACTTTTTAAGTCACCAGAAAACAAAACAAGTATTTCTTTCTCTCCCCATCCCAAATTTAGAATTTTACACCCAAAACACAAATACTGCCAGAGGTCCAGAAACAGAATTCTGTCACTGTGGTAGCAGGTTAAAATTCCAGCACTGTGTGCCCTTGCATTGCTACCAAGAGGCAGCTTTATCTCGCTTGAAATTGAGATTTAAGGCTTTGAATGGGACACAAATCAGCTGCCGAGCCATCTAACTTACTGGACCTTGGCATCACGACTTTTAAAATACATTTTTGATCATTTTATATATCTTGTCTCCATGATTGGAATCACAGGCTGCAAAGTTTTATATGCTGTTAATCTTTTTAATTTTTGACTGTATGATGCATATAGCATTAAGCATTCCACAAAATAATATCTTGCATAATAGTTTTCACAGGACTCCTGGAAAGGCCTGCAGGGCTCAGCAACAGCTTTACCGATTTTAATAATAGCTCACCCCAAACTTCTGCTAACAAGTCTTTGTAGGATACCACTGAGTGACAACTGTTACTAAAAGAGGGAATTGTACTAGAGTACTAAACAAAAGTACTCAAGAAATTTTCGTGAACTATGCTCAAGCGATAGCAATTGATCTGGACTCAGTTCACCTATACAAGGAAATTTGTAACAAAAATTGTATCATGGCAATAATAAAAAACCCTCTTTAACTCTTGTTCAGTATGAAGAATTTACTTTAAAATATTTCCACAGTAAATTTTCCTTCCTCTTAAAGAGTCTAATTAAAAAAAAAAAAAAAAGAGTATTTGATAAGAAGTCTAATTTCTAGACATAATTGCATGGAGGTAACTTGTAATCAGCGTGCACTGCAGAGGTTTTAGAAGAAATAACTGCAGGCATCCACTGTAAAAGATGAGCTTAGAGAAATTCAGGATACACTTGAAATCAAAGCCTTTTAATACCCTATCAATGGTATCTGATGGTATCAATGAAACCATCAGACTCTTGCTTAGATGAACGCACCTAGTGACTGTCAAAGCAACCAGTTTCTATGTGCTGCAAAACCAGGATTTCCTCTCAGCAGTTTTGGCTAAGCTAAGGCTTTCAGACAAGACCAGTAAAAATAAAACAACTCTATTTAAAAAAAAAAAAAAAAAAAGGACACAATGGAAAAAAACAGAACCCTATCTGAGAGGTAAGAGAAAAGGATACAAGACGAGGGTGATTAAAGCAAAATATAGCTCCCAAGAATATATGTGTAAAAATTTTTCTCAATATTTCCTCTAAACCACAAACTTCTTGGAAGTACAAAAAATTTAAGAGATCAGATGTTAAGTGACCACTCTTAGACTGAGACCTTTGGATGCTTAGTCTTATTCCTTGACTTGAGCACAGGCCACTTTGGCAGACTGACCTTAATTATACCCCAGCTAGGCAGATTCCCCTACTTAATCGATGGGCTACCTGGTCCCAGGTTTTCTCCTGGTCCCTTAGAAATAAAATTGAAGAAAAAAAAGCTCTGAATCACAATGTTATAAGCAAGTACATGTACAGTTTTGAATCATTTGATCTATATTTCCTATTCAGCTCTTGTCCACCTCTTTCAGGGTAAGAGCTGATTTCGCTTTTTACTAGAACTGAACAGGAAAATATTTTCACATCCCAATAATATCTTCCAGCCCAAACTAGATAAAAAGCCATAACCTTCAACAGCAACAAAATTGAAAATCAAAGCTCCAAAAATTTTGACATAAATTAGCCTAAATATCCTGTTGATCAATTTTGATTTCAACATTATTTTTAATTACTAAAAATTAACAGCTATTTCCAGACAATTAATAATTTTGAAAAACAGCACAACTAACACCGATAACGTGGATGTAAAGAGGGAATGAAAAATATTTTCAGCCAAAATGTTTTCCAAAACCTGTTATTTTTCACAGGTGGTCTCTGTTTCAAAACACAGCCCAAATCTAAGCCAAAAGTAATGCCAGGTAGCTCTACCTCAAACATAAGAGTGGCTGCAGTGGATGAAACCCAGGGTCCACCCAGTTCAACCACCTGCAGCAGCCATCAAAAGCAGATGAATACTCAGCAGGGAAAGTTTACATATATATGTGGCACTTCCCCCATGCCCTCTCCCAGCCCTCAGCCATTTTCAGTTCTCCTGAGTAAGTGGTGGTGTCTCTGTGTTTAGTAATCCTCACTGGATTTCTCTTACATAGACACATCCAGTTTCTAACTAACCTTCTATAGATGCTTAATACCCACATCAAACCCAGAGAGGAATTCCATGCACTCGCCACATGTCTGAAGGAGAGACATTTAATCACCTTTTCTATAAAGAGACGTTGTTATTAAAACCATCATTAAATCTTGTGCTGGGAGAGATATAGAATCCGTTCATGATTTTATAGACCTCTATGTCATATCACTCAGTTGTCCTGTCTCCTGGCTGAAGAATCCTAATCTGTTTAGCTTCACATTTGTCGTTATTCATTTGTCCCTTCCTCTATCTGATAACATCGTATGAACAAATATATTTCTCCCCGGCAGTTTGGGACTATTCTTTCTGCTTTTAATATCAAGCAAAAGGAAATTTAAGTGCCAAATCAGGCATCTGAACACCTTGGCAGAAACCCTGGCCAAAAAAATTTACTCATGCATATATGTGAAAGGAAGGATTTTCATGAAGGGGAAATGTATTTTTCCCAACATTTACCTGCTTTTAAATCTTACTTGAAACTATGACAGTTTTGGTTAGGTAACAGATGGAGGAGAGATGATTATTTGTTAACATTAACATAATAACAACTAGAGATCTAGATTAAGTGCTAGTTCAAAGCATTTCTGGAAAGCCATACTGTAATGATTTTCCAGTATGTTTATTCATAAATTCAGATTAGGTCAGATTAAAACATTGGGGTGCTATTTTCAATTTAGCAATTTTGCATTTCACAAGCAGCACTTCAACTTTCATATTTAGAAGTATTTTACTTTACATGAGGAAACCAGGAGGACAGCATATTTGTTACCCTGTAAATAATGCAAGCTGTTCAATAGCTTTGTGGTTGGTGCCTCCTTCTGCACCCTTTTCAAGAGAGCAGAGAGATATTTGCATGTGTTGTTCTGCACAGGGCACCAGGCCAGAACCCAGCAGCTGAGTTCTAAACAAAGAGGCACTGCTGGTTTCTTTGTGCACTGGTTTCCCTGTTCTTTGCAACAACAGTCTCACAAGCTTATTGATTATTGGTACTTAAACTCATATTTTTTAATGGAGAACTGATATTTTTTAACTATGTCACAATAAAGGACAGAAAAGAGGAAAAAGTTATTTACCTAACTTAATCAGACAATAAGAGATACCAAGCTTTTGAGAATCAGCTTTCTCCCATTAAGATTTCACCTGATATAAAAAGACAAAAGGAACAGTTAACAGTTTGGAGGGTGGGTGTATTTCTTTGCCTTCTGTTCTAACCATCACTTCAATACTTGATTCTAAATAAAGGAGATGCGAAAAATAATTTTTGAAGTTTCACAGAGTAAAGAAGGTTTTTATAGGGAAGAGAAAGATTAGAAGAGTAAGGCACAAGAATCAAAGAAGTGATTCTTGGAGAATTTTTGAGGCAATACGGTGTTCAAAACCAATGACAAACAAATTTAGGAAGATACATACTTTAATACATGTAAATAATAAACAGATAACTTAGAGAAAAGCAAAAGGATAACCTGCTACTTATTGTCTCTTAAAGGATGGGTTAGATTGCATTTATTTCTCCCTCTTGAAACCGTTAAATATAAATGCATTGATTCAGAGGTGACTTAAGAGACATGTCTCTGAATAGGTGAGACACACAAGAGCAAGTGGAAACCAAAACATTTCATTTGTTTCATCATATTTTCCAAGGGCTTTTTAGCAAGACTTTTGTTTTGATGTTCTCATTTTATTCTCCAGCTCCCCAAATACTCCAATTTAAAGCACTCTGAGGAACTGAAACTGTATCTGTCTCTACCACCTGCCCAAATGCTTTCAAGAGAGGCAATTTCAAATAAACAGCAGCAGGAGATACACAAGTAGAGAATTTAAAATAAACTGACAAGGGTCTTTTATCAATCATTTTTATATAAGCAACTTCTGAGAGTAGGCTGGCACTCTTTCATGTCTTGGACCACCAAGCAAACAGGTTGCACCAAAGAGTGATCTGTACTGAATACTCCGAACGTATTTTACAGTTCTTGTAGATGCCATGAATTCACTGATGGGTATTTCTTCATATTACCTTTCCTTTGAATAGCATTGTAATTAAAAAAAAAAAAATAAAAGAGAGGGAGAAATATAATCTAGGTCTAAACTCCTTACTAACATTTAATAACTTTTTTTTAAATCATGGTTCTGCTATTACTGAACATGACATTACATTCTCTGCTTTCTCCAATTCCCTGCACCCAGAAATTAGTTCTGAACAGAAGTAACTAGAAAGATGATAGGGATATGGATCTCTGTTGACAGTTCTAACATTGTAGTTGCTAATCACATCTGCAAACAAATTTCCAAGTTCCTCACCCCTGCTTCAAAAAGCCCAGGTAAATAAAGAACCCAAACCCGGGATGTCCAGGAAGAGCTGAACAGGAAAACCTTCCCTTTGTTAAACTGTGGGATGAGTTTTTATGGATTATTTTAGACTACTGTGTCTTCCACACTGGTTCAAAGCATGACAGCAGTGTCTGATAAAGACGAGTTCAGGAAAGATCAGCTGTATTTAAACACCAGTATTTTGACACCAAGAAAAAAGAGATTTCCTAATGTTAATCATGTCTTAGTAAAGAACTGGAATTTTGACTTTTGATAGACATTGGATGGGTCTGATTTTCAAAGAAAAATAAGAAGTATCCTCTGCACTTTAATGGTAAAGAATCATAGACAATCATCACCAGTACCTAAGGAGCACTCATGCACAGCTTCCACTGAGAGTATCATTGCTTCACTACTGAAAACAGCATTCTAGCTCCAATGAATTCTTATACCAGCCTCTTTCTAAGCACATCTTTCTTCCAGTTCCAAAGAGTCACTAATGCCACCCGCCAGTAGCATTATCTGGATGATCTGAAAGCCATGAAACACACAGGGAAGACAGTATGAGTGGCATGGTTTTATATGCTCTCCTCTTCATGGATTTTTCAAGAGAGGGTTAAAAGTATGTTACCAGAGTGCTAACAATGGTTAGTTAACAGCCTCTCCTCTCCCTTTAGAACTGTTTGGGTACAAACTACACTCATGGTGAGTTTGTTGACTTACCTTTGTCATGTGTGCGGGAATATAAAATAGAAGAAACATGAAATGAGAGCTCAGAAAACTATGATACTTTTCAGACAAAGCAACTGATGCTGAGAAAAGTATCACATTCATTTAAACTTGAACAAAAAGGGAAGGTTTTTCAAAAAAGTCTTTCTAAACATTATATTTTTAGTCCAACTGCCCTAGATTTTTACTTGCTTGCTATTTTTTCATTCATTCTTTTGTGAGTGATATCTGCTTTCCATTTAGCAAGATTAGCAAGTTAAAGAGAGTGAAAATACAAAGGAATTTCATGAGAACATAAAAATTTACACACAATGATAACCTACCAAGAAAGCAATAGATTTTAGTTTTGACTATCTTATCTCATCTGGGACTCTGGAGCAACCTAGATTTCCAAAACACCACTCCATGTTTCAGAGTTCTCAGCAATGTTTTTTTCTCCATGTTTTAGAGTTTGCAGCAAACAGCTTTCCCTAGAAAGCACATAGCCTGGAGGTTATGACAGGCACTGCTAAACAAAGTAGCAGGGGTTAGTGAAGAGGATTTTCCATACCCAACAGGAACACCGACAGCTATGCTTCTAGCAAAAATAGCTCCAAGGGAAGCATTTGTCAGACTGAGAGACCTGTACTCTTCCACGTCATAAGCTCTTCTTTTAAGTGATAAAAATAATCTGGCTATTGGAAATTAGGGGATTTTCCCTAGCCCAGACAAAAAATCATTAACATGTCACTGTCTTTGCTCAATTTCACAACAGAATTCTCTCATTCTGGGGACCACAATATTTGTGTCACTTGTTTCTTAAATGTGTTGGATACTGGTCACACTAAAATAACATCACAACACATAAGTACTCTTTTGGAAACATTTCCATATATGAAAAGAAGGAAAAACCGTCCAAAGGATACAGGAGATATATTAAGCCTTTGACAAATCCGCCCATGAAGGGACGCTGCAGTAAGCCAGGTGTCCAGGTAGCAGGGTGTGTATGCATGCTTACCTGTATGATTATTAAGTATCATGAACACACCAGCGCCCAAAGTTCAGCATCCGTTCAGGTTTACCTAACTAATTTTTCAATTGCCTATGGATTAGGTGAGTGTCATTGAAACATCCTCATCAACCCTCTTCAGCAAGACCTTATTGAAAAACTCTCCCTGTAGAGTTCCATGACAGGAATATTGGAATTATATTTTCCTTTCTCACAGCCAAATCACAGTAGTGACTCATAGACAGTTTTGTTATTGATTACTACAGTCAAGTCTTTTTACCCTTGCATCACTTCCAATCTGTGAGCCCCATTTATAGAGAAATTCCTATCAACTATATGACCTTGCACTTCATAGCATGAGATTTCTATTTCTGTTGCTGTATTTTCAAGGTCATCTATCATTTCTGAAAATGCTGTCCTATACGTACCAAGTTATTTTATCTAAAAGTGAAACCACCAAAAATATTACAACTAAACCAAGAACATTTCATCTTGCCTTTTTAGAGGAAAAGAATAATTTATGACATGGTCTAATGGTTTTAAGCAGTCACCTAAGTCTCTAAGCAGAGTTATAACCCTGAATAAAATGGGTTTTTCTAGTGTAATAATGCTTGCTCGGCAATTACTAGCAAATGCACATTAGTAAAATATGCCCTGCAGAGTTAATAGCCTATGAACGTGCTTGCTTGTGCATGCACAAACACTGTAAAGTCACAACACCTGTACTGTGATTTTAGAATACTTACACATTCTATAAGGGCCTCAAGTAGAATGATCAGTATTTCCCATGTAATTGTTATCGCTCAAATAGATGGACTCAGAGGCACATCCAGACCATCTCAAACTTTCAAAAAGATCATTTTTGTGACACAAAATCTACAGCTTAGGACCCACCTGGACTCAGCACCAATTATACATCGTTAGAGTTTCAATCTTACTAATTTACTCTGTTTTACAAACTGTGTTTCACTAGTAACTTCTTCAGGTTTTAGACTCCACCCTGTTATGACCGTTGTTATGAATTTCATTTCAGAGGCACTGGGATCACAGAGTCAGCACACTAGAACAAAGAAAGATCATCAAAACCTAGAAACCAAATTTCGACTCTATACAGATACAACTGAAGAAGGCTGTCAGATTTTTTTTAATCAGTTGGAGACCCTTGACAAATGCAGTTTCAATGCCTCTCTTCCTCTGGTGATGATAGTCCATGGCTGGTCGGTATGAACTCTCGTTTTATTTTTAATTTAAACTACATCTGATTTGATATACTTTCCTTCTCATTATGCTAGTGCCAAAAGTAACTTCAGAAGAAAGGTTGTGATTAGAATGATGGTGGATTTCCCTGGTAGCAATCATGGCTAGAAATAATACAAAGTGGATATTCCCCACTGAGATCCTAAAGGAACAGTCTACAAGCAATTTTTCATACGCGAGTCCCATGCCAAAGATTAGATTCAGCCCTGGTTTAAAGCCAGCAGAGTTCGAACAAGTAGCTGAATTAACGTGCTATGCCTCTGGAGGACTGAATACCAGTTTTATTTCTCTGATATGTTCACTGCCAGATATTTACAGACTTACTGAAAAGAAGTGCGCACAGTCCTCCCACATCTTTCTCATGGATACATCTTTAAAGAGAACTTCTCTGTAAGTCCCTTCAGCTGGAAATGAAGCCTCCAACGTCAAATGAATTATTACTGCACTCTTTCAGTTACAACTGTAAAAAAAAAAAAATCCACCATGAAAGCCTTTCTCAAAAGCGTAGCAGTGCTAAGAGTGACTTTTGATCAGCTTCTCAGTTGAAAAACAAACAAAAGAAAAGGCAGGACAAGAAATAATGTCATTTTATCAGATCCCCGATTCCCATAGAACCAACGCCATCACATAAGGTGGCAAAAGGGATCTTTCTTGTACATCTTCAAATATGTAGAGAAAATCTGAGCAACACCTTTGATGGATATAACTCTCTTATCAAATTAGAGCAGAGCTGACTTCAGATGAAATATTGCCCTAGATTACTTTAGCCAAGCCTCCCAAATAAGAATTTGTTCAAAACCTACACTCTCCTTGAAGGCAAACCATGGACCTGAGGCCGCTGCCACTGAAGTTTATCATTCATATTAACAATCTGCAGAGGTGTTGGGCTCTTAGAGGAATATGTATGGAAACTCAGAACCGAGACTCCCAAATTCTCTTAAAACAACAGAAGAGATAGGGATGTTCTATCAAGTGAGGAAATACATACAACTAGAGCAACAGTTAAATCTGATAGATTAAATAATACTTCTGGTCCATCAAATCAGAAACAGACTTTGATGCTAGTAAGGAAATTCTGATTTTAAAAAAAGAATGACTCAAAAAATCAGATCTCAAAAAATGGAATGGCTGAAGAAGGGAAATGCCCATTGGTCTGCAATCCTCCAGCTTCCCATCTCTAACCCTTTTAGTTTAAATTTACAGGGACAGCTGCTGTTGAATCAAATCTTAAGTTTTCTGGGAACTTCTGTCATTCTTTTTAATCAGTAATACCAATTATCTCAGAATGAGTGAAAATATTTAGGGACATCATTTTACTGTTAAGAGTTCATGTTACAAGACATAAATTATCATGCAGTTCTTATATTGATTTTTTGTCCACCAAAACCCAAAAATTCTCCATGATGAAGCCCCTAAAATCTAGTTGTCAGCATTAAGCCTTTCTTGTTTATACTACATTTTTTGTTTCTATAAGCTTTTCACAAGAAATATTTGGCAGAGTCTGCTTTCCCATAAGAATGTTTGGTTTGGGGTTTTGTTTGGTTTTGTATAAAACAGGTGGATGGAATGTTAGAAGGTTGGATTTGGAAAATGGCAGCAGCTCTGAAGTCTCAGCATAAACAAATTAACGTGATCATTGCAGACTGGCTTACATCTGCTCACCAGCACTATCCCATTGCTGTACAGAATACACGCCACATAGGACAGGAGATAGCAGACTTCCTGGAGTGGCTGGAGGTAAGATCCCCCAGATGGACACATGTTTCTCTGGAAAAGACCTATTTACCTGTTCTCATACCACCTTTCTGAAATACTATGCTGGTTAATCCTGTTCATTTCAAGCACTTAATACATTACACATTTTTCTTCCATAAACTTTCCTATGACTTCATAAGCCTTTCATCATGCAGGAGAAAAAGGCAAGTGGTCTTGTTTATTAAAATATTTTGATATATCTTTAGAGGAGAGATAATTTCATACTACTTTAGCTTTTCAATTAGCGTGTGTGCAGACCGCTGACAGTCCCACACTTTGAAAGCAGGCACACATTATCATTTGCAAGTGGTTAGTTCAATAAAATGGGTTTGTGTTATCTGTGTTTAATTTCTGGTTTTACTGCAGAATTCAAGCATAACATTGGGTCTGATATTTGCCTCAGGTCCCCAAAGATTATTCTAAAATAATAGCTTAGGGATCCAGAATGTAAAGCAAGACCTTTCAAGAGGACAGACATGCCTCACAAAGCAGATGACATGGAGGTAGCTGTGAGTAAGAGGCACACTAACGTATTGCCTACTTATCAAAACTCCTGCTGATTGGGGGGCAGTGCCCATGGCTGGATGCAAGAGGCTGCAGACAAGTCTACAAGGGATCACTGGTCTCCAGCACCATTTACGAAAAGGTGGAAAGCAAAGACTACAATGAGAGTCACTTGTAGAAACCAGGCACCCTAAACAACTCTTACTTCATCTGTCTCTAGTACTAATTTAAGCTACCTAATTTGAAATGACATTACACTTCTATACTTCACAATGAATTTCTGAATACATTAACTTAAATATGGTGAGGCCTAAGGTGGAAGGGAAATACACTGCAAAGCTGAAAGGTTTGTAGCAAATACCCTTGAAGGGCTGTCAGCAGGAATGGCAGGGCTAGAAGTCATGAGATACGATGCCCAGTTAGGCACAAAAGAAAAGGTAGAAGAGACAGAGTCACTATTTTTTGTTGTGACGTTACAAGAAACCTTCGCACTTGGTCAAATGTAGTTTAAGCTGATGGAGCCTAAAGTCGTATTTTGAAGCTGTTTAATTATTGAATGAATCAAATGGTGGACTTTGTTCAGTTCCCAGGAGGACACACCACACTGTCAACAATAAAGACTGACTGTGATTTCTCCAGTGTCAACAAACAAATCGAGGCTTGAATATATGACTCCTTGCTCCAGCACTGTAGGCAGCTTCTCTTGTACTATGATATGTTCCAGGATTTAAACATACCATAAATTTTCACAGCATTCAGCTGAGCATGTTCAAGCAGTAAACCTTCCTTCTGTTGAGAAGGACCCATCCTGAGTTTAACAGTTAAAAACCCTGTATTCCCACTGCCATAACTGTCTTTCCACTGTGCTTCTGTCTGTTTACAGGCAGGCACATATTTGAAATACCCTCAGTGAATGTAACAAAACCTGCAGTGCCATGCAACATTTTAATGGAGAATAAAAATAATGTAAATCTTAGCACTCCTAGTCCAAGAGTTAATAGGGCATGATCAGTGGTAATCTCAGCAACATCCATTTCAATAACAGCTGCCAAGAAAACAGGTCAGATCTTTCTCAACAGAAGTTGCCAAGTTTCAGCTCAACTTTACAAGAGACAGGTACTGAGACTGCAAAGTCACTTCATCGGGACAGGCAATATCGACAATGAAATTAAAACAGAGGTTTGCCTTTCCTGCAAGAAATATATGCCACATTTCCTTACAAGTCAGAAAAACTTTAAACCTTGCAGCTCAGGTGAAATGCTTAAGGTCTAGATAGTATTGATTAGGCAGAAAGGCAGGCCTGAGGCCAGTTCTGCTTCAGTAGGTGTGTTGCAGATCAGATAACCAATTCTGTGCAAATTAGTCCAAGAAATGTCATTGCCCTATCACTTACCATGTCTGATCAATGTTTTGATACTTTGGCTTCTAAATTTGGCTTGTGCTAGTATCTCAGGCAAAAAAAGCAAGGTGCTTTCTATAGAGGATTGTTTTATGCTGAAGTTAAAGGACAGATACCATTTTATAGTCGCAGGAAAGTCAAATGCTGCAGACAAAAGGCAATGCACATTTGCATCTCTTGCAACAAACAGCAACAAAAATCCTGCTATCCATGTTGATGGTTTTTCTGAGCATGGTGCATGAGTCGCAGTGCAAGGAATAAAAAGGGGGCAAGGAATAACATTCAGCCAGCAAAGAAATTTAGTGCATGATTCACGCACCTCATTTGACCTCCATCATCAACATACACATTTCTTGTGTTACAATTCATGGCATTCCTAGCTTGCAGTATTTCACTGTACAGTTCTCAAATTTTCTGCATCTAAATCAAGCTGCCACTATCTTCCAGGAATCCATTCAGTTTTCCAGAAGCAATGCTCATCTAATCGGGTACAGCCTAGGAGCTCATGTTTCAGGATTTGCTGGCAGTTACATCAGTGGTACAAACAAGATTGGAAGAATTACAGGTAAAGACTTAAAACTCTAAGAAATATAACAGTCAACTGATTTAAGGTACACAAATGTTTGACATACCAGTGTCATATCACTGCTATTGAATTGCAAAAGTTGGACCTGAACTGGTATTGCATTGCAAAAAATGGAATTGAATAGCAAAAGTTTGCCACAGTTTAGAAGTTTCATCCCACTGGTTTAGAAAACAGATTTAGAACATTTAACAGAAACACTTTTCAAGATGAAGTATCATAGTAT
Source organism: Athene cunicularia (assembly GCF_003259725.1). Taxonomy (NCBI): domain Eukaryota; kingdom Metazoa; phylum Chordata; class Aves; order Strigiformes; family Strigidae; genus Athene; species Athene cunicularia. The sequence continues at coordinate 22,900,811 of NW_020799112.1, forward strand.
ATCTAGCTTTGATCTTTCCTGCTTCAGTACAAATTATGACAAACAAGCATGGGACTACAAATCATAAACCAAAGACTTTGGAAGTTGCAAGTTGTTTACATTTATCTTGCATCCATTCCCAGTAATACCTTAAACTAAATGTGAGCCACTAACCTTGGATCTTTGGTCACTCTATTGACCCAAAGCCATTCAAATACACTGTGCATCATTAGCAACTCATTTTGAAAAGAGTATTACATTGACGAAATTGTCTAACTGTGCTTGAGCTTTCAATTGTGGCAAAAATGATAGTCCTGGATTACATTTTACAAGAAGTATATCATTAGAGCACTCCTAATAGATGATTAAAGTAAACAGAGTTAACCATAACACTTGATTGTTTTGACTAGTGACAGTTTGAACCTTCTGTAGTGTTTTGTATGTGTATTAATTGTGAGTTTAATGAAGATGCATTTATAAGGTTATTGATACACTGTGTATTGATTCTGTATAGACAGAAGTGCATTTGACATGAGGCCCGTATCAGCTACATTTCGCTTTAATCTGATTTGGGAGTGAGGCAAATATGCATGACTGTAATTTGAAGTCCCAATTCTGATCTTGGATTCATTGCCACATAGCACAGTCCCTTATACAATCAGCTCTTGTGACAGTGCCTGCATGCCAAGCAGCTGATTTTACACAATGTGCTGTCCTATTACACCTGTACACACTGAAGGACTTTAGTTCATCAGCACTGCCTGTTCAAACCACATTAGTACATCAAACCTCAGTAATGAATAAGTAAAAAACATGAAAACGTGTTATTTATTGTAATAGTTATATGCATTCTTCACCAAAAAATTTCAGACTTGTAACAATAAGCTACAAGAATTCATAGTGACAAAAGCTATTAAAAATAAAAAGAAATGTATGCCTTCAGGGTGAGATCCCTCCTTGTAGCCTGTGTTAGTTGTCTTGCCCAGTTACATCTATGCATCTATGTCTGTTTGTAGAAGCAACTGAAGAATCTCAAATTTAGAAACTTGTCATCAAAACTAAAGGCAGTTTTAAACTATACAGGTAGTCCTTCTCCATAAATCAGTTCCCAACCAAAAAGAGTACTATGCAAAAATATCTGGCAAACTATAAATCAGCAAGACTCCCTAAGTGGAGTATTATTTTTCTGAATACTGTAATAATTTGCCTTGAAGACCTTTAAGGCTGAAAAATTATTATAAACATCTACTAGCCATATAGCTCTCTTAAGCAATAAGTGAAGCTTTATAAAGTTTCAGGTCCCAAATATGGGCTAAAAGTCAACCTTGTTGTGGGACTGTTGTCTTCAAAAGGGCCTCTGAAACGCATGACCTCTAGAGTATGAAAGAAAAAAATTAAGTAAACACCCCTCAAGTGACAAAGCAGTAGTGAGCATGGTTTGTCCATAACAAACACATCTATCTCTGGGCCTGTGTCCTTGTGCATGCAGCACTTACTGTTTATTACAATGTCTGTGTTTACCTTTTGGTGTAACCACGTACCCTCTGCAGGACAAGTGTTCCTAGCACTGCTTCTATCAGTGAAAGACCTTGCAAAGGACCAGGGCTGTCTGTTTTTAAACATTTATCACAGACTTTTCTCATAACAGTAAAAGAACAGCCCATCTGCACTATATCACAAGTGGATTATTTGCATTTGTTGCAGGCCTTGACCCTGCCGGTCCCTTGTTTGAAGGAATGTCGCCAACAGACCGTTTATCTCCAGATGATGCAAACTTTGTAGATGCAATTCATACATTCACTAAACAGCACATGGGTCTCAGTGTTGGCATCAAGCAGCCTGTGGCTCATTTCGACTTTTATCCCAATGGAGGCACCTTTCAGCCTGGCTGTCACATCATGCACGTGTATAACCACATTGCGCAGTACGGAATCACTGGTAAGAGCCGACAGCACAAAACACGCAGCATCCCTGCAGCGCCTCCGGGAAACTTCACCTGTCTCCAGGGTCTTAAACAGGGTCTCCCATGAGGTTAATCTCCCATTTCTTGTAAGGAAATTTCTTTTCCAGAAACTGGTTATCTGATTTTTCATGTGTTGAGCTCAGACTGACCCCAGTAAGAACCCGACTGCCTCGCACTTCTGAGAACGAGGCCACGAGCCTCCTGCTGTCAGGCACTTCCGAATCATTTAAAAGATATTTGTTTCAGTGGTAGAGGAAATGAGAAAACTTATTCTAATTAAGCCAGATTCATCTAGTGTGCAATTAGTTATTTCAAATCAAACAAAACACAGGGTTGTACTACTCACCTGCTTCATTCACCTTTTCCCAACTCGTCGTCCTTCAGCTGTGCAGATGATGCTCTCTCTAGGACCTGACTGCCAGCGTTCCAGGCTAGGTTTTATATATAGAAGTTTATTTCCAATGTACCTAAACATAAACATATAGAGAGACTGATGCAACGTGCTGAAAAAAGGTAAGTACTGATGCACAGTAACATTAGAACTGTTCGCTGAGAAACCCCAAGAGTACTGTTCACCCAGCACACTGCATTGCAAAAATATTTCTCAACTACCATCACACTATCTAAAAGTAGGCCTGACTTGTTAGCAGATAATTCATGACAAATGTGAAACCATGCATCAGCTAAAAAGCTTATCGGTGAAGACATATAAAAACAATCCATCATGATATATCCTGATTACACAGAAGAAAATAACTTTAGGAATTTGATGACACTTCAGGAAGAAAAAGATACTTCTTGTAAAAGCAGATCAATGCATTTAATATTTATTGTATTTAATATATTTTTTATCCTTTTCCCTCAGTAATAGCGGCAAGCAATTTTCAGTTCAACATGAGTTTGTCACTCTGGTAAGAACAAAATCTGACATCACCACATGAGCACCCAAAAGACAACAGTGTTCAACCGTTCAGAATGAGGCTGCTGTCTTTAATATGTCTTGATCTGAAAGAATGCATCTAGCTTCACAGAGTATTTCATATCGACCAAAACGCCCAGGACAATGAAATCAAGGTTCATAATTACAGTCCTAAACAGTCAGGCTAGAGAAGTTTAAGGAGCAAATTATTCAAATTTATTATCATGTGGGTTCAGCCAAAATATTTTTGGATGATCCTAAAGTCAGGTTGCTACAATTATGATTTCTGAGGCAAAATCATGACATTTTACTAATAGATGGGGTGGGGGGAAAACAGTAACATATGTTTTTATTTGGGTACTGTACTCCTCGGCAGTTGAAATGGTAAAGAGCAACAAGGACATGCAAAATCTTGTTTGCTTTTTTTCAGGCATCACTCAAACTGTGAAATGTGCTCATGAGAGATCAGTTCATTTGTTCATCGACTCTCTGCTTCACAATGATAAGCAAAGCACAGCATACTGGTGCAACGACATCAACACTTTCAACAAAGGCATGTGCCTCAGTTGCAGAAAGAACCGGTGCAACACACTGGGCTACAACATCAGGGAAGAAAGGCTCCCCAAAAGCAGACAACTCTTTCTGAAAACAAGAGCACATATGCCTTTCAAAGGTTTGTGGGAATACTTCTTACAGTCTCCAGATTGATCACAAAGAATGAGAATGAGCCTAAGCTGTGTGATCCTGTTCGCTCATTTGTTGAAGCTCATAGTATCTACGGGAATGATCAATTTGCTGAAACAACTGAGAATCCCAGCAAGCTGTCTTGATGCCCTTTAATTAAGAGCCCAACTCTCAGTATTTCTGTGGGAAAAAGCATGCTGGCCACAGGCTAAATGCAGATCTGAGGCCTCAGAGATGCGCAGGGTCCTGATCTACAGGATTTCCCTACACCTGGCCCGTGTTGTAACATATGCAGGCACGCAGCCAAGACAAAAAAGCAGCATAATTGCTCTGGGAGGCCTGTAAAACCTCCTGTTCGGAGTTTGCCCAAATTTTATCTGCAATTAGGCTGCGAGATGACATATAAATTATTACTTTTCAAACAACAGATAGACAACAGCATGGACTTCTACAGGGCCGGACTGTGGAACTGAAGCAAACTGACTGGTACTCTAGCTCTATCTCCATTAAATTACTTTATGGCGAGCACTAAGTAACAATTTTGTAAGCTCAGGAAGACAATCAGTGTGGCTTCTTCGATGAATTACCAGACAACAGAGGGGAAGCTCTCTGGCGGGGAAGCGGGGCCCCTCTGCAGCTCCATGACAAAATGGCCGCGGCCCGGCCCGGGGTGGTGCGGCGCGGCCCGTCGGCCGGGGCCCGTGAGGCGGGCGCCGCCGGTGAACACTCACCTGCCGGGGAAGGTTCCAGGGCGCTTCAGCGCCAGGACCTGCCGGGCTGCG
>NW_020799112.1:22905187-22963806 GCF_003259725.1 Athene cunicularia
CCCAAAAGACAACAGTGTTCAACCGTTCAGAATGAGGCTGCTGTCTTTAATATGTCTTGATCTGAAAGAATGCATCTAGCTTCACAGAGTATTTCATATCGACCAAAACGCCCAGGACAATGAAATCAAGGTTCATAATTACAGTCCTAAACAGTCAGGCTAGAGAAGTTTAAGGAGCAAATTATTCAAATTTATTATCATGTGGGTTCAGCCAAAATATTTTTGGATGATCCTAAAGTCAGGTTGCTACAATTATGATTTCTGAGGCAAAATCATGACATTTTACTAATAGATGGGGTGGGGGGAAAACAGTAACATATGTTTTTATTTGGGTACTGTACTCCTCGGCAGTTGAAATGGTAAAGAGCAACAAGGACATGCAAAATCTTGTTTGCTTTTTTTCAGGCATCACTCAAACTGTGAAATGTGCTCATGAGAGATCAGTTCATTTGTTCATCGACTCTCTGCTTCACAATGATAAGCAAAGCACAGCATACTGGTGCAACGACATCAACACTTTCAACAAAGGCATGTGCCTCAGTTGCAGAAAGAACCGGTGCAACACACTGGGCTACAACATCAGGGAAGAAAGGCTCCCCAAAAGCAGACAACTCTTTCTGAAAACAAGAGCACATATGCCTTTCAAAGGTTTGTGGGAATACTTCTTACAGTCTCCAGATTGATCACAAAGAGTGAGAATGAGCCTAAGCTGTGTGATCCTGTTCGCTCATTTGTTGAAGCTCATAGTATCTACGGGAATGATCAATTTGCTGAAACAACTGAGAATCCCAGCAAGCTGTCTTGATGCCCTTTAATTAAGAGCCCAACTCTCAGTATTTCTGTGGGAAAAAGCATGCTGGCCACAGGCTAAATGCAGATCTGAGGCCTCAGAGATGCGCAGGGTCCTGATCTACAGGATTTCCCTACGAGACCTCGGCGCGGAGGGGGCGCCTGGAATGGCGGCGGTGCCTCCTCGCGCTCAAGGGCTCTCCAGGCCTGAGGAGAAATGCTTAAAAATAACGCTTGTATTACACATCTTGTCTCCCCACGGCGCCCAGGACTCAACTGCAATACCACAGATGTTTAAATAATACAAACATTCAGGTTCTTTTACCAAAATCTTTGAAGTCCTCCACTAACACAGTTATGAAGCGCACGGTGACGGGTCCAGAGGGGTCTGCTTGGCCCTCACTCAGAGCAGCTGAATCTGCTGGATCTCTTACGCTTTTTGAAACGCCTCTGGAAGCTACCTGAAGTAGATTTAAAAATTCCAGAGGCCCTGTCTAGTTCCTGAGGTAATTCTGCTGCGGTACAGCCACGTCACTGTCAGAAGCAGGAAAGTAAATCGATCCAAGGGCACAGCAGGCACTGCCATCACACCTGGGCACAGAAACACCGTCCCCGTCTTGGGTTCTTCCCTGGACACAGAGATAGCTGCGGCTTGTAAAATGTCTGTGTCTTACGGGCTTGATTTCAGTTTGAAACATATTGCATTTTTACGCTTGAAACTGGTTTTGCTTCAAAAAAAGTGCATATGCAGATATCAGTGCCCCAGAGAATGGTTTCCTTTCACTTAAGTTCCCAAACAAGGCATCAACTGTGGGAGGGAGTGTACAAAGTCATCTTTGTAACACTCTTAAAAAATGTTTGCAGATCATGCAAGAAGCCTAAACAGAACAAATTTGAGAAACTCAGCATTACACTTCACAATCCTCTCCATCTTTCACAAAATCTGACATTTAATCTTTCAAGTTAATGGCATTATGTTCTGGAGCACACATTAATCCAGTTCAAACCAAAACCAGGTGTTACAAAGAAGTTAACAAACAAAGCTGTGATGGGACCTGAGTCAGTTTTTATATGAATATGCTCACATCACCTTTTTCCTTAAAGCGAGCATCATAACCACAGCAAAAGTCTAGGCTTTATCAGAATGTAGACTAGAACAATCAGTTTTTACATGGAGAGAAAACTCAGCGAAAGGCAGGAGAGTAATAAATGCGATCTGTAAACAAGCCTCTCTGCCAACTTTGTCCTCATCTGCTTCGCAGCAAAGAATCGGCCATTTTGTTTTCTACCAAGTGACACCTTTTCAAAAGAAAACACTTTGTTCACTTACATACAATAACTATAAAACCACAGCAAAAAGATGCAGCTTTTCTAGCAAATACCTTCCATTCTGAACTCTCACAGCTGCCAAAAAACCCCCAAACCCACCTATCTGTGCTAGCAGTACCATGGGGACATTCTCAGATGTAGTGAAGCCTGAAGCGGGTGAGGAGAGGAAATGGGGAAAGAGCATCTTTCTACTCAAAACCTAACATGCAATAATGTTTACCAGAACAGTTTCCCATGTGTAACTTGATCAGATTATAAGGATAAATACAACACCTCTAATTCTTCCAAATATTCTGTGGTCTTCTTAAATAGAAATTGCTTAGGATTTTCTTAATTAACACAAATCTATCAGTTTTGTCAAGAAGGTGCCTGGTAAAAACATCAGACAGAAGAGTTTTGGACATTCAAATCTAGCTGACAATATCTGTGCGCACATGGCCTCTAACTGTATGTTGAGTGGGGTTTTTTCATAACTTACTAAATGTCAAACTGCTCCTAATCAGCACACAGATGATTTCTTAGGCATTCTTCATTCTGATAATCCAGTTGGAAGACTTTCCTAAACACCGTTCCTCTAGAAACCCACCAAATCTCAAAATATTAATCACATCTTTCTTACAGTAATGTTCACGTTCTTATAGTAATGTTAACATTGTTAATGGACACATGTTAAGCACAGTGTATCCTTATGCAGTCAAGGAAAATTTGTGAGTCATGTTTTGCAGGGTGATTTTCTGGCTGATCAGAGAAAAAGCCTGACTGTCGCATAAGGTCTTCAAACCGTATCACGCACCTCTAGCCATGCCCAATCATAAGGATTTGTCTGGTGATTAGATGGAAGGCTTGCCAGAAATTCTAACAATTAAACTTCAGAAAAACTGAAATACTTCCCATGGAAGAAAGTTTTATCCTCCAAAGGGAACTCAGCCCCGGTTACCTTTTCTCTCTACCCTTTTAAACAGAGCAACAGGGCCCCAAACCCTAAGGGATTACACAGAAAGCAACAATCAGAAAAAATAAAGATGATTTAATTGCAACAAATTTGTTTTAAAAAATAAGATAGGAATTTCTGCTTCGAAAGCATTTTTTTTTTCCCTTGAGAAATCTATTGGTTCTTTGACCATTAATTTTGTCAATTTGCAAATTCTTCCTTTCTACAGTCTATCATTACCAGTTCAAGATCCACTTCATCAATGAAATACAAGGCAAGCAGATAGACCCAACTTTTACCATCTCTCTGACAGGCACTAAGGAGGATGTTAAAAACCTGCCCATCACACTGTGAGTACTGATATTACATGTCATTGTACAAGTGAGAAATAAGGTGCCAATCTGTAATACCAATCATGCTGTGAGTGAAATGGTTTAGTACAGCTAAGTGAAGACAAACAGGAAAATTGTCCTCTATTCACCCATACTCTCTAAAAATCATAAACTTTTACAATGTTCATACAGCTTTTGCATGAAAACTCTCTATAAAACAAACAGTAATTTTGGAAGTTTTCCTGAACATTACGTATCCTGTTCACATGTTCAGTCCATCCCACGGCTAACACAAGGAGGTCTAATCAAAGCACGAATAAGCAGCTGTAATTAAAGTAAAGAATTCTGGATATTTCTCATGACAGACATGATCTGTATTAACAAAAGAAAAGGCAACAGTGTGGGTCAGCATTCGCTTCAGCAGACAAAAAGATGTAACGTAGATGCTATTATAGGACACTTTCCTTTGTTGTCAGAAATCACTAGTGCTTCACCAGCTGTTCAAGCTTCTGCTTCTTTTCTAGCATGTTGTCACATTTTGCCACTTTATACACCTGGAGGAAGAGTATCCTAGAGACAGTAATGATTCCTCCTGGAGAAGGAAGAAGAAACAAAGTTCGCTCTTTGGTTTTAAAGAGAAGAGAAACACAGATTTTTTTCACTTTAATCCATTAAGACAGCATTATTCTGGTTTTGTTTTCTACAGAGTTGAAGGCATTAATGGGAATAAAACCTACTCTTTTCTCATCACCCTGGACACTGATATTGGTGAGCTAATAATGATCAAGTTCAAATGGGAAGGAACTGCAGTTTGGGAAAATATCTGGGACACAGTTCAAACCATAATACCATGGACAAAAGGCACCCGTCGACCAGGACTTATAGTGAAGACAATAAGAGTGAAAGCAGGGGAAACACAGCAAAAGTAAGTGTAATGAAAACACATTTTTTCTGATGTTTGGCACACAGACTGAGTTCAAATACAAACATCTGAGTGCCAGCGCTCACACCAATGGTGAATTTATCCATGTACAACCTCTGGCTTTCCCCCTCCCCCTCAGATCAGGCTGCATGATTTTTGGGTGACTTAAAGAATTTATTTGTTCTCAGGTCAGAAATGAATAGCAGGAAACATTCTGGCTCACCACTGCCACTAATCTAAGGTACAATAACCTTGGGTGACAATTTTGTTAATACTTACAAAAAATATGCCAAATCTCAAGTATTTGACTTCCAACATCTACTTCACAGAGAAACTCAGAATCCCCATCCTTGAAAGTAAAGTACTCATTAGAAGGATCACATGCAAAACTACACAGTCATCTGATTATTCATTTAAGAGTTTTATCATAAAACTCCCTTATTTTTGTCTCATTCATTTAAGAGCCAGTGCAGTGTCTGATAGTTGATAATGAATTACTCCACTGTGCAGGCTGTATAAAGAGATTCCTGGAGTGATAAACTATGGAAGCAGAGTTTCAACTACAGACACTTTGAAATTTCTGTAGTGAGCAAACAGAGTATTAGCAGTCCTGGGAAAAGAAGACTACCTATACATCTACATACCACACCTTCAGTGGTACTGGACAGTAATTTTTGTATACTCCTTGTCCTTTTTTCTAGAGCATGAAATCAGTGATGTGAATTTTATCAGCTGAACTCTGAAGTAGCAATCAGAGAGCAGTTTTCTGGAGAGAAAAAATGAATGCAAGCTGAAGTCTGTCTTTGGGGGTTTTTGGTTATGTTTGGGTCTTTTTTTTTTTGGGGGGTGGGGGGTTATTCTTTTTTCTTTTTCCTCTGCTGCTTGCTTTGAACCTGGATCACTCAGAACAAGTCTAGTGGCCTTGTTTCTGCATACAGCAATGCTAATGACACTGTTGAAACTGCTTATTCACACAGAGAAATTTCAGCCAGAAGACAAAATAACAAAACTTGCAATGATTCCCACTGCTTTAATCTTTTGAGAAATTTTAAATGAGCAGTTTAATTAAGGTTAATGAGAAAAGCATGTTGTACCTTGTAACTGTGGCTCAGTGTTAGAAGGTGATTTTTCCTTGCTACAGTCTCTCTTACAGCTCCAGTTATAACTACTACAGACTTTCTATGGAACAATACTTACCAGCAGAACTGCATCTCCTTGATACTGACACAAAAGACAAATTAGGCAACTCAAAGAGACATTTTTGTAAGATAATCTCAGTGTGCTGGGGGTCAAAGGAAGGACCATATATTCTTGGGTTTTGTCCCCATGAAAATGTATTTTGTAGGTATTTTCTTCTCCTAACCCAGTGCTTGGCACATGCTCCTGACATTAAAAAAAAATAATATATATATATAATTTTTGTACATCTCCTGCTGCTTTAAAAGCAACAATCCCAAATCAGTACTGACTTAGCTGCCAAAGCAAATTAAACCATAGTATAGAGGTCAGAAAAGCTCCATTTAAATGCAGATTTCTGTATCTTGAGAAAAAAGTATGAAGGCTGTGAAAGGATTATGTCAGGTATACTCATTTTTTTAACCAGAAAGCTCCTGTCCAGTACAGCTGTGTCAGTAACCTGGCACAAGACAATTACAACTATGTGCTAAAGAAATCCTAGGAAATGGGTAACTGAGGTGGGTATTCATACTAACAGAAAATGATGCTGGGATCTTCAGGTACCTAATGATTCTTTTGAGTTTTTTTTTTCTGCAAGAACAATTAGGAGTTTGTGTCAAGATTTTAATGGACACTGATTACATGCTGGGTTCTGTTCTGTGCAGTCTGGGCTTGTCATAGGAAGGGAAATGATACGTTACTGTTAAAATACTGTATTAATGCTTGAGGGGAGAATGAAAGGTTACTAGGTGATTCTAAAAGAAAAAACAAGGGACACTCAAGGAAAAGTATTTTCTTCAAAGAAAACAATGTGTAGATTTTGGTTGTCTTGGAAAGACTAAACATCATGGATCAAAGAATTAGGAATTTTTGAAATTCAATATTAAAATAGATAATAAAGACAGTATGTGCTTTCTCGAGCATTTGAACAAACTTTGACAATATTTCATCTCCATGTACCTTTGTCTGTGACATTCATCTACATGATAAATTTTCTTTTGTTAGTTATATAATGACAGTTAGACACAACATAACAGCATAGACTTAAAAAATAGTTAATAAACAGACTACTATTAGCAATAAAATACCAGATTCCAACATACTTGAGTTCCAAATACAGAAAACATTTCCGTAGGGTATGTAGTTGCTGATGTTGTTGGCATCCTACTTAGCTTATTTTTAATAACCTCATAACTAAACACTAGTAGTCCAAGTAAGTACTAGCAGACTAAATAGTGCAATCCTGGTAGTAATAGTAAGAGTTGGGACAGTGACAGTGGCCACTGAGGATACCAAGACCAAAGCACTGTGCAGGGATGCCCTGGAAAGGAGCACGCAGTGTATGGTACCAGAAGAGGTGGAGGCGTAACGCACCCAGGGCACATGGAATGCACTCGCTACCTGGGACTTGCCTGCTTTTACTCTGTACCACTACCCTGGCAGCCAGAGAGCTCTCCTCACAAGCCTATTAAAAAAAAAAAAAACAAAAAACAAACCAAACACCAGCTACCTTCCTATAAGAGAATTAAGAAAATCAGACTCAGTGTATGTAGAAACCATGCTTTTATGTAGGTAGTAGCTGTAAAAAGTAACACCATGCTTACATGTTGTGTTTTCTTTCTAGAATGACATTTTGTTCTCAAAGCATTGACAATGTTCACCTTCATCCAGCCCAAGAGAAAACATTTGTGAGGTGTGAAGATCGCTTTCCGAGACAAAACAGAAAATGAGTGAGAACACAAAAAACCACCATGCACCAAAATATATTCAAAATACATCTTGTAAAGTGTTTTTAAAATACAGAGCTACATTAAATATAAATGCCCTGATAGTTTCAGAGGCAGCGAAGAAAATAAATTTTAAAAATTTAGATTTTGTGATGCTTTGGTATGCTGAAATATGTGTTTTGTTCATCCACAAATCTACTCTCTGATCAATGAGCAATTCCATCAACAGCAACTATAATTTTTTAATTGTTTAAAGTTTTAAAAAACACCTGCTCACTAGAAATAAAGATTACTATTTGAAAGAATCATTGCCATAAGCCTTTGAAAAATTTTGTTAGATTTAAGGGACAAAAGGAGTCTCATTTTCCATTAAATACTTTGAAACATTAGTCGTAACTACTGTCAGTTAAAGCTTTCCTAAACTATTTCTTAATGATGGGGGTGTTAAAAAATTCATAGAAGGAAATATTCCCAAATAGATAATATGGCTAACAGAGTTCGAATTTTTTACTTTATAACATCAAAAAAATAAAACGCATCTCAACATACAGAATGCTTGAGCTGTCACCACCGTATGACAAGGCAAAAAACTGCCACCACCTAAAACTGCTCTACTAAACTCTTACTGGAAAATGCTGTTTATTTTAATTGAGGTACTAATTTAAATTACTAGTAATTTAATTATTATAATGATGTACACTACATGCAATTCTAGCACAACTGAGTTACGTTAACTTTTCAATTAAAACCATATTTACCTGTTCAGGCAAGGCCTGAGGTTTAAATTACTGTATAGCAGATTTTAGCATGATTTGAAACTGCGTGAATAAATGAAAATGGTAAAACCCTCAAATATCTTCAGTGCATATAAACAAACTTCATAAATTCAAATATATACAATTCTCTTGTTTCTCGTGTCAGAATATAAAGTACATAAAGAAAAATAGTGTCAGGTTATTTTTATTTTATGGTTAGTGCATAGTAAAATAGAAATCAGTATCTATGTCCGTATTTCATTTGTCACTTTGTAATGCTAAACACAAGATTAATTAAAAATTATGTTTCTTCAACTCTGTTTTCTGAATTTAATTTGGTTTAAATGCGCTCTCAGTGGTAAAAAATGTGCAAGATGTTTTGCTGGAGCAAAGCATATTTTCCATGCCAAGATATTGCAGAGAATTTTGAATCAAAATACACAGATGTTATCAGGATTAAAGTGAGATTTATTTAAAAAGCACGACAAATGAACAAGTTGAGCAGAGTGAGCAATCCTGCAAGCAATTAACAGTGAGCAAATACTGAATGCAGGCATTTTTGCTGACCATTCAAAATATCAACTTCCAACATTTACAAGCTGTTTTCAATAACTACCATTCCCTTAAACAGGAATATTCGATTTGGAATCAGAAAGGCTGACTATGTATGACAGGAATTGAAGCATACTTACTTAACAAACGGGAACTGTTGTCCTTCCTAAGGTGTACATTTTAGAAGCAGATCTGATATTTAAAATCACCACTTGGAGTAGCATTTTGATTAGGAGAATTATTTACAGGTTTAGATACAAGTTCCACGTAAAAAAATCTTTAGATCTTCACTGGAAACAAATGTTTGTGCTTTAGAAGATTTTGCTCAATGAAGCAAATTGGTTTCTCAAAGATGAAATGTATTTCCACCTTCTATATAAAAAATTACAATTTCAGTGATTAATGCCAAACTTCAGGCTGCTATCCCCAATACTTAAATCTCCTAACATAATTATTATATTAAAGTTCTGTGTTTATATAAAAATCAATCTCTTAAATACAATATCCAAAAATCAAACCAGGAGCACACACAGAAGAGAAATTTCAGCAGTAAGTACCTCTGAAGGTCAGCACCAGCCCTGTTCTAGATAAACCTAAAGGGGCCTGCAAGAAAGCTGGAGAGGGACCTTTTACAAGGGCATGTAGTGGCAGGACATGGGATAATGGCTTTGAACTGAAGGAGGGTGGATTGAGATCAGACATAGGGAAGAAATCCTTCCCTGTGAGGGGGTGAGGCCCTGGCACAGGCTGCCCAGAGGAGCTGTGGCTGCCCCCTCCCTGGAAGGGTTCAAGGCCAGGTTGGACGGGGCTTTGGGCAAGCTGGGCTGGTGGAAGGTGGCCCTGCCCGGGGCAGGGGGTGGCACTGGATGGGCTTTAAGGTTCCTTCCAACCCAAACCAGTCTATGATGCCATGAAGCCTGGCTGATTGGTTGCTTTTACATCCGTAGCAGCCGTGGAGAGAACTGCTAGGGACTCAGGGACAGCGTTTTTAGGGGCATGAAATTAAAAGGGATTGTGTCCTGAAGAAGGACAGACAAGGAACAAGTGACAACGTGGCCATTTTTGTTTTCCAAAGCACAATGAAAAATGAGACCGAGAGAGAACAGAGGGAGAAGTGTGTGTGTGTCTAACTCAAATTATGCATCTCCCCAGACTGTTTCTACAACTCCATTTTTGCTTCTGGAAAAAGGTAAAGACCAGCCAGTTTTACTGCTTGTATGTTTGGGGTTGTTTTGTTTGTAACACATGTCTATTTACAGAAGTGACAAACTGTCACTGGAATTGCATCTACATCAGTAACCATCAGCTAAGCTGTGAACCTCTCAAGCTTCCTGGGCAAGATCCCACCCCCTCCTCAAACAGGCTCTCCCCAGCCTGTACTGAAGGGGGACAGAGCAAGAGACAACGGCTGCTCCAGCACAGGGACGATCCTGTCAGTGTTTCACTACACCTGAAAGAAAAAGCACTAGTGTTGGCGAGACAGCTTTTAGTGAGATTTGTGAAATGTAACCATACCTATTCACAGAGCCTTTCAAGTCATGACTTTTCTGTAGTTACACATTCTAGAACACTTGGCAACATTCTAGGCATTAAAGTTGGCGTTTCTTTCACGTTACTATCACTTGGTAAGAAGGCCAATAAAATGATCTAAATTTCAGGAGAAACAAGCTTGAAAGCAGTTCAGGAAAAGCAGATGGAAAAAAGGTCAGGTATCTAGAGAGTGCTGAAACTCAAATAACAGGGATAGTGCAGTTTGAGGACTTCAGTTTCTGGGGAAAACATTCTCCAGCTCGCCTGACACAAGCTAGTATATCCTCAGGTAAGACAGTCTGAAAACTTCTGAGAAGTCAAATGGGAAAATTAAAACAACATTCAGTATTTGATTATGAAGATACTTACTCTATTTTTCTCTGTAATTTTTCACAAACTGTATATCCAAATAAATCTTGCCCCTGTGTTTTGATAGCTATTACACTAATTTCTGATGGAAAAATGAAATAAAGCCCAAGTTGCAGCACACTTGAAAGTCTCACAATTCCTGAACATAATCTGAAGTCATACCTAGAGTGGTGCCTTACTTAGTTCTCACTGGAACTGTTCTTGTCTCACTCCAAACAACTGAAGTGACACTTTGAAAGCCATCAAGAGCCTCCTCCTGCCCGAGAAAGCCAGCTTAGAATGACGTAATGACTGCTGTCCTGTTAATCACCTCTGTAACAATGAACTGCCAATATTCAGAGGTAAAAAACTCTTCCTTTTTGTGTTTTTCCTGAAAGAAACATCAGAACGTTAAAAGGCAAACTGTATCAATGATGTACAGTCTCTATGGTGTAAAGACTCCTAACTTAACGTCCTTCTAACATTCACTCCATTCCGACTGTATACGCTTCCACACCAGAGGTGAACATACACATTTCATAACTAAAACATTAAAGAATACAAGATGAATAAATGAACAGCTACAACTAGGGATTATCAGGTCAAATGTTAGAAAAATGACAGCTATTTATGTACTCATTTGTTTCCCCCAAACACATTTCAAAATATATGCAAAATTTGTATTTTAGATGCTTGGGCATTATTTTTACCCCTCTGGTTTGCAGTCCTAGGCAGAAATTTAAATGCAACCACCACCACAGCTATTAGGTGCCCATGATGCTGATTTGCAGAAGGGCTCTGCTCCAACTGATTTTCCTTTAATACCTTTTGCCCTGACAGTGCTGTTTTAGCTCCAACGGGAAGCATTTCTTTTTTAAAAAAATCAGCGAAAATCAACAAAAAAAACCCCAAAGTACTGTGAAGAAGGAAGTCTGAACATGCTTTGATCACATCAAAGCATATGCTGCTCGGTTAGGGAAGCAGACGCCTGTCCAGGCAGACCACTCTCACCGAACAGCCCTAAGAATGAGAGACTAGCTGGCAGGACTTGGCTTATAAAAGCAGCCTTACCACTTAGCTATACACACATGAAAGCACAGACCCAGCTCAGCAGTGGTAAAAGCCCTTGGAAAAGGCAAATTTGCTCCTTCTGAAAGTCTTACCCATCGGTTGCACATTCAGCATAGGACATGTTAATTCCTGCATTCCTCTTCCAAACCGTATTTATTTCAGGTGTCACTCAGTAGCTAGGGTGCCAGGCTCGAATGGCCCACCAGGAACTAGTTTCCATTTTGGAGATAAGAACAGAGAATATTCCTGTGATCACACAAGTAATTTTAAGGTCATTTTAGGGCTTTTCCTTAAAAAGGTTACACAAAACCATTGACGTTTAACTGTATGCTGTTAAAACTGGGAGCTGTGCTTTGACTGAAGATAGCAAAGATAGATTACTGTTTGGCATGACAGCCCCTTTCCAGCCAAAAGTCAAAAATTAAGCAGGAGTAGAATCTGTGTATTCCTTTTTGCTTTCAGGGTTCAGAAAGTAAAGGGATCTTCAGAAGATGATTTCATCAAGTCTATTTATTAATGCATTTCAAGTTTCAAAAAACCTTACATATCTTTGCACAATACTTTATTTTTTGCATTTTTTAGTAAAAATTTCCAAAGTGAACAAAAAGGTACTGTATAAAACACAGTGGACATGAAATCGCCAGTAGTATTCCATCTCATTGTCTTGAACTTTCTTTCAGTTTTACCACATCTTGACTTGCAGTGGAGAGTTCAGTGCACATTTCTGTTTTAAGAAAACATTTAACTTAGACTCAAAATAAAAATAGGGCAGCATTTTTCTGCCAAAATCCTACCACAGGATAACATTACAGGCAAAAAATTTACATGTTCCAAAGTCTACCACACTCAAGAAGTTACTAAGAACTCTTGCTGAATAAAAGTCACCATTTTAGAAATGCAAACCCACTTCCAATCTTTGCACAGTCTTAAAACAAATGTATTTAAAATGACTTAAAAGCAACTACATACACTTCTAACTAGTTAAGATCCTTTAGAATTATTTATATAGTCTATTGGACTTGGGGTTTCATGTACAAAATTTGTCTAAACCATGTACAAAAAGCTGTATTTTGAAAAAGTTACCACATACTGTACAAGTTTACAAGGAAGAGATCCCATTATATTCTGTAACATTTTTGGCCTTGCTGGCTTGCGTCACATTATGAGAATGATTGTGTAAACCTTATACTCTTAAAAAACAAAACAAAAAACAAACAAAGGAAGCCTGTCCAACCCTTAGTAAATTTTCTCCTAAGCAAAGCCAGGAAAATTATAGCCATTTGGCTCTCTAATTAGCTCGGTGCTTTTGGAAAACAAGCAATAAATATATCACAAGCTTAAACATTTTGTAATGCCCCCTTTCATCTCCTGCATAGCAGTAAGCACCTTAAGACACCTTTTGTTTCCTCTTTCAAAAATGCCAATTATTTACATTCGTCATAAAAACTTTGGAATGGGACATTGTGCTGTTGAACTTCACTACTGGTAGAAAATGTGGGAAAATTGGTAGTCCTAACTACAGCTTCAGCTCTGCCACAGTCGCTGGGCAAATCACTCTACTTTAGTGGTTATCAATCAACAGTATCATGCTGAAAAGTTATCCAAATGTCTGATAAATTAAAAAATAAAAAACCTACAGCTTTTCTTTCCACATCCCTCAGAACACAAACTTAATTATCATACTGTAAGAATAGCTGAACAGCCCAAATAAACTGGTTGCCATTTATAAAACAAGTTGAGTAACAGGCAGAATCTTCTAATAAAGCATGGAAGTATTTCATCTAACTATTCATTATTTAACTGAATAATCAGACAAATTAAAAATATTTATGCTGAGCTACAAGAAATTAGACACATATAAAACATTTCTGAAACATTCTGGCATTTGCAGAGTTTGCAGAACACCTGTTATCTCTAAAAGACGGTTCGATCTCGTATGCTAGGTCTTAGCAGCTGTTTGATAAAGATGAAATGAGTGCTTGAAACAAGTTTGATCACGATAAAAAAAAGTTTGATTGGATTCAAAAACTGCTGTGTAAAGCATCACAGGATCCTTGACCATTACACACCATCATCCTCTGTTATCCTGAGTATGTCAATTAAACAGTAATTTCTTCATTAATAGCGGAAAAGTTTTATAATACAAAGAAACATCCATATTGCAATTCTCTTGTTTACAATTGCACACAAGTACGGGTGTACGTTAGAAATACATGTCTGCATATAACAATGTATATACATTGACAAGTAATGTCTCCAATGCTGAGGTGGTCTAGCTTCCTAGCCTTGTCTGGCAGTTGAAAAATATATTTTTTTTTTTTTTCAATTCTTGAGTAAAAGTTTTACTACAGCCATATTTGCCTGCAAGTGAAGAAAATGCAGCAATGAAGAGCACAGAAGGGGGAAAGAATCACGATACTCTAGGGCTTTTTGCCACTAAATTAAAAATATGCAAGAAAAACACTTTTCTTCTTTTCGAGCTGGAAGATTCACTCATTAAAAATTGACCATTTCCACTTGTTTTGAGGGTATATGACGCTTTTTTCTTTCCTCTTCAGTTCTGGAGAGTTAGACCGGGGACAATGACTTATTAGGTTTTCTTTGGAGTGAGTTTTCCCATTGTAGGCACTAGGAAGAACCAAGGCAAAAAGCTGCAGTCAACGTCTCATATGTCCCATCTGGTAACTCTCCCGGGGCCTTTGCCGCTGTGGTGGCTGAGCGGTCTGTGGTGGTCTCCTCCTTTTTAAAGTGCCTGTTTCAAAGGAAGGTACACATTATTACCATGAATTTAAAAAAAGTGATTTCCAGAACAAGTTGTCCTGGCCATATAAATTAAATACAACTGTTTTTCTGAAAGGCTTCAGTTTTACACCTGCAAGGTTTTAAAAGATGATTAACTGTGTGGAGTATTTACAGATTACGTTCTGTCACCTCAACAGCAGTTCCTTAAACAGGCTGATTCTTACAACATGTAGCATGGAATAGGATATAAAAGGAACTCTGACTTAGAAAAAGTCTTCCAAGCTTTCTTTTGATATGCATATTACGTTACTGGAAAATAAGGCAAGAGTTACATTTTTATGAATTATTTCACTGGCATGAATTCCACTTGTAGTTTCACAGTGCCAGACTAAGAACTGTAGGTCAGGATACCTGAAATTTCCCTTTAGAACAAAACAGTTGAGGATAAACATTTCTCTATAAATATAATTACCTGGTGTACTCACCTGGAAGTGGTTTATGAGGAGGCAACTTTGGATTACTGCTTGGGGTATGAACACTGCATATTTTAATGAAACCGGCCATTAACATGATCAAGGCAATTCCCATAAGCAACACTGCCCACCAGTATGCCTAAAAACATCAAAAAATTGTTGGTGGGGGTTGGCACACATGCACAGGAGACAGGTGTCACTGAACACGGCTTTCCTTTGCCTTTTAAGAGTCATCAAAAGCTGTTCTGAAACATCATTGAAAAGACCATAACATGTTAAAGAAAAATGTCCCTGAAGTTCTTACACAAAAAACCACCCCAAGTACTTCCAATTCATTCTATTACCTGAGGACTATTCCACAGAAGATATACTACAACAGAGCTATAAGCTTAAAACAACCAACAGCTTACAAAAAATTGACAATGCAGCTTTATAATGGTGTTCTATTGTAGCTCTTCATCCAGTCTCTTGTTAAGAAAGTCTCATCTAGTGCAGTAAAAATAAGAAAGGCTAGAAATCAATATATTTAGTTCCTTAAGAGAAATCAGAGCATTGAAATATGAAGTTAAATGGGAAAACCCAGTAAATTAACAATGTGAACACTGGCACCAATACAGACAGTGAACAAAGATATTAACACCAAGTATTTACTTCTTTCTTAGTTTCCATTCCTTCAACCTGTCACAGCTATTTGCTGCACTCAAGGTGCTTAGAGAAAAGCTAGTAAAACAAGGACTAATTATACTTTGAAGAACGCTGAAGTACTGGATATATACAGCAACACTTGCCAACCTTGAATATTCATTAACAAGAAAATTTCGTATTATAATGATAAAAAAAATACTTACCACAATCCATTCTGCAATATTTTCATATAGCTCTGGATTAAAAATTGCTTTCTTTAATCTAGCTAAAGGGCCATCAGCATCTACCAGCCGACACCTCATAAACACGTCGCAGTAGCCTTTGAAATCATTACAAGGAGATCCAGGTTGCAAAGTAATAGTTTTACGACCAAAGTGTTTCTCCCACTGGTTAGAGCCTGTACTTGCACAAGTAGCTGGGTCCACTGAAAAGAAAATTAAAACCAATTAAAACATACGTGCATGAATACTTTGGTGTTCAATTGCTCAAAGTGCTTTTGAAAAATTTCAAGTTTCTATTAATCTGTAAAAAACAAAAATACACGATTTCCTACAAAATACAATACAATGTCTATCTGAAACTAAGTATGAACAAGTATCACAGTATACTCTCAAGTTAACAAAAACAAAAATATAAATACCATGAGAAGATTCCTCAGATACCTGATATATTTATGCTTACAATTCAGACAAATCTTACTTTTTCTCATGCAGCAGACATGACATAGTTCTCTATCATCCTTGCCATCTGAACTAGCACATGTACATTCCTCCAAGCCATACTTCTCACAGATAGAGCCAGCACATTGCTGTTTGAGACAAAAGCACGAGAACAAACAAACAAACAAAAATCAATTTCAATTCTAAGCATGCTGACATCAGGAAAGATATTCATTGTTAACAGCTGAAGGAATAATCGTAAGTCTAAAGATGCTTATCAATAAAAATAACAGCTTGAATTTTTTCTGAAGTTTATTAAACAAAAAAATTTATTACAGCTATTCAACTGCAGTGTTTAGTCTTACTTGATATTTTTTTAAAGGTGATTGACCCTATTTTTTAATGCTTTATGTTCTTGTAGGGCCTCAGAGTAACCTGCAAAAGACTCACAGCACTACAATTCACACTGAAACATGGTTACTCAAAACTGTGGTTCGGAAAATAAATCAATAGCATGTCTTCAAAAAAGACTTTCTCTCAGAAAAATAGTAATTAAACAGTGACAGGAAAGATGAAAGATTCTGTATTTAATTCCACTGTTGGAGGACCCTTCAAATTCAAATAAAAAAATGTCACTGTATTTATAATCTTGTTTCAAAAATCAAGTAACTATATAAAGGCAATTTCTCTATCTTTAAGATGATACTAAATTAGCTGAATAAAACCTGACTGCAGAAAACAGACTTACAGCAACACAAGTTACAGCTCTATCAGAGGACAACTTCTGCACGTTTCTGCTTCCAAGCAAACAGATCAATTTATAAGAGACTTCCCATTAATATTTCATAGCAACTGCCATGGACTCTTTAACCCAGGAAACTAATGGCAGTTCAGAGAAATTCTATATGCTTCCACATCTGTGTTACAGGCACATGGGTGGAAGAACTGTAAAATTTCATTAAACCAAATTCAACATGTACTGATAGCATACCTTATGTTCTAAGGCAACAAAATCTTCTGACCAAGACTGAAGAAAAATGAGAAGATGGAACTAGGAAATAAACCACTTTCATATTCCTGATAACTTTAAATGGAACTTTCTTAAATAGTAACGCTAGCCTGATATTTGGTGTGCCTTCAGTTACTTGAAGTCAATAAATCAAACATTTTTATTGAAAAAGAGATTAATCGGACACTTTTCTCCATTAAGTATTGAAACCATATCACTTCATAATACACTGCTTTGCCATAAACAGCTGTGGTCACGTACGCCTGTAAAAACCCCTCACATACCCCATTTATGCAAACTTGTGTGTGCCTGTTGCAATCCGTGAAGTTTGGTTTAGGCTCAGATGCCGGACAGAGAGCACTGACACCATTACACATTCCTTCCCTTGCACAGTCAGAATCATTTCGACACTTATCAGTCTTGAGTTTGAAATTACACTGTGCAGTACAACAGGGGCCTTGACTGGGGCTAGAAATAAACAGAAAACACGGCTGTAAAGAAACTCCAGAAAAACCATTAATCCTGAAACTTACTCAAAACATTCAACATATTTCTGATTTGTGCTAAGTAAAATGTGAATCGAAAATATTTTTTTTCCATCCTTTAAAGTAACAAAAGGTTACTGTACTGAATACAGATTTCTTAGTCATAGTAACCAGTTAAGCTATTTGCATTATATTAGAAAAACAATACAAGCACATTTTGGATTACAGCATATAGAAAATAACAGCATATAGAAAATAACTGCATTTCAAAGTTTGTATATATAAAACAGTCAATTAGCAAGTTGGCAAAATCAATTCAGGAACAACTGATTAGTTTGACAGTATCAGTTTCAATGTAATAAGTAAGTAAAAATTTAGTGCTCTGATTAAAAACTGTAAGAAATTTTTGTTTCAACTTTCTGCACCCTTACGTTGTTGAAACAAACATGGAAAGGGAAGGAGATTGGTCAGATCGTATAACAGAAGTCACAGGCAGGGTACAAACAAATTTTGGGGGCAGGAAAGATTTGCCAAAAGCAGCCCTATGGTTTCCCTGGTTCCCCACCACACTTGGGCTCCTTTCTGGCCCAAGGCACCCGAGTCCCTTATGCTATGTACACTAGGAGGTGGTGGAACAGCAGGACACAGGACCTGCCCTTTCCAAAGCTGTGTTTGATCACACCTGCCATTACAGACAGCAGAGGAGTGAAGGTTATAAACCATACACGACTACATGATTAAAGCTAAGCCTCCTGAGTTCTCATCTCAAACAATTCTGTATCCCAACACTATTTAGTGTGCTTCTGGGCATTCAGTGGACATCAGAAGACAGCACAGACCTTCTGCGGGTCAAGATCTCTCTATTTTATAACTACTGCATGCTAAGAAAAATCACCTTAGGTCACACATGAAAAAGACTAAGAGACATGTAAAGTAGCTGGATGGATACCACAGTTTTCCTAAAATGTATTTTAACATGTTATGTGATCCTTTCTTACACCTGTATTTGCTTTACATGTCTTTGGAAACTTCTCTGTACAGCAAAACATTCCATCTTAATAGAACTGGAAAAAAAGGAATCCTAAAAAAATAAATTATGCAGCTATTTATATTTAAGACTAGCAGGGCATAAAGCTGGACTAAAAAGTGACCTGAACAGGAGAGCAAAGAAAGGAGGTGGCAGTAGCACTGATGTAGCACTTCATGTGTATCTTAAGTCATAGAACTAGAAGACAGAAATGGAATTACTTCACTAAGTCTTATGATCTTTAGAAATTCCTCTTATAAATCACTGTGCACACAACACTGCCAAAATACAAGGTGACTTTAAAGCATAGTCTAATTTAATTTATAAAACAAGCATTTGAAATAAAAAGCATCCTGGTCGTGATTTTCTGAATCATACACTTTTTGAAAGACTTCTGCACAATACATTTCTGATAAAAATAACAGACTTTCAACACATCCTTGTCTGCACTGAGTACTGTGACATGTTAGCACTGGTACAATCCAGTGCCATATTAGGTTTTTTCAAAAGTTAGGAAAGTCACCTACGAGAAAGCAAGCTACCATTAGCACCAAGAATTGCATAGCATAACTGGGCTTATAAACTCACTCACTGTATACGGCATTGTAAACAAAATAAATAAAGAATAATGCAGGTAAACAGATTCAGATTCTAAAATACCAATTATAGCTACCAAGAAATCCCCCAAATTAAAGTGTACTGTAACAGACATACACACTACCTGCAATATTTGCCTGGTTTTAACTTGCATTTTTTATCTTCTGATTGGTTTGCATCATAACAGCATTCATCTTTACACTGGTCACTGTATCCACAGTCACACTGCTCTCCTTGTTCAACCAGTCCATTACCACAGATGGGTTGACCAGACTCTGAAAAATGCCAGTATATTTACGTACAAAGAAGTATATAGAATATGCAAATAGATTTATAAACGCAAACACTGACTTGCAACAGCATCCAGCCAATTGTGACTGAAAACGTCTGGTCAAGATGGGCTCCAGACGAGGGCTCAAGTCAGCTCGTGTTATTCGTTTGCCACCCAGCTTAGTCATTCCTACAATTCACAGAATTTTAAGCCTCCGAGTAAAAGGTTTCTGCTGATAACAGTGGGTGTTTCTCGTGTGGGTAGGAAATCAACAGTGATCAGAGTAGTTTTCGGGTAAGGCCCCAGCGGAGCAGCATCCTGTCTTGCAGCCTCCTCCTGTAACCATCTTAGGACTGTAAGGATGATGGTAGTGGGGTGAACCACTAATACCCCAAACCTACTCGCAGCACAATTTCACAAAATTTGTGAGAGCTCACATATCAGACTCCAGAAATAAAATTCCGGAAAAATCTCTTATTTTTTTATATGTTTAAATAGAACCTCCTGTATTTTAGTTTGTGCTTCTTACCTCTTGTCCTTTCACTGGGCATGACTGAAAACAGTCTGGCCCCGTCTTCTTTACTCCCTCCCACCAGGCATTTATAAAGACAGACAAGAGCCCTCCACTCCTCAGCCTTCGCTTCCCCAAACAGTCTCAGCTCAGCCCCTTCTCGTATGTCAGATGCTCCAATCCCTTAATAATAATCTCTGTGGCCCTTTGCTGTGTATGTCCATGTCTTTCCTGTACTGGGGAGCCCAGAACTTGACACAATACTCCAGATCTCAAATTCAATTTTTTACTTACAGAATCTTTCAGTTAACTAAAACAAAAGTATAAAAGATAAATAAAAAAGATAAAAACTAACAAAATAAATTTTAATTAAGTGTAATATTAACAGCTTAGCCATTCTGCTTTCAGGATGACTAAATACGTACCAACAAAACAATTATTTCTCTTTTTCTCAAGAACTTGGCTGATATTTCGAATGCTACAGATAGAGAACTTGTTGTTGTTAAGTTTGTCCCCAGATGTAGCTCTTGCATACATGATATAATTGCCATTTTCTTTCTGTCCCAAGTTCTTGGACTCTCCTGGAGTACACTCCATTCCAGAATCATGCTGCAAAACAAATATTTTAGAACTATTTCTATCAAGACAGCTTCTCTAATTGTTTGGGTTTATACATGTACGAAAGTAACCTGATTTGGTAACCTTAACACAGTGAGAATAAAAGGTTCAAAAAACCAAACCACCTTCTTATACTCTTAAGGTTTCTTGGAATACAAAAACTACAGAGAAAACAAAGGTTTGCTTGAGGATTTTTGTTTGGTTGGGGTTTTTGTGGTGGTTTTCTTCTCCCCCAGACAACAGTAGCAAGTATCTAATTTCTTAAGTTTCAGCTTATTTGCATTCTTGGTAATGTATACCCTAAGTGCGTGTCCTGGAATTAATTCTCACTCGAAAGAGCTGCCATGTCCTAAGGAGAGTGGCTTATGAAAGGGTAATAAGTATTCTGTGCAATAAAAGCAGGAGGAGTTAACTGAAACAGCAGACCTTTTTTTTCCCCTTGTTTTGAGGGGGGTGCAAAGAAATCCTCAGAATAGAGCAGAAGGCTGTTTCTGTCAGACTAGATCTGGATAACATCCAGCATGGTTGGTGAAACGCAGTACAGGTTGGCACACTAGCAATTAGCAGACTGACAACGTACTAAGTTAAGTGTAAGACGAACTCTAATGCTGTTCTGATGCATCCAACTTTCCAGAAACACAACTTATGTCTCCAGAAGAAGTCGGTAAATGTTATTTTACACAGTTGTGAGAACTATGTAATTTATTATAGTTTGGTAGAACCAAACATGTACTTTCAGGTATTTCCCTGGATCAAATGCAACTTAGAATAAAAAGAACCATCTTCCATGCCGATCCAAAAACATGTTTCACTCAGTGGGACTGTTTGTTCAGTTTCATGTGCTTGTATTTTCAGTTCTACTTGGAAGGCTTGTTCCCACTCAGAGCAGTGTTATTGGGGATTTTCTCAAAGGCACATGAAGGAAGCATTCACATGTGAACATCTGTTTTGCAAGAACTCATCATCCCTGTCATATCTTGATTTCATTTTACTTCCAAGAGTAGAAAGCCTATATACTTAAGTTTAAAAATAAAAATAGAAAACGCAAATGAGAAAACTGTTCTCATCTCCAGCAAAACCAAAAGCTTCATGCTTTCAAGCTTGCCACAAACAAGTCATGTCCCTAAATGACTGGGAGACAATTTTGCTCTAAAATACTGTTCTTGGTATCTTAATCCTCTCCATGACTTTCTTCAGTAAACTTTAAGTATAATAATTGAATGCACAAAAGAGACAGTTCTATCTTCACTTGTTGAATAAAGTGTCATTTTGATTAGTTGTGCATTGATTCTTTCTCCTATCTAGGATGAACTAAAATACATTTTAAAAAGGACATGACCCTAGTCTTCAACAAGAAACAGGAAAGTTCTTAGGGAATAACACAGTCCCTTTATAACAGATTGAACTAGTAGAAATCAACCATTCACAAAATGCACTGTTGCACCCCTGTTGTCCGTTTTTTTTTGCATACAACGTGCACATGCAGCCATGGTCATGTTCTCCTTGCTTATGGGAAGTAAAAACTCCATTCACAGATCACGCACTTCAGAATGGCTGAAAGAGGTTAAGAGGTGAACAGTAATACTTACAGGTGAACCAAAGTTATGCCCAACCTCATGAGCAAAAGTGATGTGAGAAACCTTGGGAGGCACATGAGAGCCATAGTTCTGAACAGTGATGATTCCAGTGTTCAGAGACTTCTTCTTGCCATCAGAATACAGTTTACTCTTTTCACATATTCCACCAGAGCTCCCTGCATTTAGACAAAAGTACAACAGTCAGTCATTTAAGAAAAGAAGTACTGTGTTACTCTTCTAGTGACATTTAGAACAAGAAACAGCTTGCCTCCTCAGCGGACGCTTATGGTCTATGAATTCTTCTGTGTAATGAATAGTGACCCAACTTGGAGAGCAGATTAGATTTATCCACACTAGCGCTCTCAGCGCTGAATGGATGCATTCACACAAAAAGTGGTTTTAGAGGAGCTGTTAAGGAAGAGCTATTTTCAGCTCTCACTGCCTGGACAAGCCCTGATTTCATCATACCTGTAAGTAACGTCCAATACAAGTAGCCTCAATCTATATTTCATTTGGATTTCACTAAGTAAGAAAACCCCACAGTAAAATCAGAGGAGATCCTCTCTTATAGCATGAGCATGTATATAAAACACCCAAGATTACCTTGTCAGAAGTGACTCATTTCCTCCACTGTACAAACTAAAGCTGATAAAGCCTTTGATGTGTGGGTTAATCGGGGCCGGTTTTAAAAGGTCAACAATCAAGTGCATTACACACTTACTGTTTGGAAAAGTCTCAAAACTGTGACTTTAATGTCACCAAGTTTTTCTATAACTTGATCTGTACCAAGGCATTATCAGTGTTATAAAATTCATCAATTCTACTGCTAACAAATAGTGTCTGAAAACACTCTAAAGAAGTTTCCTTGCCTTCTGATTTAAAACTTAATTTTAGTGAAGTATTCCATTTTAGCCTATGTCAGTATGTGTGCTAAAGATTAAAATCTCCCAGAACAACTTAATTCTTCTCAATTAAACTTTGTTTTGGAAGCAGTGTTTATGGAATGCATCCTGTGCTTGCCCAGTCTATACATTAGACTAGTCACCACAGTTTCTTATTTATGCAGGTCACCTATGCATTACTTTTCTGATGGTTATTCCACAGTTACTAAGGTTAGACCACACAGGTCCCTCTAACAGACTGACTACACTCATGGGTCCACCACATGGATACAGGTACCTCTCTGAATACTCTACTAATGCTTATTTAGGCATTTTAAT
This sequence comes from Athene cunicularia, assembly GCF_003259725.1. Lineage (NCBI taxonomy): Eukaryota > Metazoa > Chordata > Aves > Strigiformes > Strigidae > Athene > Athene cunicularia. The sequence continues at coordinate 22,928,484 of NW_020799112.1, forward strand.
CTCCTAAAATCCATGTCAGAGAGACTCATACCAAGACAATTATCCACGTATCTCCAGTACTCCACAACCAACGTGGGCTTTAGAGGTAATTAGTGCAGTAAACAAAGTGAGGTTATACTGTATAGCTACATCTCAAGAACGGTTTATTTCTTCCACAGTTACCTGAATTCTGTTAAAACTTTTTATAATGCTCACACAAAAATATGCAGTCTCTTGCAAAGTCTCATAGAACTTGTCATTCTTCAGCCTAATTCCTTATTACATAGAAACCACCTGAGGGAAGAAACAAGGGAAGACTGTTCCTTCTGAATCTCATTTTGAATTCCGTGAAGCTTTCCACAACTTGGAAATTGTGCTATGCTATAATTAAAGAATTTGTGTTACTTGAATTTAAAGATTAACGACCTCAAAACATGTTGTTTTATAAAGCTAACACATCCTATAAAACTAACACATCCAGGACAAACATTGAGATGCTGCACACAAAGACCATTGTTGGATTTATCACAGACTTCAGACTGAAAACACACAGCTAGACTGAAAATAATGAGCAGCAGTTCAAGAAGTCACACAATAATAATCTGGTATCTCCCAAAAGAAGATGTAAATGATTTTACTTAATTTTAAAAAAATTGCTTTCAATACTGTCTAGGAAACCTAAGGATCCTAGTGTTGTTCTACTACAAAATTCAAACTGCATAGTTTGTAAGCTTTGTTTATATATAGCAGAAATACTTGTTTCTTCTGTCACTTTACTGGTCACTCATACCTGTCATAAATAAAAAGCCATCCAAGTAATACCGCCTTTGTCTAACAAAAGACATACATTTTTCCTTACTGTTCATGTCTTACTCATCAGAAACACAAGATGACTAACTGAAGTGACACGATATGCTATTTATATCTTAAAAAAACCCTCAACAAACCATACCTAACCAACACTGAGAAGCTGGTTATGAGATTTTTGTCTATTTGCTGTCAATTTAAATTATAGTTTCTCCCTTACTTCTTTGTACCTACCTACAATACTTCATCTCACAGCACTGAAAAATCTGGATATAATTACCTGAAGGGGCTCCAACCCAAGCCAGACCAAGGACTCCATCATCAAAATCACGGTCTGTAAACACATAGGCCAAGCAATAATCATCATGATTCTGTTCCGAGTTCAGTTCCAGAAACTTCTCCACACCAATGTTAGGAAATCTGAAGGGATTGGAAGAGTCCTTCTCATCTACAGTTGTGTTAATCTAAAAGTAAATTGAAACAAACTTTAAGACGATTCATTTTCACTTGACTTGTAAATACCAGCTAAGAGGCTTACTGCTGTTAATGCCTTGTTATGTTAAATAGCTAAAGATGTTGCTAAAGATTTACAGGCCTTGACAAATTACCACCCCAGTATTTAGAAAACCAAGTTCTACAGTAATAAATAAAGATTTAAATTTGTGTAGTAAATCCCCACTCTCTTATTTCTTTTTCCTTTCCATCAGCAGCCAGAAGTTTACATTTACCCTCTTCAATCATCCCTTTTAGAAGGAACTTTCAGCCCGGATGGCCATTATCTCTTTTAGTACTAAAGCTCTCAATAGAGCCTATCTGCCCTACAGTCAGTGCTGCTCAAACACAGGAAGGTGATTCCTATGAAAACTGACTACAGCTTCATAACAGAAGTAGAGGGCTTTTGACAATAAACACTAAAACCAAATAAATAAAAGGATTGGCAACTGTTTACTGCAGATACTTGTGTTATGAATACTAACAACGAATGGTTACAAGTGAACAGCAACAGGACTTCTGAAAAACACAGCCTCCAAGCAGCATCAATGAAACTCAAAGTATTTCCATTGCAACTTACTCTTATTCGTTTCACCATGAAGCTGATGTTACGGATTCCTGAGAAATCTGTTGACTGGTAAATTGTGTCAATTGCTTTAACATGGCTGGATATCTGGCAAAAATGAAAATACCTTCAGTTCAAAGATCCACGCTATTTATGATCAACTACAGTGTAGTAACAACTACAAGGCCTATACTTTTACAGATAAGAACTCTAACAGGCCTTTTGAATCAAATGGCACATAATGGAAATAAACCTCTACATAACTTGGTATTTGCAGTGTCACCATGCCAGGTAACAGAAAATTACCATTTGCTGGGTTTTTGGGTTTGTTAGTTTGTTTTTTGTTTTTTTTTTACACACAATTCTATCAACTATTCAGATACCTGTTTGTGATACTGACTCATTAGTATGATAAGATCATACTGTAATTAAAATTGTATGTAAAACACTATGTATTTCTTTTGAGAAAAAAATATACTTGTTACAAAATTATTCTTTCATTTCTGGTAGAACACAAATGTGAAAAAAAAAAAACCAAACCCACAATCATTTACCTTTCCAAGAGTACAAAGAAATGCTAACTCACTGAAAACCTGACTTTGATGGTGACTTCAGAGCTCTGGAAAATATATATTGAATTGTGTATGTACAGCATGAGGAATAAATAGTACAAGTCAGATTTGCAAGTGGCAGTGAAACCTCGGCTTCAAGAGAAGTATGTTAACATGCTAGTTAGATTTTTAGCAAATGACCAAAGAAGAAAAAAACCTTCTTCTTGTTAATAGTATACTGACAAATGAAAAGCATCTGCCCTTAGTTGTCACTACTTTTTTTTTTCCACTACATCAGACACTACAGGAACAGATCTCAGTGTTTTGAACTAAAATTTCAAATAGAAAACTATCCCAGTGTTAAGGCAGAGGCTTGGCAGCCTGTCAAACAGAATAGAACTCTTCAGGAAGTATTAAGTTTTCTGAGTAAGAATTGAGGAAAGTCAGACTGCAAGTCTTGATCAGAGGCATTAAACAAACCACAGCTGCCATTACTAACTAAAGGAAGCATGAGAGCCCAGGACTTCTGTCACAGATACACAGCGTATTTTTAATGAGATTAAAAATAAAAATACCCCACAATGTTTTAATAACATCAAGATCAAAGTAACATAAGAAACAAGACATTCTAAAGTAGATAAGCAATAATTGACACAATTAAATTAATTACATGAAATTTATCAGAAATACAAGAAGTAGATAATCTAAAACAAAGGGACTGGAAATACCTGTGCAATTACAGCTTCCCTTGTTCCGTAATGCTTGTAGAACAGATGATCAGTCTGAATGTACAGCTGACACGTGTTTTTTTCAGCCTGAGTGGCACGCTTTTTTCTTAAAAGCTGTGGACCATTGTTCTTAGGCTCCTCAAAAGGCTTCTACACATACATAGGAAAAAAATATTTTAATTTTGTAGATCTACATGCTGCACTAGATTACCTAAGCATAGCAATGTATTTCTCTAAACATACTCCACTAACACAAACAGATTTTCATTCTTGTTCTTTAACCCACAAAGTTTCATGAATTTTGAATGAAACTAAGTATTGTTATAGCCAGTTTCCACGTATGTTATCTATTTTTAATGATTTCTAAGTCAAACCCTTCCGTGCATTTTGTTTTGTATTACCAGAGACAGTCAATGTGGGATAAATTTTTTCATTCATGTCATCTTTGGAATTTTTCTCTTTCATGATTCTTTTCTAAGATTATGAAAACCAGTTTGTAGATCCTAACGCAGGTTATTTCACATTGTAATTATGAGTCAGCTACCTTCGGAAACAGAAACACTTCAACATGGAAAAAGTGGTAGACTAAACATGATGTTACTGATGGTTAGTCAGAGCAGTATCTGCTCACACACTTGCCTTATGGCACTCACTGGTTGATGGCCCACTCTCTCCATGGAGTTTTACAAATACGTTTTTGTTACCAGCACTGAACTGTGTAATACTGTTGATAATTTCTGGAGTCACAATGTAAATAAAACTTTTAAGTTCTCAACACTATTTAACAAGCCATATTGTGTAGTTTTGTTTGCATATATTTAACTGATAACACAAAATGATGACAACACTTGAAACAGCTCGGAACATGGTTAACACTAAGAGAAACTCAATAATTTACTGTTGGAAAATCTTGAAATAAATCCAGTTTCATAACTAGTGGTGCACACCTGACACAGGTATGCAAGTCCCTTCCACAGACCACTTACCTCTTATTACAGGCAATCTGTAGCACACCGTCACCCCTTCAATCTTTCAATATTGCTAGTAAGACCCTCCCATTCATACCCCTTCATTTACCACTGAAAGCACTCAGATATTACAAGTGTGCTACATAATGTAACTTAAAAATCTACAAGTTATTACTCTTTAAGGACCATTACTTAGAGATCAAGGGATCTTGAAACTCTTCATCTCAAACCTGACTTCCACATCCATCTAAAATTGTTGAAAAATTTGAGATTGTGTAGGATTCATTAAGACTATAGGCTAGCACATCTATGCTGTAGAAGCAATGAGAAAAAGAATTTAGAAAAATGTTAATAAGAAACCTCTAACAAAAACTTAAATACCTCGCAATGTTGAAGGATGATGACCTACCAAAAATAAAAGAGACAATATACAAAAAAGCACAAGTTATTACACTAATTTCTAATTAACATAATCCATTGGCCTGTATTGTACCTCTGTTGTTGGTTCTTCTATACCAGTCATCTGGTACTTCTGCATTCTTTCAAATACTGAATGATCTGCACAACCTCCTTGTGGTCCATATTTATGTGGGTATTCTAAAAAAAGGAAGGCCAGGTTGAGTTTCCAAATTCCAAGTGCAAAATAGAGCTGTATCACTGCAACTTGCTCAGCTTGGGTCCAACATTGCTCACGTGACGTGAGGAAAGCATTCTAAGATTCAAGCTTTGTGACTTTTTCGTTAAACATTTTTACTAACATACATTCTTAGTTTTACAAACAGAACAAACCTGACAATAGCTTAACACTGTTTTCTTATAGACAGCAAAAGAAAATACGATGAGCAATGTCTAACATAAGAACAAAAGCTATTATTTACACAGCTGTACCAATTAGCTTGAACTAAAAGCAGCCTTAAAAAAAAAAAAAATGAACTCACAATGGAAAATTGTTAGAGATCAAGTATACTAAAGACTGCTTGGACAAGAAAGGTTTTATTCTACTTGGTAAACTAAAGCTAAAAACCCTTCCTAACATTCTTGGAGGATTCTATTACTTTATTCATGTTCCACGTAATTTTTGAAAAAATTTTATATTATGCAACTGAACCAAAACTCTAGTGATCTCAAACTCAACTCTACAAAGCTAGAATCATGAGTTTGTTAGCAATTTTACTGACAAGGTGAAATGCAGTTTCCATTATGGAAAGTAAACAATACAATTATGGGTAAGAGATCAGTGTGTGTATGTGATTATGTGTGTGTGCAGATTCACAACTTAAAGGCAAAGGAAAACAAGACTGAAAAGAAACATTGTCATCACCTCCTTACTATAGCTGACTTTAAATTTTTAAAAAGAAAACTGTAGTACTATCTGGGTACATCGTTAAACATGCTAGAGATCGGGGCTAGCTCAGTGAGAATATCACACAATTGGCTGCTTACCAAGGGTAAATCTTTCACTGTATGTCAATGTGGATCACGCTGCAGACACATGTGCTTAGGGTCTGACTGCAGGACCTCCTGGAGATCCACAGGCAACCTGTCCTTGCAGGAGCTTCCTCTGGAGGAGGTGCTGAAGGGAAGGTCTTGCCCCTTCAGTTTCTCTGCAGATTGGATCGTGTTATAAACTGGTGCCCCAGTAAGAGACTATGGAGCACAGATGACAGGAGCCACACACGGAAACACTTAAGAAGCCAGTTTCTGTAGAGCAAGCCCCAGTTTCACCATCATCTCAACAGGATGCAAGTTTAGTCAGAAATGCATAAACTTTACCAAGGTTTGCTGTCTTCTCAGAGTTGCTGGTGGGTTAGTTTTTCATTTTTGTCTGTTTTGGTTTGGGTGTTTGGTGAGTTTTTATTCATTTTAGTCTTTGATAAAGTGTGAAGATGCAGAATCAGAGAGTAAATGGAGCTGACACACAGGAGTAGATTTATAAAGCCCAAGACCTGGCACCAAGGACCTGGTGCACACATTATATACATTTCAGGGGATTTTACCCTGAGCTAGGTCTAGAAAGGAAAAAAGCAACCTTCTGAGAAATGCAGTACTTAGGTTTTCAAAAATTTCCCAGACTGCTGGAGGAACTGGTATTTTGCTTCCATTATTTTACAGAAATAAAAGTAAATTACTGTTATTAGAACCTTGTAAGTTTATTTTATGGTTTTCTGCATATTAGTTTCCTGCATTTCAATTTTTATCACCACACAAATACCATTTTTGAACTGCTGCTCATTACATTCCTCCAGTATGGCTAGCTCTAGCACAGTGCCACAACAGAGAGAGAGAAAAAGAGGAAAAAACCACTCTTACTCTAAGCCATCTCACCCAATTTGATTAGCAAGAGTGGAACACTGGCTTTGCTATATAACCAATATTAAACAAAAAGCACCAGTCACTCGCTGTTGAGATCACCTGTACGTGTTTGGATTGTTTACTATCACCAGACCGGAGTTAAGAGCAAGGTATTATAGATATGATCCTTCCCTTCATCTCCACCACTTTTTCTTCCCACCATAATATTAAAAAAAAAAAAATTCTACTGTATGTAACTAAAATTTTCATTACCCACTCCCCAATTTGACACTGCTGACCACTCACCTCTGACAAAAGCATGTTACACAAGGGCAGGACAATACTGCCTCACCATCAGCACGCTTCATCTACATAAAGCCATTGCAATTTTAAAGCGACTCCTGCAGTGCATTACACAAAATAAGCAATCTTTGCCCGCTATTGTGTTTCCCAAAGAGGTCAGGAAATCCCTTAATTCATTTTTAATACTGACTGCCTTCAATTCAAACAAGTATTTCTCACTTCAAAAGGAATAATCTACTAAGAAACACTTTTAAAGTATGACAGTTAAAATAATAAAGAATTGAACATGAAACAGTCTGCAACATCAATTGCCAAGGTTTTGCATGTGCTGGAGAAGACAAATCCCCCACGGACAGATTTGAATCTACCCTGCTAAACACGGGAGGTGTGTAATTTAGGATAGTTCATTTTGGAACCACCTCTAGCTTACAGAGAAATTAGCATACAAGGCTTTCTTTTGATAAATGCTGCAGTACCCCAAACCGTGAAGGCACTGTTCCCTCTCCATCTTTGAGCTTTCCACCATCCCCTGCAGCAGTTCCATTTCTGGGCAAGCAGAAACCACGCGGCGTCAGATGACTTGGACACTCTTGGCCCACATGACCCAAGTCTGATCCATGCTCTTGTGATACTTTAAATGCCCCGGGAGGTAGGTACAGCCCTCCGCCAGCTCTATGGCACCGAGGACCTTGTCAGCCTGTCCCTACCACAGCCCTGGGAACTGGCCAAGAGAGAACATATGCCTCTACCATGAAATGATTGCTTACAGTGAATGCAGAGTTGAGGAAAAAACTAGAAGCCTACTTTCCATCAGGTCTATGAAAGAGTTTAATTACAGTATCAATTTTCTAACAAGAGAAAATCCTCAGGCGACCCGAATTTAGTCTTTTCCCATTTTCCACTTTGAATTTTTGTACATTCTGACATAATGTTAAAAAATAGTAACCAATAATAATGTAATAATAATAAACCTTAAACAATTAAAACCTGTTTTTTTCATATTTTCTGACAAGAATATCTTATTCTAACTGGATGGCAGATCATTATTGATGATGTATATAGACAACTATTAAATTCAAATTTAAGCAGATACCACAAAATCCTTATTACAGATTTCATTCTAAGCAGTCCGTCACACTCTGCTCCCATGATGACTGCCAAGTAAACCTTCATTATTAAATCAACAACCACAATATGAAAAAAAAAACCCAAGTTCTCACTAATAATACAGTTTGCAGTGATCAGTTCATTCAGCAGATCAGGCTTTGCAGTTACAAAATACTTTCTGTTCTTAGTTGTATAGTTCTTCCAAGATCATAAAGACAATTCAATGACCACATTCATTTTCCTGAAGGTCTGAACAGGACTTTCCTGTCTACTCTTGATCTGAGGAAATACTGATCCTGTGTTTTACAGTACGAACTCAGGGGATACATTTGAAGCATGATTTAAATAAAGCAAATACAGCTCCAGTGAAATCCTAATCCTTAAAGTAAAGTTCCCAAAATATTTTAATAGAAATAGCAATTTGCATCTTTCTAGCACTAAATTATAAAACAGCTTGATCGGAGTGGTTTAGAAACTAAAATCATTCAACTTGTGTTTTGAGTCATGAATAGAAGGCTGCCTGCCACTGGTCACCACATTCACTGTAGCAGACAAAAGCTGCCTTATGAAGTTGACAATATAATCCCTACTTACAAAAAAACCTTTTGTTTAACTACTGAATAAGGTCTCATTGAGATGCTAATCATAGGTTGCATTGTGATTTCTGAAAAGCACTAAAAAGCATATTGTTTCAAAAGGCTGAAACATGGGTGACCAAAAAATATCCCAAATTAAAGCAAAGATGACTTCTTCCTCCAGTCTCTCCTGAGTTAGAAATGTGAGCACTTTTACTGCTTTTGTCCTGGGTGAGATACCAGTGGTTTGACTATTTCACAAGTTAGCTTTAGATTAGAGCAATAACAACACTTTTGCATGCTTGTTTTGATTTTTGAAGCTACTGTAAAGCTTTTTAAAGTTGTTAGGGGTTTTTTTGAGCTGCAGTTCAATTCAAAAATAGCTCTCATGAAAGGCAAAAAGTTTTAACCTCAAAAGCACTATTCAGAAAGTGGCAGAAGCAGTTGTAGACTTCAGATAATTCAGACACAAATCCTAGAGGCATCTAGGATACCCATGAAAAAAGTTAAGCTATACAATCAGAGCACACGCACATCAGACCCTGCACTAACAGCAACCAGCACAAGCGGTACATTTTCAAGTCGTGCTAAGGCTCCAGGATGGGCTATTTCCAACCACGCTGAGCAAGCAGCTCTGCTCACTCACTCAGTGGTTTAGAAGCCATATTGTACTGCTGCTTTAATGTGGCGTTCTGGAATAGATTTAAGACAATCCCCTCTGATAATCTGATTTTGTTTCTAACTGATGGTTCTGATGCACTACATTCAGGAGGAAGAACAGTGAAAGCCGACATACCATCACCTGAATAATTAAAGTAATTATTAAAAAAGCATATCCTGCTCCCATTCACTTTAACATGACATTAATATGAATCAATTTAATCATTAGCTTTTTCCAGCTCTCAGGCAATCCATTTATCCTCCAGAGATCACTTCTACAAAACATCCATACTGACTTTCATAACATCAAATCTGCTTCTTTAAAGTACAGTTCTATTTCTGTCATTAGTTGATAACAGCGAAGAGAGTATTTTTAGTCACCCACTATTTACAGCATAAGGAACTGGGACATAAGACAATCTTCTTGCTTGTCTTGTCCCTTGGAAACTGGGCAAATCACTTTGCCACCTTACAGGCCTTTACTGCCCTCCTCCCCCTCTCCTCTGCAGCAGGGTTAATAAAACCCTTTGTGGAGCAGTGTGGCTCATTTGCAGAAAGCACTACGTAAGTGTAAGTGTTCTCGGTATCAAGCTGATGAATGGAACTTTTTGGTGAGACCTACAAAACATACCAAATAACTCAGAAGTATGTGCAAATTAGTCACATAAATGTTGTTACAAAATGACATACCTTATGGCTTTACACCAGGCTTTTGTAATTTTTTTAATTCCTTTTTCTCACTACTCTCCTGTTACCGCAGCAAACCCTATAATACTCCGAGAGCAGCTAGCAAGACAAATTGCCTTCTCAGACTTTCACCTGCAATGCTCTGTAGAGATGAATTAAACACCTGCTGCAACGTCTCTTTGAGAATCAAAAGCAGTACATGGAACATTATCCTATAAAGTTCACTTTATTCACAAACATGGGTCTTGTAAGCACCAGGAAGACACACATTTAGTCAGAAAACAGGTGTGGCTCATAACATACATAAAATTCAGTAACAGCATTCATTCAGAAGCTCTTTAAAATTATGCAACTTCTATTTGATTTTGGATTAGTAATCATATTTACAGAATGGGATAACAGGAAGGACAAACATATCTGCTAGCTCACAGCAGTTTTAACATACTCAAAGACAGCATACATACTGCCACTGAATGTAAAAGAGCTGTGTGCCAGAAGCTTTATTCAATCAGAAAAAACAAACAGTATTTTCTAAGATTTTTAGCAGAGAAAGATCATTTCTCTTCAGCGCATTCATGCAAGAGAAGTAACCAGAGAGAGTATTATGCAATAACCCTGTGTTTTTCACTGACTTACAGCACAGGGAAAATGGTAATATAGAGAGCCAAATCACAACCGGAGATTCTCTTCATTCATCTTCCTACTTTTGACATTTCTTTTCCCAATACAGTCTCATTATGATGTACTTTGAAAAGTATTTATACATATGCCATCATGAGAGCAGTTCACATAATTTCTACTAATTTAACCCAAGACTCTTCACGCAATGCCAAATGAGATTTCAAACAAGTCCTCTAGGATTTGGACAATGGCCTGACGGGACAAGGTTTTAAATGGAGTTATACTTCAAATTGATTTTTAGGCAAGATTGAAGACCTAAACAAAGTTAACTTGCCACATATATCTTGTTACCTTCAATAACCAAAAGGTAAAGTGACTCTCTGCCAACACCGACTTGGAAGGACTGAAATCTATCACAGCGTTTTTGGGGTTCACCATAAAGTTACTTATGCATCAAATAAAACTGATTTTTATTACAGCTGAAGACCAGTCACGCATAAAAAAAGCAGGTAGAGTGCATAAGAACTCTGATGCATCAGTTCTGAAGACTTAATAAAAGTATTCCCTAGGACATTCTCATCCTTCTGCACATTTACAACTGAAGCTAGACTCCTGGGCCTATACTCTTCAAATTCAAGCAGTGTTCTCTGTGCATTTCCATCAAGTACTGTGTAAAACGGGACACGCCGGTTGCCACCGCACCTAACGAAAGCATCTTTGACCTGTGCATGCAGGGGAAGCTAGAGGTAGTTAAATGCTTAGTGACTTGAGCTTTAATTATCCTTTATTTGCCAGATAACAAGGAAAAACAATCAGTATAGAGCATTTTAAGAAAGCATTTTTCAAAAGAAACATGTATCCATTGAGGAAAAAATACATTGCTTAGAACACTTCAGCCCGACTGCTAAGGATTTCGTAAAATGGCAGAATAAGGAAGACTCACTTTGGTCTGCCATAAATCTCTTTCACACCGTAACTCTGTACGAATCACTCCAGGACAGCATGATTCAGTGTCACATGCAAGCTGAAGTCTTATTTGATGCTTATAAATGGTTTACAGTTTTTGACATTTAATAAAAAAAATTTATTTCATCTGTAGCACAAAATGGAAGTACTTACTGATATCATCTTCATGATAAATGACAGAGTGGAACGGTAGATTTTTATCCTTAATATATCTCTCTGCTGGCTCAATATAAAAGGTCCCACTGTGAGTTTGGATGAATCCTTCAAATTTTCCATCAATAACAGACCCATGGCTAAGACTTCCCTGCTCACCTGTTAAGGAAAAAAGTGCATTAGTTTTTTTTATACCTTTCTGAAAGCTTCCTGTCTTGTGCAAACTTCAAACACACCCCCTACCCAGGGTGTTAAGCAGACAATGCTAAAGCACGATACTTGCATAATTATCCTGATTGTGCATCAGTTCCCAATTTCTAAAAACCTGTACGAATTACACAGGAGTAAGATTCTGGATAACAGCAGTAAGACATTCTTGCAGAAAGTTTGTGTCTGAATTTAAGACTAAAATTATTCAACAGTAATACATACAGTTATCCCAAAATCATAGTAAGTTCAATAACTTCCTAATCAGGTGCATAAGTGACATGTTTAAAAAGCACACAATTAAGAACTGGACTCCCTATTTTAAAGCTATCACATATACAGCACGTAATCCTATATCCAAGTCCTGTCCTTATGCATCTATTCATACAATCACTAAAAAATAAGTCAGTCAGAGTGTATACTGAACTTCAAAAGCTTTCAAAGAAAGATTTCTCTATATTCAGGGCAACTAGTTTTCTCTTCAAGCATAAACCTCTTAAAACTGGAGCTGGGTTTAAATGCGGGATGTAGTGGGTTTGTATTTGAAACAGTCACAATCTGGAAAAGTACAACTGTCAAATTTTAACAACTGAGAGTTACAACAAGTAGCATCCCCAACAAGTCTTTTCTGTAAAAAGGATGAAAGATAACTAAAGGAACATTTATGTACTCCTCCAGAGAGGAGAGTACAGAATCACACTATCAAATTACCAGAACTATACTCATTCTTATCATTAACCAGCACTAGTTTTTAACTAACAATTATCAAGAGTCTTATGAAGCTTACACATGGTACTGAAATTTGGAGAAAGTATCTTGAATATATGCCCTACAACTCTTGAGAGAGCACTAAGAAGTAGAAACAGGCTTTGCAGAACACTAATTTTAAGATACTCGTAGGTGATCCCGGATTTATTTACTATAATCTGTTAGAATGTGCATTAATATCCTGAACTTATAAGACATGTATCATTGGAAATTTCAGAGTACTTGGAAGAATGACTCTTGATCTGAATAGAAATCAAGAACCAACAGCAAAAACAGTTTATTTACTCAACTCTAAATTTGTTCATGATCTTCATGACAAGTACAAAGTTGGGCTGAATGAGAAAGATAGAGAGAATTAAAGCACAATGTAGAGTAAGCCCAGTGAGTAGGTTCATGTGGATCCTCTAATCTCATCCCTCAGCAGCAAAGGCTTTTCTGAAATTATTTCACAAGGAAAACACACAACAGAAGACCCTACACACCTTAAAAGCCCTCTGACCTACTTAAGTCAACTGGTAAACTGGTCTACCTAGATGTGTATAAACTGCTAAGCATGTGTACTACTTTCCACAGGTTAAAAGTCACTTCAAGGCTGCAGGACATTAATCAGAGATCTTCAGGAACCAGTTAGATTCCCATCAGAACCAAACAGACTATGAAGAGTGACAGAGGAAGTCTTAATCCTTCTCTCTCTTCATCTGCTTTTAATTCCTTAATTCTCCCTCCTTTTTAATCAATTTTATCTTTTGTATTTACTGAAATCAGGTATATTACCCTCAATGATAGCAGTACTTCATTCCTTATATTCCTTTAAACTAAGAACAGTACCTGATTTTTTTTTTAAATGCAGACAGCTTTTTTATTTTCTTTTTTTAAATGCATCAGATTTCTATGAAGAGTATGTTCATAAACACAGTTGAACTTCAAGTTCAATGGATATGAAAATTATTAGGTAAAATACATTTCTTAAGTGTGACATTTATGAGAATAAAAGCAGATGGAGTTTAAATGCATTTACATGCACTGAAGTTTAATAATGAAGATAACCTAATCATACAGATATTAATTTTCTATGTACTATTAAAAGCCTCCTGTTTAAAATGACTGCACTTTAATCCATGCTGAAGTGGTGTACTTACCATAAATGTGTCCAGTGTAAACATGGGAGGTATCATAATCAATTACTTGATTTGATATTTCTACTTTAAAATCATCACTAAAAAGAGATGTATCTCTCTTCATTCGAAGGTTGAAGTGTCTAAAGTATAAAGAATAAAACAAGATAGTAAACTGGCTTTGAGCTTCAATTACAAGAGCAGTAAGCAAAGAACTTTTAACCAATATTTTTGTTTGAACAGTTTGCAGACTCTGTAAAATTTATCTATACAAAATGTTTAAACCGTATAAGAATTAAACCATAGCCTATAAGGAAGATTTAGATGCTTTTGATACAAGTAGCTAAATTTATAGGATTTAAGCCAGAAAACAGGGTTAGACTTAAATGCATAAATCTAAAATGCTGACTGTGACTATACACTTGTCCCCATTCCTCCAGAAGACACAGGTGTAGCTTAAGGGAAAAGGCAACTGTTTTACTTCACAGCATTGTGAAGCAGAAGAGGTAACAGATATCAGCCTATTCTACTTTCATTGCCAACATTTCAGTAATGTAAATGAAGTGTAGGTGAGCTAATTACTGTTTCAACAGAAACTCAAAAAATAAGATGGGCAACAACATTTCATTAAAAAATATTTAAACTGGTAGTTACATGCACAACTATATAAACAGCTCATTGAATGATCTTGTTCAAATTACAGCATTCTGATGCAAATCCTACTGCTAATCTTTGTATGAAACATACTTGCTTTTCTTTGTACAAAGAGGCAACAGGGGGGGTGGGTGGTCAGGGGTAGCAGGAAACAAGCATTCATTGTTTCTACTTCCAAGAATTAACAACATTAACAAATCACCAAACTTTAAACAATGGCAATCATAAAACCCCATATATCACAAGAAACCTACAGTAAAGAAATTCCACTTTTATATCTATGCAGAGACATCTTAATGTACTACTTACCAGTATCAGTAAAATTAACTACACTGAAAAGATGCCAGTTTATAGGTGGAGAGACTCCAAACTGCATCGACTGATTCCCACAAAAACGGAGAGCTAGCAGGGACACCTAAAGTTCAGCATTGCAGCCAATATAGAAGTTTCCTTAACAATTACTCTAAATTTCTTCAAAGCTACTCTTTCTTCCCCTTTCTTGAAAGGAATATAAGCTAGTCCCTATCATTCTCAAAATTATCTCAAAGAGAATCTTTCTCAATTTTTCTTCCCTGGCTTAAATCCAGTAACGTCATGAATTCTTCTGAGGACAGATGACTCCAGAGAAGTTCAACAAATCTGTCTGTATCATTCCTGAATACGGTTTCTAAAACTAGCCTCAACAGAAGGAATAAGAAGCTTCAAATAAGCCTTTTGGTAATTACCATTTCTACAGCATGCATGGAGTTCTCCTGCCAGCACCTATATCAATGTAAACTAAGCTATTCTCTAGTCTAGCTACACAGCAGGCAGAGGATTAACTATTTCCAGAAAAATAATGCTTCTTTTATTTACTTAATACCTTGAATAAGGCATTTCCCAGTAGTAGTGGTCTCAAACAAAGTAATTAAGACCAAGTTTTCACCTTAATTATTTGTTGCTGCTTCCATCTTACACGTATCTGAAAACTGGCGCAGTAACAGGCCGTGAGGTGGTTACTGTATGGCTGCACATTTGATTGAAGAGAGAATTTTTGGCAAACTGTTTACATTGCTCTATAATCTGCTTTGATAATAAAATACATCTTAATCATTAATGGCACTGCCCTAAAGACTACCAAGAGGTAGATTTTTATTTCAACTTAGCTTACCTCGGGTAGGCTGTGTCAGATTTGCAAGTATGTAACATAGCCACTCAGTGATAACTGAAGGAAAAAATAGTTGAGAACACCATACTTTGCTAAAACCCAGTAATTTCCCACAGACTGGAGTTAATGTCAATCCTATGCTCTAATCACACACAAGTACTTACTGAAAGAGAAAAAAGCTGTGCGTATATACTGACAGCACTGGGTAAAACGAAAACAGAGGTGTACATGTAATGCTTAATCTACTATTGCATTTCTTTTTAGTATGCATTACCTTCTAAGATCCGTGAGTTTGCCATGATGGAACGTCCGATATTTTGGGACACTGACAGCAAGTCTGCAGACTTCCAAAGATGGCAGAAGGAGCTATACACAAGGGCACTTGGTGCTTTCCCTTTCCTACCTCTCCTCAGTCAACTGCTGTTACCAGTGGCAGACTGAGCACACACAATTACCCAGTGAACAGATGAGATTTTTTTTCTTTTTTTAAGACAAAGGAAGAAGATGTAGGAGTTACTCCACAGCTGGAAGAAGCGGCTGGGAAAAAGAAACAGGTGGTGATGGGTTGGTAGCAGTATGGAATATGACTCCAGTACAAGAAGAGTCCATTTAGGTTCATACTCTTTTTCTTCTCAGTAGGAACCACAAAAATCTTTGCAGATGTGTCTCCCTGAGCCTGCTCACAAGTGAGGATCTACAAGATACTACTCTGCTTGAGGTGCAACTCTTTTATCCTTACTTTCCCCATTTAAGAACTGAAAGACTCTTCTCTGAAAAAATGGAAAGGGGTCTGTAAGCGGAAGGGGAGAATAATTTGAGTCCTTTTTAACTGCTTCCACATGAGGCATCTCAAAATCTAAGCTTGGTTCCCACAGACTATCAGACTAATTGATATTAACTAGAACACAGCTTAACAATTCAATGATGTGTTTACACTGCTTGCAATCTAAGTCCATCACACTTACAGACATAATTATTTTTTACACTGTTTTCACTTAGTATTAAATCCATATAACATATTCCATCACCTTTTAACTGTCAATTCACGTGGTGCTGGTACTGACACTAAAGAAAACATATCTCTGAAACAGCACATGAAAGGGTCTCCAGGTTTCTATTATCCACCTAGATGCAGATAGAGGGTATCATCCTCTAGTAAGTATTTATCTAAAACCCAATCTCTACAGCACTGCAGAGCTCAGCAATCCCAGCTAGAATGCTTGCAGCTTGTGTTTGTTTTCCATCAACACCTCTGAATTTGCACTTATGATTGTTCAGAGATTTCTTTCTCGACCTTCAGAAGTCAGACTTGTTAAGCTTGTTATTCTAGAACACAATTGAGGATGCAGCACTCATCCTAAACAATTTGCCACTGTTTATTCTTAATATACATATCTGCAAACACCTAAACTAGCTCAGGTAAGAGAAACCACCCAAGCAGGATTACAAGTAGCTTCATGTTGGCTAATTTACACTCTAAGAAAGTCAGTCAAGTATCTCTCTGTCCTGAATAGTGTACAGATTTTTTTTAGGAGCAGGATAGTCTTTACCCAGCATTGATTTTTTTTTTTTCATTTCAGTAAAACTTCTTTGGGAAGGTAAGTGCAGATTCTGCCACTTGGTTTCCTGTTTATCAAAAATAACCTTCCCGTTTGTATTTACATGAAGTTGAATATTTATATGCAGTGCCATGTTCTAACATCATTCAAAAACATAAGATCAGAAAAAGAAAACAGGTAAAGATGTACTAGAATAAAATCACAAGGCATCAAAGTTACTACATGAATTCAAACTAAGAAACTAGTTTGAAAGACACTTTCTTAGTGAAGCAAAGACAAGAAATCTGCTAGCTGAGCACACAGGAAGCGTTTGATTTAACATGGCCATGTCTACTAAAGTTTGTTGGCCAAGGAGCAAAGTTCTAAAGCTTTAATACCAATTTTACTAGTATGACCAGGAAACCCTGTGCCTCGGCTGGGCAGTCTCACCAGTCTGATGCCACTGTACCAGGCGTTCCCTGGACAAACCCGAGTGAAACACTGAATCTTCTTTCCTGAGGGCTATACATATTCCAGCTCAATGGATTTAAACTCATAAAATGCAAGACATTTAACCCATAGATCAGCCTCTAAGGTATTTGTTTGTTTTTTGTTGTGGTTTGTGGGTTGTTTTTTTTTTTAAATGAGTAAGGACTCAGGTCTCTGCTTCCCAATTTTCTGCAAGGTAAAATTTACCTACAAACACCAGGTGGGTCTTTTTGTTTGTTTGGGTTTTTTTAACCAAATGGATGTAGAAAGTGAGACTCCATTCATGGGTCTCTTGCCTAGCAAGTTATATGTCAAGGTATGCAACTTGAACAGTACAATAGGTAGGGGATGACTGAAGAATGGTCACAGGGCACTCAATAAAGCTGACAAGACCACAGTAAAAACTGAAAAGATTTATATTTTTTTCTTTTTAAATTCAAGACAATCTAAAGTTGTAAGTGAACCTTGTTCACTTAGTGAAATTAATGAAAATAATTCATATAAGTCTCACAGAAGCCAACCAGTCAGTCCTATTTGATGACCACTAAACAGCCTATTTAAGAAGTTAGTCTAAGTGCACATGGAACTGAGGAATAAATTTTGAGATTAGTCCAGTAACAGTGAACCTGCTTTATGGACTCACAGGACATAGAGGACAAAGCCATTTCATGACTTGAGTACTATGTTGCATGCAAAATTACAAAAGTATTTAAAAATAAATGCCATCTAAAAAAACCTAGTGTTTAATATAAAGTCCTCTTTAATCCAAGAGTAACTAGCTCAGCTACTTCAGCCCATCTCAGACAGCATCGTAACACGCTGAGAACATTACCTTTGAAATCCAACATACCAGACAGTTTCTGTGCAGGTAGCCTCCTTTGCTTTCATAACCTACTCGAACAGAGTCAACAACTATCGTATTGAAACACAGGCATTTAACAGCTCCAACTAATGAAGACAATACAAAGGATTAGATTACTATAGAACCAAGAATAAAACCCCCTCATACTTAAGAACTCAAATTTCGTGGTCCACTCCTGCCACTCATGACTGTACCAGAAAACTCACCTAATGTACAACTGATAGCTGGTCAAAATAATGAAAATGAATGAAAAGGATACTGCACAAAAAATCAGTTATTAAAGCCAATCAACAAACAGTGCTTCACAAATATGCCTTGCCAAGTGGTGCAGTAAGCAGAGATTAAGACTCAAAGCCACACCATTTCACAATACAAGAGCTCTCATTATAGAAGCTCCTCTTCTCAATGAAAAACACTGTGAAAGGCAGTAGAGTAAGAAGCCAACATCTTTGAACTGTATGCCAAACTGGGTGACAGTCAAAGCATTTTCACCTAGCAGCTGAAGCACACGGTCACTCTGCAACACACTGTAGCTTCACACAGAGTTTTCTTAATAAAGATACTGTAGAAACTGCTCACAAACTACAGGAAAAGAAGTTAGGTGCAGTAACATGCAGTACCCTACTAGTACCAGTATTGAGACTGAAGCTGTTTTTTCCAGCTTCTTACTGATCAAACACTACTCTCAGCACTTTGATATCATCAGGCAAAAGAGCCTGAAGTGGAAGTTTGCCTTACAGCATCTCCCTGACTCCTAGCACCCAGTGTCACCCTTGAAAGCACCGACAGGCACTTTAGCTGTCAGGTTATTTCAAGTAACAATGACCACATCTTGGTGTCCACTGGACTTGCCACATTAGGCAGATGCATACTATTCGCCTTCTTATATAGAACCACAGAGACAAAAATTCTTCTCTCTCCTTTCCTCCCCATACAAATCCAAGGGGGACAGGATAATAAGATTATTCTAAACTGCCTCCTCTCCAAAACCCACCTACCACCGTACTTGTAATGTTACGGAGCAGAGCTAGATGCACACTCCTTCGGATACAGAGGGGTATGTCCCTGTAGTAGCACAGAATGGGAAGCAAGAACATGCTGGTAAGAAAACAAGAGAAGGAAAATGCCTACTGGTCACCAAGGATCACTACAGATGACCAGCATCACAGATTTTTAATGCAGTGGAAGCAAAGCTTGTGCTTCATAATTAATTAGAAGGTATTCACGTTTTGACTATCACAATGCAAACCTGTACAAGCGGTTACACAGACTGATCTCAAACTACGATTCGCAGTCCACATTTTGGAGCACAGCAGAAGTAAGTACTTCTGAGTCCAGAAGAACTGTACAAGGCGGTGGAGGCTGAAGAACACGTTACTCCAGTGGCACCAACTGACAGAATATTGACATGATTTTAACACTGTATTGAGCTAGGTTTTAAGACTGGAACACGCTGGGCTAAAAGAATCTGGACTTAGCAGCCATGACTTGTAAGCCCAAATTAAAACATGGAGAAGCATTCTTGTTAGTGAAGCCCATATTTTTAAACTATCTCTGGCTTTATAGAACAACCTAACAATATTCAGCAAGTGAATGCTTTAATATTCACAAGCATAACCATATGAAAGGTCTTTTTATTTGAATGGCTTACAAAGAAGCCATGTTGCAAGCATTTCCAGTAACAGCTTTCCTATTATAAAGATCACGTATAGACCATATATTCCAATAAACATATCTGAATTTAACAGGGTTTTTTTAAAAAAGTTAAAATTTAGGTAAAAATCTAAGGAAAACTGCAGCTACATTACAAAACATCTGAAAAGTTGTCAATGTATCTTTTAATTTAGTAATAAACAAGTGTTATCAAGTACCACTTAAAAATTCAGCTGTTCACTCAAGTTGCATAGGCAACTTTCCCTAGCAAGAGTCATCAACTAATCCAAGAGTAAGAGCGGAAATGGGTGTGGACAGGTGATTAACAAGACAAATTACGAAGAAAATTAGAAAGCATAAGTTATTAGGAATGCATTAAGTACTAAGTTGACTGGTAGCATAGTTAAACACTACAATGTAGTTCCTTTATCCCGAATGCATCAGGATCTCAGGAATTCAGTTTTGTCACCAGGTAAAAAGCTATAGTTCAGAGAACATCAGGTATCACACAAGTTTTTCAAGATCTGTCCTCAAAATGAAATCACTATGAATGAAATATCCAGTATATTTCTTGAGGTTCTACAGTTGATAAGAATTCTGTTTAAGACATTCTATGATCAATATATTACAATGTTTATTGCAATAAAAGTAGAGAAAACAAGTTTCCAACTTCTCTGCATGGGAATGGTTGTGCTCAGTAAGTTAACACGTGCAAGTGCACATTTTGGGACTAAGGCAACACTGGATATAAAATGCAGTACCAGTTTTAGTGATGTCCCAACTTAATTTTCAAAATTACTGGCATTACCTTGACATGCAAAAGAAAGTTATGGCATATTAAATACCTTCACTGCATCTCAAGCCTGTGCCAAAGGCACTGCTCTTCTACCAAATCATTCCATGTATTTTAGGGGGTTTTGTTTTGGTTTTCTTTTGGGGGGTGGGGATGAGGGAAAGGGTTGTGTAGTGAGTCCAAAAGCTATTTTATACCTGCAACTTAGCTGGTTAATATTAACACTGTGCATTCATTATCTTCCCTGGACTCAAAGGGCACCTTAAATTAACTCACACTAAAACACTCTATATAAACAGGCAGGCAGAAGCACCAGGATTGTTTTAAAACTTGATATTCATACCAATTTGAAGCATTTTAGAAATGAGCATATTTTGCACCACTGGTAAAGCAATAATTTTAACTCATCTAAACTCCATGGTTCATGATTCAGAAGAATTAACAGGTATCCACAGCTTAGTTTTATCACATCTGTCATAACAAGTTGTATTTTGGATTATCCAAGAAGAAAAGTTTTGAAAAATTTATGTTCTTAACAGTGTATTGTGTAGCACTTGAGTTTCAGATGAAGGTTACACGAGTCAGGGTTTCTCAAGGATGGCATGTTACACACCCATTTGTAGAACTACTGAGTCTGGGGTGAAAAAAAGGTAGCTTTGGCTTTAATTCCATCATTACAGTATCTATTTCATTATTAAACATTTATTATAGCCCATGGCTAAATGGATATTTTAACTTGGTATAAATATTTAAACTTTGTTTTTATTCTTTTCCTTTTTCAACAAAATGGCACTACGAAATACAGTTCTCAAATCCAAACAGCCTACTGAAAAGAACAGATGTTACTTACACAATCACAAAATACTTGTAGCTGCCAGCCATTTTCTGGACAATGAAACTAAGTGTGATGAATGCTAATCTGGCACATGTCAGCACTGCCACGGCAAGGGGTAGCGCTGCATCCTCCCTCTCACCACTTCTGCTCATTTCTGCACCCCTTCTTCCTACAGCAGGCCTGCTTATAGACCAAATCGAATGACAAATGAATCTCGCTGAAAAATAACCAGCCAAATCGCTTCCCATCTTGACCAACAGATGCTTCCTCTGGCACAAATGGCAAGATTAAGTTTATAAAGTTCAAACGGGTAGCAAAGATACAGCACAATAACTGTTGTGGTCCGGCTAGCTTTGTGTGCTGTCTCCAGCAGCGAATGGCCGTAAATACTAAGGCAGCTTTCCCCATTGCTTCCCAGCTACAGAAGACAGCCATTTCATCAGAAGCCAACTCAAACCAGAAGATTATCAGTTCAGTACTCCTGTGCTCAGTATCTTTATTAAGTTAAGGAGAAGCAAATTGAACAGCTGTATGCCAATAAACCACTCCACCTGGACAAAGTCTCAACTAACCATTTGTATAAGACCATTCCAAAAATCAGGTTTATATTTTCAGAATCTCAAACCTCAAGTTGACCTGATTGCCTTTATCACCTGTACTTAAAACAGCACTTTTAAGAGTCCATGGGCCACATATGAAATGGCTTAAGTGTTTTGCAAAGGCTTTATTTCCTACCTCAGCACAAAGTAATTAGATTATTTGATAGAAAGGTTTTAATGTTGCCATTCTCAGTGATGACAAACATAATTCACAATAAACTACCTACAATTACCAGAAGGCAATCCTATTTGTACAATTTCTCAAACTGCTATATATCTTCAAAGCTACTAAATAGACTGTATGAAGTAAAACAATTCACTTGATCCTAATTTATATTTAAATAAAAACGAAAGTATTTTGCAAGAACAGAGAGCAATTAACAGGAATTTGTGGACTAAATTTACAGCCTGTCAACTACCCTCTCTTTGGCAGGAAGTGTTAGATGTGTCACAGAAAACTACCAAAATCCTAAAACATGGGCTGGTTTGACCTTATAGTAAGTTTCCATTCAGCCTCCTCAGTTAATGATTGATTTGTGCCTCGGAGCATAGGGATTTAGAATCAATTCCACATATAAACACCAACACTTTCCTTCATGAGTAATAGTAGCTGTTAGCAAAATCTTTATAAACCTGGTTGTCTGAGGTCTGGTGTGACTAAGATCCATGGAGTAGGAGAGGAAATCTTTTTTAGATGTCATTATCGGAGGCACGGTTCACATTTTTATATGATAAAGATTTTCAGCCTACCTTATTAACACAGATAGAATGCACAGGCTAAGCTAACAGCTCTATTTTACAGAAAAGTATTATGGGATCTTTACCTGTGACAAGATGAACCTGCTTGAGTGGATTGAAATCTGGGCTGCTCCCAGAAAGAACGGTCTCATCCTCCCTCCATCACCCTTCCAAGTCATACTGATTTTTTTTTTTTTTTTTCCCAAATAATTTTCAGCTGGATTAGCTCCCAGATCCTATTCCTTGCATGGGTTTAAGCCTACTAGTGCTAGCACCGAGATGATGCTGGGAATGTGGTCAGGCCTGTTCCTCTCTGCAGCAGTACACGATTTGGTAATCTTAAATTAACCAGCAAGAGCGTAGCTTGAGTGGCAGCGTCAGACAAACTAAACTGCACTGTCTTGCAACCTTACTGGAGATTTCATTTAAAAGCAGAGAGGTTTACAACATGAAAAGCCTCTTAACATTCTACTCTGCAGTCCTATTAGAACAATTTAATAGCGAAGACGAGAGACGGCCGGGGAAGCTACAGCAGAGACAGCAGCAGTACGACTCTTCTTTAAATAATACAACTCCCTGGCCTGAAAAATCACACCTGAAAATGTGGATTTAAGAACAGGACTTCAAATTCCAGGTTTGGGATTGCAGTTCTACAGCAGTGACCAACACAACCCTAATGTTAACCTTTGGGGAACGCATCACGCCACACACCTCGGGCCACCACTCCTCGTTCCCCAAAGAGATCACCAGCTGGCACAGGAGCAGAGCGCGTATTCCTAAAACAATATTCCACACACACACCTAGGAGACCTGGTTTCACCTCTGCTCTGTCAAATTTCCTATGTTTCTACATATGGCTAGCAATTATTTATCAAGTTACGATTACTTAAATTGTAACTGAAGTAATTAGAAAAGCGAGGGCATTACATATACATTGAGACAGCGGTGCTGCAAAGGAGGGAGTCAAAGGAACAAATATTTTCTCTTTCTCCCTGTTTCTCCTCAGTTATACAAAAAGCAGGCAATTTAAGGACAAAGAGATCTTCCAGAACAAAACCTACAAATTGCACTTCAGTTGCTCACACTGAGTATCAGCCTTTTGTACTGCATCTTACAACCACATGTTAAACACAAGGCAAAGCAAGTCTTGTAACAGCAATTATGTTTTTCCCATGTCAAATAACTGCTAAATTTCACAATAGCACAGAAAACAGATGACATCATTACACATGAAACATAACACTTTTTGGGCCTGTTTTGTAACTTCAAATGCAATTTGAAATGTCCTTTCTCAATTAAATCTCCTCAGGCAGTTTGGCATAATTTTTGCCGAAAAATATGCCAAAGCTGCATTATAAACTCAGAATCAACTACCATTCTGTTCCCAGTATGATTCCATTGTTTAATCTTCAAAGTGCATTAATAGTTACCACCAGAAGTTTGAATGAGTGATTACAAGCAACAATTTTACACTTATACTGGACATCGGAGCAAATACTTCACAGATACTGTAAGCACTGCATTTTAGTGTATTCTGTTTTGGGGACTGTATTTCACCATTTACCTTTTGCTACAATTAAAAACACATATATGAATAAAATATTTAAAACCAATACTTTTAAAACATCACTAACCTTCCATGAGCATGAAAATCTAAGCGCAAGAACTGATCTTCATGCGATACTGCTCTTTTGGCACGCTGGTGTTTTTGGTGTAACAAATCCACATCATAAGACAATCCTTCATAATGTCTAATGTACTTATTTAGAGGATTTCCATACTGACCTGAAAAGAGAAAAATGCAAGGTTTAGCATGTCGAGAAATTACTAAGTTACAACCACACTGTAAGGTGTGGCAGATCTGTGGTGCAATGCAGTTGGTGATGGGGACACAACTTCCACATAATGTGCGTTTTAGCTTGCTTTTGTCCCCCCTTGTACACTTCATGTTCACTCTACTCTGGTCCCACAGACTGACTGCACACTTGCAGTTAAGAGTGTGGTAGGTGAACCTTGTGAGGCATCTTCCACTTTAATTCCAACCAAGATGAGCACAGTTCATTTAACTCCAGAACTACTCCACAACGCAAACTACGCGACTGTAAACAGAAATGCACTCCCAATCCAAACATGAAAAGTGCGACAGGTGAACATGCTGCTTTTGGTTCCCTAGAAGAACTGTACTTCCAGTTTCACTCTGCGCTCATGACACTGAAGCATCTGCACAGAATGTTTATTTCCATGTTACAAATATCCAGAAAATTAAGAACAAACCATGCCACTAGCAAAACAACATTCTGTACCACATGTAAAAGTTTTTATTAAAGATGTATCTCCAGAGACATAGATTCAGTTGGGTCTATTTTGGACACTTCCTTCTAAGGTAATATTTCCAAATCACTTTAAGAATGCACGACAGAAAATGAGCAAAGATTTTGGTACTCCCATCCTGATGGGGAAAGGGAGATGCAGAACTGACTAGAGGCATTAGCATTTGAGAGCTCTTCATTGATCTATAATATGCATACAGAGGAGCACCACATCAGCTCTGTATTTACACTAGACATTTTATTGTAGCACAGTATTTTTCACCCCAAAGTTAGCATTAGTAGGTCAATAACAGGACAGAGAGCTCCTCATGCTGCCCAGACACCTGTCAGATATGCTGCTGAGATGAACAACCAACAGGCCAGTAATCGTAAGACTGTAAAGAAGTTAACACAGCATTATTTTCCTCCAGACAAGGCGGCAGTGTATGCATTACAGACATTTGGTTAGTTCCAATTTTGGTCACTCTTCAAGTAAGTACACAGTTTCCAGCCAGGATTCACCTTCGTACTAGTTAATACATCCTAAGCAATCACTGAAACGTATGCACAATAAATTAGCAGTATGGCACGTATTTCACAAGAAGTGTATTTTCGTATCTTGACCACCACCACGGTCTCCATCACCTGCCTCTGCACATTCAACACTGACACTCTTCACAAGTCTTACACACTTGGATATCAAACACCAGCACTACAACACTACACATGAAAAATGTTTCATCTACCTGCCAGAAGTGAACACAGATGGTGTGGAAGGAATTATTAAAATGAAATGATTCAGTAAATCAGAGACCATAAAAGACAGAGGTTCCAACACTAGAAAATAATTTAAAGACATATTAAAAACAAAGCAAAACACAGCTTGTGGAGCAAACCAGCATGTCTGTGCAATGGAGGTAGTACAGTGTTTTACATACACAGTGAGAAACAGTTTCTATTTCAAATATCCAAATCATAGGGAATTAATTTAGATATCTCTAGCTAGCATCTACAGTCAAGAGTGAGATCATTTCAGTGGTTCTGGTATCAAAGTCAGATTATACATGACACAAATTATGTCATGTTTTTAGATGTACTAAACATTACAGCCAAAGAATTAAAGCTCTTACCTGATGTATGTTTCAAAACTCACAGGAGTAACTGCATGTTTTGATACATAACTTAGTAGCTAGCATGAAAACATTCACTGTTTGAGACAAAGCCTTGCAGTATTCTTCTATACCATCTAAGCAAAAAACACACAATCAATTCTTTTCTAACTCCATAGAAGCATCTGTTTCTGCAGAACAAAACAACTATACATTACAGAAACTACTCTGTGTATCAAATCACTCAAAGGTAAGCATAATCTCTTACATTATTATGCAAAAAGTCAAGTTTTCTTTTAAGCAGTCTGCAACAGGAACATACTGCCAAATGTGTTTGTAGAAGGAATGTTTCAGCACTGTGTTTAGTAAAAATTTCTGTACAAGTTCTTCCCTACACAACCCCTTTGATAAAGTATAATCCAAAGCTTTAGAAGGTGTTTCAGTGAACTGTATGTTTTTTTATGGCAACAAGTTGTCCATTTTTTGTTCATTGAGATGCAATGTGATGATACAAACTGAGTGCAGTAAACGTATCATCGTTTTTACTAGCTGCAACACATCATCCTTCACAAAAATGACACAGAAATTCAACTGTCAACCACTTCATTTATGAGGAGATAGACCTGACATAAAACCTGAGCTGTCTCTTGGAAGCTGAGGTATACAAACATAATCTTTACTACACTAACAATACGAAATTAAAACACAGCACATGCAAGCTGCTGGTTTTCCAGTTCCAGGCTGAACCAGTAATCTTCAGACATCCTCATGAACAACGTCAGATTTGTTTGCGTATCATAGGAGCTGCATTTCACAGTACTCACTACTACATTCTGAAAGTTGGGCAACCACAATCAATGGTGTAACATTATGCACCAGTTTCTGCTTCAAGGATGCAGAACCTTTTCTTTCTGATTTTCTGTTCTGTTACTTTTTTCACTGTATATCGCACTTGTGTATGCAAGCGTTTTCCCCATTGTTCCCGGCTTGTCACCTAGCTTCAAAGCCCTCCTTCCTTAACCTCCTCCTTAAGGAAGGGAACAAATTATTCAGTTTCCAACTGATTTTTAAGAACCTGACTTGGGCTATCATCATTTTTTTTTCCTGAAGAAATATCGAAATGCATTTGAGAGATCAGATGGAAAGTAAAATCTCCAATTTTCTCCAGAATTCTTAATTCTGCAAGAAAAAGCAGGATTTCATAATCAGTTTGGCCTCAGATCAACCTAAATGTGAAAATTCTTAAAGTGATTTCATGCAATATTGTGCTGGTTTTGGCTGGGGTAGAATTAGTTTTCTTCAGGGTAGGTAGCATGGGGCTGTGATTTGTGCTGGAAACAGTGTTATAACCCAGGGAGGGGCGAGTTCCTGCTGAGCAGGGCTCACACAGCTCAGGGCCTTGGCTGCTGCTCCCCCTCCCCACCAGCGAGGAGCTGGGGGGGGCACAGCCAGGACAGCTGCCCCAGGGATGTTCCAGACCCTGTGGCCTCACGCTCAGCACACAGAGCTGGGGAAGCAGGAGGAAGGGGGGTGTTGGCAGTGACGGCGTTTGTCTGCCCCAGTCACCGCTCCGTGGGATGGAGCCCGGCTGTCCTGGGGTGCCTGCACACCTGCCTGCCATGGGAAGGGCTCGGGGAATTCTGGGTTTGCTCTGCTTGTGTGCATGGCTTTTGCTTCACCTGTGAAACTGTCTTTACTCACAAGTTTTCTAACTTTTACACTTTTACACTTTTCCCCATCCCACTGCAGGAGGTGAATGAGCAAGCACCTTTGTGGTGCCTAGTTGCCAGCTGGAGTTAAACCACAACAAATATTCTTCTCCAGATATCTGTACAGCAAGGGCCAGGAAGGCCTGAGACAAGTGTATCCCAAAGCTTTGCCTCAGTAGTGTTACATTTTCACAAAGAAAAAAAAATCTGTTATTGTACTAAGAATACAATTTCTGTAAGCAAAAATACAAATTTACCTTTCCCTATATTTATTGTCATCAGGTCTGCTTTAAATCAATACGAGTTTCTCAGTGCCCGTTTCTTTTCAAGGGATCAGAATGTCTGATCGCCAGTAAGCTCAGTGAGCAACACAAAAGATGAGTAAGTAAATTAATACCTCCAAATGCATTGCTTGCATTTAACAGCAATGTGCACAAGATGATACTGCCATATCTTTTTAAAATTCAAGTAATGATATACTGCAGATAAACTGCATTCAAATTTCCTCATACTACTGCAGGCTTCTGAAAATGTTGACTCTTCGTTGTTGACTGCAAATACAGTTCAATACCAAAATTTTATTCTAATTTCCTCTCAGTCTCAAAATACAAGTCCGTTCTCATTCAGCTTTCCAGAAGCCTCTTCGGTGTCATAAACATTTATAAAGTATGTGATTTAAGCAAGTCTACAGGAATTTAAAATCAAACAAGACACAGGATGAATCCAACGTTTCAGTATCCAGCATGAAGATTTCTGAGGATGAAGGATGTTGTCCCTGCTCAATGTTTCTCTAAACACTTCCAATATAATCCCACAAAATGAAGTAGAAATACCTCCTATGGCCCAAAAACTTCTATAAACCAAACAGAATTAGCCTGAGCCCACCTGACTACAGGTATATGCTTTCCAATTTCAGGTGTATGACCCAAAAGTGTCAACATTAAAGAAAGCAAGCTTCAAAATTAACTGATATAAGCTAAAACTTCACAAAAATTTAAATTTTAAAACGAAACTGAATCTAGAAAATGATACTAATAACTCAAAGTTTAGAAAACTAAGGAGTTAGTACGCTGCAGAATTTTAAACTTCTGTGCTCCATAACCCCAAGACTATTTAACAAATTAAACTACCTTCAACTTTTCTGTGGCAGGAGGGTTTTAATAATGCATTCCTTCAATTGTTAGAGGTCATTTGTTTTCTCAGTATTGCACAGTACTCTTTGAACAGCTTCAGGCACCTAGAAAAAGTTTTAAAGCATAATGACTTACTGAAGACCCAGAAACTCTTTGCACCTGAACCAGGTCTCACCACCACGGGAAAAGCTCAGAGACTGCACTCAACTGAGTCACAAACAATAGCGTTCAAGCGTTAACTACTGCGACAAGACAGTCAGACGACGGACATTAAACAGCCTTATAACTGTTCTCTCTGCTATGCAAAAGCATAGAGGGTTTTAAGTAAAATCCCCTTTTCTTAACCAAAACATACACACTTTCTGTGATCACACAGGGGAACAATGCCATTTCCCTGTCTCCAAAACTTGGGAAACTCCTTGTTTTAAGGCCTCTCACAGCGAATACTTCACACAAACACTTGCTGCTCTCCTCTTGCTAAACCAAAGCAGCTGCACATCACCTAGAGAATCTGTTATTTCATAGCTTTTCAGACAGGGCTGAAATCAAGGCTTCAAAATGAACGTTTACTCCATGTCCAGAGGCAGCCGACAGGCAATCTCCTTCTAATAAAACAAGCTACATATCAAGCGATTATCTGCTTCACAAAGGTAGCATAATAAGTAACTGCCTTGGTGACACAGGGATTTACAGGATCCCGGGGCAAAAGTTTGTTAAACTGGAAAGAAGACTACAGTGAAGTGCATGAGGCACGTACAAATGCTAGGTCCAGTTTTTGCGATTAGAAGATTCTGCATTAGAAAGAAGTGCAATCACTGAATCTGAGGTTAAAGCACCCCAAGAAATTGTTACAATAACACACATAGATCTCAACCTCTGTGATAAACTACTGTCATTATTTTGTTGTCATTGAAAAACTAGCGCTATTTTTTTTTTAATAGAGACTGCAAGACAAAGATCTTTCAAAAAGGGATATGATCAGAAAGCCTGCAGTAAGGAACACTGAACCATGAGCATCCAGACATACTTTAAGGGAGCTGCTCTACAACTTTCATGTATCATGTTGCCACCAACCAACCAACAACAGCATGATGCCTTTCCAGGCAACCTAGTGGGATAAACCCAGGTGATACTTCATCTAAACTGCTGCTAAGATAGTGGAAGGAACCCTTCAGGATACAGATACCCCAGAGCCACAAAGGGATGGCTTCTGAACCCCTCAGGATAGTCTTCTAAAGACTTGCTAAACTAGATGTGGCATTTCCTACCACAAAACCCCTGCAGGAATGAAGCTTTATTCTTTATTTGGCCTCAGAACAAAACACGAGGAAGGGCTTTAAACAGAATTAGAACATTTAGGCAAATATCTCAAGGTGACAGTCCCTGTTAAAGATTTTGTGTATGAAGGTCTACAGCTCTTCAGCATCCCTGGAGTTTTAAAGAAAGTATCTACAGTTGTCATTCTGAACAGGCACAAATCCCACCAATGAGTAGCGAGTCTGAGGCATGCATTCTCACCTTCTGACTAAGCTTATGCAAATGTAAAATGTAAAATGTATCACCCACAAGATTTTAGCTGTAAGCCTCCTGGCACACCTTGAGCAGCTATGTAACAATTGTTTGGTGGTCTGTGCTAAACGATGTGCTGTTCAGTTTCTTCAGCGTAGTTATTTTCCCACAGAAGACTATGAAGACTTCCCACCCCCAGACAAAACCTTCCCAGTCTGTGGGAGTGAAGCAGTACCCACAGCAGAGAAGTGAGGTAGGGAACACTTAAGCCAATAGGACATGCAGAAGTCCACGGGATCAGTGGGATGCATCCAAGAGTGCTGATGCCATTTCAAGGCTTTCTGTAACCTTTTTGAAAGGTTATGGTGATAAAGGGGGGGATCCTGACAACTGGAAGAGAAATGTCATCCCCACCTTCAAGGAGATCTACAGGCTACTCAGATAACCTCAGCAGCTGGGAAGATTATGGAGGAAATCCTTATAGAAGTTAGCTTCACGGACAAGAAGGCGACTGATAATACACAGTACTGAAATTTTACCAGTGTAACCATAAACATCTACTAAATTTACATATATCGTGGTAAAAGATGACAACGTTTAACTTCAGTGCATGCACTGTTCTAAAAGATGTTTATATTAAACCACTCAGATTCTTAGACTTGCATGACAAAGGCAAATAGTTCAAATACAATTCAGATTTGTTTAGGGGGAAAAAAAAAGCACAGACTTTGACTTAACAGGCTACCAGAAATTGTTCAGCAGCCAGGCTAACGTACCTGACAACTCTTTTTCCTGCAAGTGTCAGCACTGATTTGCAGATCTGAAATGCCAGTTTATGGTAAGTATCTTTGAGAATTATTATTATTATAATTTTAATTAAGGCAATCAAAGCAAGTTGTACTTCTTCAAGCTGATTTCAATGTAGTTTATTTCTCTTAAAAAGTGTTCCCTTTACATGGGACATTAAAGACTGTATATAGCATTCAGATTTAGCACTTCTGGTCTTAAGTATACTGAAAGCCAGTAATTCTGCCATATACCTCCTGACTTGAATTTCACTGAAGAGTTTATTCAGGCTGTAACTGCCAGCAGAAGGGCACGTCCTGCTGCCCTTTTTCATCCATTCTGTTTCTATTCTTCCCTTGTGCTAGTACTAAAACCAATTCAACTGAAAAAATATACTTTCTCTTTGAGTCAAGTTAGTTTTTGCTGAAAGAAAAACACGAAACCAAAAAGTCAAGGCAGGATCACGTCCCTCCACTGAAAACTCACATTTAGGGGACAGTTGGACAGTCCAGCACCACCAGTGTAAGCAGTACACAGATGCCTGCTTCCCCCTTTTTATTTTTTTAACCCTCTTCCTCTCCACCCTGTGCAAGGTCCAGCTCTTCCTCCCCACTGGGCTTGGGTCTGCACAATAAACCAACGGAAGTTACATGTCTGGCAGGAAATGATTAATTTATTTGGTTTGAGTTAGAAGGTTGAATTGACTCCTCCAGCCATCAAACTGAAGAGGCAGCGAAGGAGAGGTGGGAATGCACGGCCAGGGCAGGACCAGACAGCAGTACCTCGTTACAGTGGCTCTGCCATACCGCATAACTGAACGTTTAGACCCTTCTAAAAGCAAAAACAAACTGCAGTTTTAGGCTTTGGGGCAGTGGTATTTCAAAGTTACTATCTGAACACCAGATTTTATT
The DNA here is from genome assembly GCF_003259725.1 of Athene cunicularia. Classification (NCBI taxonomy): domain Eukaryota; kingdom Metazoa; phylum Chordata; class Aves; order Strigiformes; family Strigidae; genus Athene; species Athene cunicularia. Next base: position 22,960,802 of record NW_020799112.1, read on the forward strand.
TCCTTTTAATTACAATGGGCATTTCTGAAACAACCACCTGACAGCTGCCTTTACCAGAGACTGTCTCATCCAGACATATAAAGTCCAAAATGTTTTTATTTTAAACCCCAGATAAACGCTGGAGGCTGAGTGCCATGCTAATGAAGGCTAGTATTCCTCCCGATTTATAGCAGGGATGCAAACTAAATCACTCAGATGCTGATAGCTCATAAATGCCTTCCCACAACTCCCCCATGTGTCCAGAAAAAAAGAGAATTTCTCCCCTGCTCACTAGGAAATTCAGCAGCACAAGACACCAGGATACAACTCCGAAGTGCCAGCAACATAGAAGAGTGTGTTGTAGCAGTGAAAACAAACAATTTATCGCAGAATTGCAATGATGTTCAGCATCCAATCAGTTTAGCCAAAGCATGATCACTCTGGTTAAACCCAAGCTTTTTTGGGGTCTCATTAGTACTCTTTTACATATTTTTTATTTCCCCCCCCTTCTTTTTTAAAATGACCCTCAGGTAGGAGAGGTTCTAACAGTTATTTCCATTCCTAAAACAACATATTTACAGATAATTAAGTACTGTAATATACCTGCATGCATCTTCATCATATGCAACAAAGCATGCTACTAAAAGCTGCAAATAATATTGTCCAAACTAAGTACCACTTTATAGATGTCAAAACTATTAACAGCACCAGACTGAATAGATCCCTTAAGCCAAGCAATTTTAAGGGCACTGGGGAAAATCAGTTTCACTTTTTTTTTAAAGGACTCTTAAAATTCAAGGCACACATCTTACCTTCTAGTATATAGTATCCACTTGAGATAAATCCTACCTTTCCCCAATTAGCTTAAAAAAAAAAACAACTGACAATTGGCATGGCTTTTCCTTCTCACACTGTTGACACTGTACTCAAACTGACCTACTGGTCCACCTTGTTTTACGAAGGTCAAACTTACTCAGTGGTAGCAAAGAAAGAAAAACTTCTAAGAGAGCCCTAAAAGTGATTTAACACCAAAACCTGATCAAGCACGTGTTTCAGGGCCTATCAGACCCAATTACCAATAACTTGTCTGTTTTCAATAAACTGTACAGATAGCTATAGAGCAGCGTAATACAGACACTGTGGTACACTTCATTAATGCAGCAACACCAGTGATTGATTTTGATTGCATTCCTTTTACATAATTTTAAGAACATACACTAAAGAAAATACATTTTTCATACAAAACATTTCACTAATCTTTTCCCTCAAATAATCCATCTAAGTTCCATTGTACCTTAGTATTTTAAAAGTTGATTTTGTGATTCATAGTTAACAGTGAAGTTACAATTGTTTCTGTTAATTTATAATATACCTTATAACTAAAGACAGTAACAGTAAAGTATGGTATACAGGCACAAAGCCTTGCATAATTATGAAAGAAGAGTTCAAACTCAGGCATTCTGTAAAAATATTCCAATCTTAGACAACATACAGAAGAGAATTTTTAAAGTGCAGATTACTGGAATTGAAAAAAATATTACTATTTAATACCTATGTGGCTTAAAACTAGAGAAGTTTACAGGTAAGTGTAATTTAGCTTCAAGATTTGTGTAACATTAATGAGCACAAGATGCCCTGTACGCAAATGGAACACAGGTATACTGTCGGGTTTTTTTCAGTTGTTTCCAGTTCACACTGCTCTCACAATAACATGGTTAAGAATCATGAACTGGCCCTTTTTCACACAGATATTAATGCCTGCCTAGAAGAAAAGCATGCAAGTGAAGAAGTCTATTTTTTAGTAAATAAAAACATTTACAGTATTTAAGAAACTCTAGAAATGTGAACACAAGCCCCAGAAAATCCTAACATTAAAAAGCAATTTTAATTTAACATAGTTGTGATAAATCCTTCATAATTATGTTGAGACTTTCAACCAAAAAGTTTCATAGGATATTCTGAAGATGCATATCAGCCATTATTTCTGTTTCTATCCAGCATTACTAACCTTTCTTTAAAGATTAACCTGTAGTGCTGAACACCCAAAGACACACACTTCTGTCACCTGCTAGAGAGCTGTGCTTCCCAGTGCCAGAAATGTTGAAGGTGCCCATTCTTTTCTCAAAGAAGAAAACTGACACGAATTTCTAAAATAAAATACTCGTCATGAACTTGCTTCTATACGCCCAGAGGACTGCACTTTACGTGCCTACTCTGATTTCAACTTTAAAGCATACTTGTCTGCCTAGAATTAAACACTGGAAACAACCCTCACAGCTGGTTAACGAACCACTTTGAACTAATTGTCTGCCAGCACCGTTTGGTTCAGGAAACAAAGAGGCCTTAAAAAGTACACTAATAATTAAGTCTGAAACAACTTGATAGTTTACGAGAATTTATGAGGGAAAAGTCGCCAGCAAAGTCTTTTGTGTACACCACTCCTAATCGTATAAATAACGGGCTGACTTCTGACCATGCAAATCAGCTTGCGTTTTGTCACACGGCTTACCCACACGTACACCCTACTGAAGTTTTTACATACTTTGATGTTACTTTTGAGAAGATGCAAGAGACCTGGATTTAGGGCTGGATTCTCTGTTACTAAACCTACGCACCGATGTACACAGACGCAGAGCTCAGGTAAACAGGAGACGTGCCAAACAAAAGTCTTAACCAGCTGCTCCACCCAGCCTTCTCTAGAAACACCCTCAAAGTCCACCTTCCCCAACGTCTGTTCTTGCAAATATCTGAAACTATTTCCCTACCGTGACTCGACCAGTTAAGCGCTCCCAGATGCGGCTTCCCCCGCAGTTCCCCACAGAGAAACGCTCGCCTCTGGCCTGGGCGAGAGGGGGGGCCCTCCTCGAAGCCACGGTCGCACTTCAGGAAAAACCCGGGTTCATCTTTTATTTCCTTAAGCCGAACTGTCTGCCTGCCCGTGCTTCCTCGTTTCGGGGACCGGGAAGCGGCCGTCGAGAAGGCGAGGCTCTGGGGCGCGCCCCGCTCCGCGGGCAACGGGACACCTG
>NW_020799112.1:22963856-23025969 GCF_003259725.1 Athene cunicularia
CCCTGCCCTGCCCTGCCCTGCCCTGCCCTGCCCGGGGGCTGCCCGCGGCGCGGCTGCGGCCTCGGAAGGCTCCGCCGGCAGTTTGCGCGGGTGGAGCGGCGGGCCCGTCTCCGCTGTGAAGCGCGTATCTCGCAGAGAGAACTTGGAGAATAAATTTCTCGCAGTCTGTTGCTAATATACTACCGGGATGCTGCCGTCTCTGTTGTCTCCTTAAAGCGGAAGTCAAAATCTAGATTAGGCCTTACTAAACCGGGCAATACGTCGTTTGCAGAGGTGCGGAGGTTTCTAGTAAGCAAACATCGCTATTTATAGCACTGAAAACAGAGGCGGTGTGTTGGGAAGATAGGCTAGTTTTGTGTAATGAAGTGTGTGCCGAACTGTACTAAACACACGTTGTGCAGGTAACTGCCTGAATAATAGGGATGCGTTTGTACAGTTATGCAGCACAGATTGTATTTAAGTTAATGAGTAAATTGGGTCGTGGTCAAGTACAGCTTTGAGACCTAGAAGTTCTTGTGCTCTAGCAGCTACCATGGATACAGACTTCCTGTCGTCTTAAACAATTGTTTAACTTCTAACCAATTAGTGTAAGGCGTAATGTAATTATTAACACTTATATGTGAAAGGGCTACCTGCTGGAGAAGAGCTATGAGGTTGTGTGCGTTGCAAAACAAGGAGGATACTTCTCAATAAATGCTGGCAATTCAGCCCCAAAAGGTTGGTGAGCTGATAGAATGGAGTTGTAGAGTAGGAAAGCTTTGTGGGATACTACAAAGCTTTTTACCTTGTAGTATCAAGGTAAAAAAATTTGCAGAAAATTTTTTTACAGAAAATCTGCAGTACCAGAAATTTGGTACTGGAGGAGTAGAAGGTTGTTCACAGGTGTAATAGATGACATAAGAAAAAGGAAAAAATATTGTTAAAAAAGGAAATAATATTGTAAGAAGAAATTTGTTTAGAGTAAGGTAACTCGCCAGGAGATGAGTGATTTTGAGTTACAGTTTCTGTACGTTGTCCTGGGCGGAATAGCTCACACATGAGGAGGAAAGCTGTCGGTACAGTGATGGAGCTCATTAGCCATCCCTCGGTGGCAGCTGCCCAGAGAAGTGTGTGAGTTTAAGGTATTGCTGCCATCCTCCAGAGGGTGTGGAGCTTGTCTTAGACTTCAGCATTTAACGCTCACTTTCTGTGCTCTGTCTTTAATATCTAGGGGTGAGGGGAGGGTCTTGGAGAAATTATCATTCCTCATCGTTCTCTAGGGTGGTGTTTTAAAAGTGTAGTTACAGGATTTTCCTTTTTAACTTTTCATCAATATAAAGCATATAAATGGGACAGCACTGTTCTTGTTTGCACTCAAGTTTTTGGAGGTTTTGTTCCTTAGCATTCTTCCTTTGCCTGCTGAAATGTGGTTGCTTTCTTCTGCCGTCCTCCATTCAGAACTTTAACTGACATTCTGCTTTGATCAAATATTACAGTAGTGAGAATTAATGTGATATCTGATTTTATAAATAGGTGAAAATCAAAATGTGTCTTGGGAGTGCCCCACTATTTCTTATTGCTAGGATTGCAGGAAGGGTTTTTCTATAATTCTGTCTGTTTATGTAAAACCTCAGCAGAATTTACATGAGTTGCAGACAGGCAGCTAAATTGGTGAAACTGCTATCACATGATTTCATTAATATGCTTTCTGTTGGTTCTATATTGGCACTACTTATAATTCAGTTTCCTAATGAGTGATTTTCCAAATTAGCCTTTCTTTTCCACAGTTTATAGTCAAGACCCATGCTGTGTTTGGGGTGGCAAGCTTACTAGCGACTTACCTGTACACCCCTGACAGTAGCTAGCTATGTACTAAGGCTGAGTATGGACATCCACATTCCTCTCACTTCTCCTGATCCAAGGTGAACACTAGATGGGTCACTTATAATTTGGGAACGAGGAAGCAGACCGAGAGTTGAAAATAGGTGAAAGCAGAGCAAGAATACCATATATATGGTAGGTGAAAAGAAGCAATGTGGCAGAAGAAAAAAACCCCAATGGAGTGAGGAGGGGAAATAAAATCATACTAGAGAATAAGAAGGTAAACAGTTAAGTTTAGGTTCTCTGCCCTGTGTCAGCCACCAACTTTCCTTCTCAGAACTCTGTCCTGACAAGGTTGAGCGTTTTGGTTTTCCTGTCAAATAACTTCAGATAACTCATGCAAGTGCTCAAAGCTGACAAACAATCGTTACAGTAGGAGTTTTCAGTGTTAATGAACACTTCCCTTTGCATGGTCGGTTACATGCTTCCATTGTTCCAGAATCAGAGTGATAACCTCGAGATCCAATACCGTCTATCAGCTCTGCTTGTGCAGCAGTGGAATTCACATAATGGTTTGTGACAATTGGCACATAATCAATTTGCTTGGAACCAAAATCTTTATTTAGTGCTTAATAATAAGTGGGAAGCCTTCAGAGCATATGTAGACCATAGTCAGGGACACGTTTATGCCCAAAACCTCAGATTAACATTTGGATATACCAAGAACTCACCTTTTTCTGGTATTTCAGCTCCTCAAAGTGCAAGCTTCGTACCCACACACACGCGTATTGTTTTAAATAGGCTAACAGTTTTGTGACCTTCTGTGCGTATGCCCTGGTTGCCCTCATTCAAAACAGTTGCTTTGAGAGAGCCCTCACTGAGTAAAGAGAGACTATCAGTAGTTTGTTAATTTGCTTAAAGGATTGCAATAACAAGGAGAGTTAAGATTAACTATACCTAAGGTGTGCCATATACTCGAAGTATTTCTTCTTAGTGGTTATGAAGATTTTGTTCATAAACAGAGCAAGATTCTTCTCTGCTCCTAGTCATTAATCAATTTTTATTATGCCTTTTGGAGATATTTTTTGATATTAGAATTAAGATCTTTAGGGATATAGGTATAAAGACTATAAAATAATTGATTCTTTTAGAGGGCTGCTTCTGTATGCTCTCATCTGGGAGGTACTGTTTTGGCAATGCTTGAGTTTTTGGAAATTCTGAAATAGGAGCACCCATTGGGACTATTCAGTTTCATTTTTGGTAGTACCATGTTTTGGAACTCAACTCATGGTAAAGCTTTTACCTCTCTTTTATCCACCACTTTCAAAGGAGTTCGGACGTACAGCTTTGAGGTGGCATACTGTAGAAGCTGTTTTTTTTAATATTACAATTAAGAAATCCTTTTTATTTTGCAGTGTTTTTACAGATAGCCTGTATAAGCTTAACTTGCAGTTAACTTGAGGAGATAGAGCCGAGGAATTTTGCTTGCAGAGTTGCTACAGAAGTGTGCATCTAAGTAAAAAGAAAACAGAAGCAGTGTGATAACCAACTTGAAAAATAACTGTTGTGCAAGACAGTGTGGTAACCGTTTAGGCTTCTGTGATGGAAATGAAAGCAGAAGTATTAAACAAACATTTTAAAATATGTGTGCAAGTATGGATTGTCTCTTCCCATGTAAGACACTGTTTCAGATTGCTTAAATCTGAAGACCGCTTAGTTTTTTCTCAGACCTGTGGCTCACTATGTAATTAAGCTTAGCAATGCAGAGTTTGCTTTTCTGAGTGTTTGGTGATCTTGGTTAGGTGCACCTCTTTCTAGTGAGTTCTGGCCCTTAAACTGTCATTTGGGGGGGAGGGTAGCCCTTCTCAGGGTGTACTCCACGGCAGTCATCGGATGCTAAAAGCTTAATAACAGTGCCATGTAATTCTGCTCTGTGTTTCTTGGGTAGGATGTGATGTCATGTAGCTGAAGAATCCTATGAACCTTGATGCATTGCACAGAAATTACATAGCTGAAATATCCAGCGAACAGAAAAAAAGATGTTTTGGAACATAGATTAAGCATAAGGGAAAATGTAATGTAATATAAATGTAAGCAATATTAATATGGTCTTGAGAAATGAGTGCATGTGAAATATTTTGTCCTTACAGCTTTTCATGGAGGAGAATAATCCCAGTAGTGTATTTGACAGTATCTTTTTTCTATCATCTCAACAAATGGAAGGTTTTGGTAGCTGTGTTCCCCATGTGCCTAGTTTACTGAAATTTTGGTAACTTTTAGAACTATATGAATTACCTACTTAGGTGATTGTAACAATTATGTAAGTAAATGTTATATAACCATTTATGCCTAGATGTAGCCAAACTGATGTGCAATTGAGAGGTAGAGTAAAATATTTCTAGATTTTTTTTTTTTTAGTTTCTCATAAGAATGGCCTTTTTCCAGAGGAGCTGAGTACAGTATGCTCCCCCTGATAGCTGCTTGGTTGGTTGGAGTCTGCAGTGGTAGTGCCTGGTCTGAGCTCTGGCATCGGCCTTTTACACGTGATTACTTTTTCTTGTTACTGAGGTAAACCTCCTTATGGCCGGAATGTGCACAGATTGCTCAGATGAACTCGCTCAGCCTCTGAAGGTGAGTTGCTGGTGAGCTTCCTCTGGCGGCTCAGCAGAGGCCTTGGCAGCCTCTCCCTGCCCGGGTGGGGTGAGTTGAGCTTACCAATGAGTAGGCCTGTAGCCACAGGCCTTCCAGAACAGGAAGCTGCTCGGAGGGGACTGAAGGAGACTTGGTTGAGGGGGGAGCTGTTAAGGTTGTCGGGTGGCAACGTGTACTGTCAGGCTGTCATATGAGTTTGTGAAGCTGTTCCCGCAAGGCAAGAGGTATGTGTTTGCAGGGAGCATTAACTGTGTTTTGGCAAGGCAGCCTGAAGCTACCCTTACCTCTTCCGGAACACTGAATTCAGGGGAGTTGCATATTTTAGACAAATGTGTTCGGAGGCTATAAATAATAGGCCATTAGAAATTTGCATGGTCCCGTTATATATGCATAGTATTTTTGGAAGTCTTCACTTCTGTGTGGGACTATATCACTTAATTTTTTAAGTCCTTCTGAAGAGTGGGAGAATACAGTGGAGAAATACATAAAATTAGTATTATATAGTTTTCCAGTTTTTGTAGTCTCATGTATAGAAACAGTGTAAGTTGTACGAGACAAACTGTTCCATAAGAAAATTTGTTTACCAGTCCTGTGTTTGAATTATAAAGGTGGCTCAGCTGTATCTCACATCATAGTTGGGTGAGAAAGATTAGTTTCCCACTCCAGAACGTGGGAAATGAGGAGTAGCTGGAGTTAGGAAGAGATCAGGGTGGAAGACCAGGAAACTGCAGTGGAGGGGTGCAGGAAATGGGTGGGGAGTTGAGGAAATGTGTTTTTCCTAAAATGTAAAATTAATGTAAAATCTCCCAACTAAGCATTGAAACCCATTGAGAAAACTTGTCCCTCAAGTAATAGATTGTTACGGACAACAGCTTTCACTACTACTGCTTACATTGTTCTCCTGTTGATTTATGAGGAGAATGACTGTGGGTCTGTATGAATTTTCTCTCTCCCTTAAGTTTTAAGTTGTTTTTCTTTCCCATTTCCTCTCTGTTGTACATTTCCTGCAGCTTAAGCACTTGCAGCGAAGGTCTGAACAGTTAGGAAATGTTGTCTTCTCTCTATATCCTTCAGTCAGCTCTGTTCAGAAGTACTTACAACTGTGTTGGAACTCCATTAGCCCACTTTAAAGGTGTGATCAAGGTCCCACAAAACATAGAGCCCTATAATTATGCCGTGACAAAATCCATTAACTTTGTTTAGCATTTAATTAAGCAGGTAACTTTGAGATTTAGCTTGTTAAAATATCCAACTATGAGAGATTCTGCAGGTATGAGTAAAACTGCTTTGCTTTGGTTCTGCAGTAAAAATATAAACGGCTTAGCATTACAGTTATGAGGGAAAAATCAGATTAACCAATGATATAAATAATACCTTCTTCAGTCCATAAAGTCTGAAACATTACTGTGTTTATTTTAGCCCTACATACTCATGGCGTAAAGGTAACCTGTGTATTTGTGCTTTACAACTGCCCTTTGTGGTGTAGGCATACTTCTAGTTGCCCAAATGTGGTGCAGAGCAGGAACCGCCAAACAATGCTGGCTGAGCTGCTATGAATGGTTTTAATAAAAAGAGCTCCCTTCCTTCCTGAAGGAATCATCACAGTAGTCCTGCTAGTGGAGGGAGCAATGCTAATTTTCCTTCATATCATACTGGCACATCTGTGCTGTCTGTAGTCCCAGAACCACTTTGGTCATCGCTAGTGTGAGGGATTCTGTTCTGTGCTGTCACATTGATGGGTCTCAGGAGCTGTAATGAACCTGCCCCAGCCCAGGTGTGCACAGGTAATGTTTGCTGAGGCTTCAACACTGCCAACTCAGATTGGACGTTTAAGAATCTGCTTTTTGAACCTGTAGTGCTGTTATTTACATGACACAATAGATTATACTTATGTGAGTGCTCCTTATGAATATTATGAAGAGGATCAAAGAATATCAGTGAAACAGTTTTGGGAAGAGGTTAAGAAATTTTGTAAGTTACAATCAGCTATCACTCATATAGAAGATGTTTTCAAAAATGACAGATTTTCTCCTTGTTTAATATAATTAAGTTTTTTTTAATAAGCAGAACTAAGCCTTCTTTCTTATGAACTGATGCTTCTCTAACCTCCTGCTTTACTATCAATTTATACTTCCATTTCCTTCCTGCCCCAGATCCCAGTATTGCCAGCTTCTTTCTGTGTCCACCATCTGCGGGCTGATCAATGTGTGGCCAATTCTGACCTAAGTGTCAGCCAGTGCATCAATAACAAGGCCATATTAACTTGGGGCTCTTTTCTTCCAAATTTAATGAAACTTCTTGTAAATCCATGCATTTAACACATTTGTGTTTTGTCAAATATGATTAAAATTGTGAGATAGATTTAGTCCCATCATGCTTCATTGTCTCTGGAAGGTTATTAAAATAGCTTGGTTTTCAGATCGGGAAGGACACCTTCTCCCTGGCAATGTGAACAGTGTAGTGTGTTGCTGTACTGCATTTTTGAGTTTGGGATGCTGCATCAGAGGCTTTATGTGTATTGTTCTTCCATCTCACAGTTTTCTACTTCCTCTTTCCACAACCAGCAAAGTAGTTAGAGCTGCTTAAATCTTAAACGTCATAAAATCATATCTGTGTCGAGGAGAACAGTGATCAGTGTTGAGGAACTTGTTTTATTAGAGGAGTTTTTTAAACAAATACCAGACTTCAGTGGTAAGAAGAGAGATAGGATGAGAAGATGAAAAACTGAAGGGAAAGCATAAAAACCAACCAAAAAAGAAAAAACCCCAAACCCTAGAAAAATAAAATTCATAGTTATGGAGAGAAAAATCGAGCACACTGTTGTTAAAGACAAACTCTTAGGGTATTCGTTCAGATTGTGTGCCTTTGTGCTTTGGCTGTTGCTGCAGGGAGATACCTAAACAGGTGAGGGACTGAAACATTGACCCGGGGTGCAGGATGGAGGAGACCAACACGGAATAGGCTGGGGAGGGGGGAACAGAAGCTTCGCTGCCAAGTGCGGTGTGTCGGGTCTGGTTAACGAAACCCTCGGAACGTGAGCGTGGGATGAGAGCCTGGGAGGTCAGGCTTCCCCATCCCAGCAGCTGCTGCCGCCAGATTCTCCACAGTCTCGTCTGTACACAGTAACCTTCTGAGCTAAGAGTTAGAATGAAGGCAGGAGGTCAGAGACTTCTCTGAATAAGGTGACATTTTCTTAACCAAACGTGGCTGCAGTTCCAGTCTGTTCATCCTGGATGCTTGCAGCTGAGCTGGTGCAGGGAGCGGTGTGTTCTCTGGGAGGTGCAGGGGATGTGGGGAAATGTTTTGGTGGGAGTAGGGAGCACTGTGCAGATTGCTGCAAGTGAGAGAAAATACTGTGTGCAGGTGGCTTTTCTAAAAACCAAAATGCCTTTTTTTAATCTCTCCTTGTAGCAGTTAGTAGAGGTCCGGGGAAGGTTCTTGGTCCCAGCATGCTAATGCTTTTATAAACTTGGTGTAGCACATGTTATCAGAAGGCATCTGTCCAGACATACCTCATTGACACTTTACAAATTGTAGTGGGTTGACATTTTAAAGAGAATATACTTTTACTTTCACAGATTAAGCTACCACCAATGATGGAAATCATAACGGCTGAACAGCTGATGGAATACTTAGGTTAGTAACTAAAATAAATGGTTTTCAATTCTATATTCTACTTATTAGTGAGTAGTAACAGAGGAGGACTGTTTTATTTATTTACTATTCAGCTTTACTTGAATGCATGCTTCAGTAAAACTACTTATATTATTTAGTGGCTCATGCTTTTCCTTAATTGCTTTTAGAAGTTTTCTGTACTGCTTTCCTGAGTGGTTAGTCTAGTGATGCAGTTGGTTTGGTATAGTAAGTTGTAGTGGCCAAAATAAGTGAGTCATAGTGGTGTTCTTTCTGCAGGGCAGGGCCTGTTTATTTTCTTTAACCTCTCTTTTTCTTCCTACAATAATACACACTTACACAGTAATACATACTTATGCCTCATCCAAGCTCATACTTCATAATAAGCAAATCAACAACCAGACAGTGATCAAACCTGTCTCCCATCAGACAGTTCCACCCACCTTAGCACAGTCTGGCAGTTTCTTATCTCTCTCCCAAGGGCTGTTTCTCCTCAAAGCCTTTCTCCTTCTCGGGGGCAGTGCAGGACAGAGCTGACCTGAGCAGAGCTCTACAGCCAGTGTCGACTTGGCTCTTAAGTCACTGAATCTCTCACAGCTGTGCAGAGCTGACACTCCCACAGTTTGGCTCAGTACACCAACACATTGGTAGATTTAAACTTACTCATGTCTCTTACAGGGTTGTGTTGTTACAGCTGACAGAATGTAGTAAGTCAACCGTGCCTTTGTCTGCAGTAACTCTAATCCTTGGTAGTATGGCCCAATTAAAGTAACAGGAGACCTTACTTTACTCATCACAGTGATTGAGGTCTGGTTTGCAGGCACTGCTGCACTATCAGATTCGCGCTCAGCACAGCAGCAGCTGTTTCCATCTGACAGTCTGTAACTGCAAGAGCCTGGAATGGTCCAGGTGTTCAAAGTGCCATTGCACTAGTACTTAAGCTATATGTACCACAGTTCTTTCCCTTTGTAGCCTAACAAATAGAAAATGTTTGAGCTTAATACACTAGATTTGTGGGTTTTTTTTTTTAAGCAGGAGAAAAAACCCCACTATTTTTTTCCTTTTTGCTTGTAAAGCATGTAGCTTGTTCTTTTTAAAGGCATATCGCCGAATCTTTCAGTGGAAGTAGTAGTTAATTACATAATTAAAAATAAAAACCTTTCTGCCTATGTCTAAACATTTCTTCTAATTGTGTTGATAGAATAATACTGTCTGAAGTCACTGCATAATCACAGTTGGCTAAATGTGTGTATTCTTTCTTGAAGGCATATATTAGCTTCTGGGATTACCTTACTAAATTGATTAACAATTACCTGCTCAAATTATTTAGGTTCCTATTTAGTCAACAGGGTTAACAGTTGCCAAATGGTGGTTCTACATCTTAAAAAAAACCCCAAACCCCTTCAACCACTTTGAACAATCTTAATTTAAAAGATTATAAATCACAAAACCTGTAATGATATTTTTCTATGAGCAGAAACATATTTTTTAGGAATGGAGCAGGGGAATAAAGATGAAAAGCATTGAAATAAAATCTGAAAAATTTGGGAGAAGCAGTTTATGGATACTGTTCACTAAAATGTTACAAACCTTGAACAACCCCAGTGTGTTGATTAACTGATTAATTACCTTTGTGTTGTAGATGCAGATGGAATACAAGCCTTTCAGAATTAGAGGCATGAAAGCATACACCAAAATATTCATAGTATCAGTCAGGATAAGTGGTTGCATTTTTAAACTGTTATGCAATTGCACATCTTAATGTGAACAGTTTGACCTTTTTGTATTTGTAAGTTGAGGCACAGAGGGAGGTAAATTTCTGAATAATTAAGAGATTGGTATGATACCCCAAGAGAAGATGAAATGCTCCTTTAGTAACAACATTGGCCATTTGAATTTCGTTTGATAATGTGATCTTACTGTGTTTTTTATACTCATATTTTACTCCATAATTATAATTCAGGTTATAAACAATGTGATCTCATTAATTTGGTAGAAAGCTTCAGTGATGGCATTTATGATCATTCAGAAGTGTTCATAGAAATTTTGAAGCTTTGAGTGTGGAATAAACTTAATTTCCTTTTTGCTTTTAGGAGACTATATTCTTGATGCAAAACCTAAAGAGATATCTGAAATTCAGCGCCTAAATTATGAGCAGGTAAGGAGCTGCTGCTAAATTAAAATTGTCTGAAGGAACTTTTTTTCCTCACCTGAGGTTTATCATCTTGTTAAAAAAATCAAAACCATACAACCATTGTTTGTAGGTATTCTTTTTGTCCAGGCTTGATGTAGAGTATTATTTATAAATGCTTCCTGTTAGTGAGGAAAAAATCGGTATCTATGAACACAAGTAATTTTTTTTTTTTTTGCCTGCAATGAGTATAATGAAAAAAATTTTGTTTTATTGAGCAATTATAACACAAAAGTACAGATGGAAGTATTTAACAGGGTGGTTGCTCTATGAAGTCTTCTGTTATGCATCTCTGATGCCTGCTGGGCTTTCTCTGAGAAAGTAAACTGAGCAGGAAAGATCTCTGTTCTTAAGTTGTGATGGACAAAAAGAGGTTGATTCTGTATTATGAAAGGCTGTATTATTTTCACTGACCACTATTTTTATGTCATCACAAAAGTGTTTCTATGTGAAAGATAATGCTATTAGTTTTTTTTTAAAATGATGTTTATATATTATTTTGGAGGAAATTTTTCAAGCTCTGTGGTCACTGGTGGTTTTTTGATTACTCACGGAAAAGTGATTTGTATTTATTGTAGGTGTTCAGTTTCAAGCTAGTTCTATTTATTTTTAGGCCTTCTTTTCTTGCTCTCATTCAGTGTTGAAAATCAAATTGAGTATCTTGGGATAGTTGAAATTAGCATGAAGATTGAATGGATTCTTTTAATGTTGTAAATATACTTATAGAGGCATAAATGGTATCACATGAGGGGAGAAAGAAACTAATTGGGCAGCTGAGTTTTACAAAATTATTACATTTCAGAAGCATTGGAACTGAGTCTTGGTGTTAATCATAATTTTGTGTTTATCTTGTCACACAGTTGATATTCTTTGCCTAAAACAATATTTTCTTCTTGCACAAGAAATTCCAGTAAATTTTTCAGACAACTGGATTTGTAGTGCTTAGAATTGGATCATGAAGCATTGAATGATGTAGCTACTTCACTAAGTATGTTTCCTTAGTGAGTGTTGTATGGTTGAATTGGTATGTTCCTTACAAGACCGAGTTACAGGATGCACAGACTGATTTCTTAAACTGACTTTCAATTGATGGGACAAGAGAGAATGGCTTCAAGCTGCCCAGGGCAGGGTCAGGCTGGCTCTGAGGAAGGATTTCTGTGCAGAAGGGGCTGTTGGGCGTTGGAATGGGCTGCCCAGGGCAGGGGGGGAGTCCCCGGGATCCCTGGAGGGGTTGAAGAGTCGGGCTGAGCCAGTGCTGAGGGATCTGGGGGAGTTGGGAAGGGTCAGGGGGAGGTTCAGGGTTGGGCTGGAGGAGCTGCAAGGGCTTTTCCAACCCAGATGATTCTGGGATTCTGTGACTTCTTAAAATATTAGGTCTGTCTCACATTCTAATATACAGGTTTGTGTCTAGAGCATTCTGCTCTATTAATGTGCACACTGATGTGCTGCAGAAGTGAATGTTCAAGTAAATGTATTGGTTATGTTGCTGTTTAATGGATCCAGTTATCTCTAATTTTCCTGCATTTCAGCAAGTTGCTTTTAATTTGATAAAGTAACTCATCACTCTGTACCCCACTTATGCCTTGTTAGCCTACCTAGCTCTAATAGTTTTCTCATTATTTGTCCTTATGGTCAATCATCCTTATTCACAGTTATTTGTTTTCCCTTATTGATTCCATTAACTGTCTTATTAAAAGAATACAACACAGAGGCAACTGTCTCTAACAATCAGCGGTATTAGTCCGTGAATCTTTTGTCTCCATCTCCTTTCCAATCTGTTTTTCCATTTTTTTGCCATGTTTTTCTCCCCATTGTTGCAATCTGGAGTTCTTCTTAAGCAGTGGAATATTGCAAAACTAAGCCAAAAATCCCCCCCAAAAACAACAAACAAAGAAGGGCCTCAGTTTCCCCGATTTTTTTCCAGATACTTTCTGGTAATACTCTCTGTGGACTCTTCTCACTTAGTGGAAAATTCTTTTTCCTGCTTGTCAGGAAAGAGATGTCTGTTGGTTCAAGAGAACTGTCTCTCAAAGCACTTTTTCTTTGGTTTGTGTGATTGGATCTTCATAACTTTTTAATTCCCCTTAGGATTCCTTTGGGTTCACTACTATAATAAATGCTACTTTAATGACTTGTTTCCATGGTAGAATCTACAGGCCATTTAGAGGTATGGCCAAATTAAGATAGTAAAACGAACCAACAAAAAACTCAGATCCTACGTTGCTGTTCACTGCTTGACAACTCTAACTGGGGGGTTCAGTGCTTCAAGTTGATGTGTGAGGCTGGGTTCTGTTTGTTCATTTGTTGTGGTGGCAAGTCCTTCAGCCTGACTCATAAGGCAGCACTTAAAAGGGGAGAAGAAACTTCAAGAGAGGCCCTTAAAGATTCCCCTAGAACCCAGTTCTTGCAAACATCTGGCTGGTGGCTGTGGGAAGTGGAGCTAAAAGCAATAGGAGCTGCCTAAAAGCAGTTTATGAGCAGAAGAAACAACTCTCAGATACAGCTGATTGGAGGGAGCATTCTTATTTTTCATATCTCTTCTGGCACAGTGAGAATGAATAACATGAATATACACTGAAACAGTTGTTTAGCTGATTTCCCCTTTCATAAATGTGTTTTTAAAATGTTGAACTATGACTGCTAAGTGATGCTGGGTTACAAGAGTGACCACCAAGTGTACAAAGCTCTATTTGGTCATTGTTTTTTTCTTTCTGCTGTCAGAACATGAGTGATGCAATGGCGATTCTACACAAGTTACAGACGGGTCTGGATGTCAATGTGAAGTTCACGGGTGTACGAGTATTTGAATACACACCTGAGTGCATAGTGTTTGATCTTCTTGATATCCCCTTGTACCATGGATGGTTAGTGGACCCTCAGGTAACTTACTTTTTTCAATAATTCAAACAGAATGTAAGTTATGTTCCAGAATATTAACTAGAATCAATAATAATGATTATGGTAATGAATTTTTAAAATCTAGTCAGAAAAATTGGGTTTTCTTCAGAGAGGAGTGAGTACAGAATGTACACGTTCTTTAGTGTGGTAACTTTGCAGAGACTAAGTCTGTAGTCCAGCTAACTTGCAAAGCCTGTGTTGAATTAATGACTCTTCGGAGGGAGGTAGGAAGTTTCCAGATACAGTGTTCCAGACATTGTTTTTGGAAGCTCATTAGAAAACACTTGGAAGGAATGCAAGGTTACTTTCCTCCTTTACTAGTCACTGCTTTTGAGAGCTGAGGAAGTTAGAATGAATTAGAGAGAACTGCATCATTAACAAACATACAATTTATTTTTAATCATTTAATAAATAGTAAACAGATACTGTTTACTTAGGGGGAAACTGGTGAGTTTGGCTGGAATAATCTGCCTCAGATTTTTTCTTTTCCTCTTCATGCCTTGTTCTTGAAAGTTGCTGTTCTTTTACCCCATTGGGCTTCCCCCCACCCCAACTGAGCTGACTGATGCCCCATTGTCTCTCTCCTCCATCCACTTTAGCAACAGCTTTTGATGTTAAGCATTAACTTACAGATTTTTAAATGGGACCTGACAGCAAAATGTGTAAGTCTAGGGTAAAACTTTTTGGCCAAGTATTTTTAGGGGGATAATGTCCTCTGTTGAAACTCTTCTTATTTTCTTATGAATAATGCTGTAGGCTAACAGTTGTGTTCCGTTGTTCACAAGGGTAAGTTCTCTGTTTTGCACGTTCTTCCTTCTCCAGGTTGCTGACATAGTAAAAGCCGTGGGTAACTGCAGTTACAATCAGCTGGTGGAGAAGATAATTTCTTGTAAACAGTCAGACAACAGTGAACTGGTTAGTGAAGGTGGGTAACTTTTTTCTATGCTTTATCAAAGTAGCTACCATATCAAATATTAGTTAGATGTTTTGTATGTGGCCCTTTATGTAGAGACAGAAGTGTGAAGAGCTGTGCTCTGTCTGGGGAAGTTCTTTCCCTGGGCACACAGATAGCACTGTGCTTGTCTTACGAACCCTTTTAATGCAATTTCCAAACCAAGGATCAGCTTCATTCTCTTGATCTATTAAATACATTTTTAAAAAGCTGGAGATAACTTCCTTTTATGATCAGGTACTATGGGCAGCATTGAGATTTCATCTTTGCTATAGATTATCTCCTGTGTTTAGAATATAAATTGTATACTATGTGATGACAAGGAAAAACCAGTAATATTAGAATTGGATATAGCACTTCTGAACGCGACAGGGTTGTCTACAATGCTGAGCTTTTAGAACTTCTGACTCGTTTTAGATTTGTGGTCTATAGGGAAGAGATGGGAATAGTATTACCATTGTAACCAGGTCTTATATACCAGGGAGCATGTAAGAGGCACACATAACAGTGTGTATTGCTCTTGTAGGATTTGTAGCTGAGCAATTTCTAAATAACACGGCTACACAGTTGACATACCATGGACTGTGTGAGTTGACGTCAGCTGTCCAGGAGGGAGAGCTTTGTGTGTTCTTCAGGAACAACCATTTTAGCACCATGACCAAATATAAGGTACATTCAACATTTTTGTGTTTACTGTTGTTATTTGTGTTTTAATTGTTCTTGTAGATCTTCCCTTTATGTTCAGTTTTCTCCCTGTGTTAACACCCTTTGTGGTTATGTATAATGATGTACATTTCTTACATAGCTTAAATTTACTTGTACTTTGTGATTGGCAAGTATAAGGCTAATAAATTTAATTTCTTGTTCGTGAGGATATAAAACTTTGCTTTACATTTAGGTCAGTAGATAAGTAGCCTCATCATGGTTTTCAAAATACCAAATATTTGGAAAAGTTAGATGAACTACAATATTGGTTCTCTTTGTTAGGGAAGAGATTATTTTTTTGAATCTGAAACTGAGGAAGCAAAATGGTGAGAATTGTGAAAGGAGTATTCCAGGGTATGAAAAGCAGGTGACAATGTGGTTAATGCTTCTGGGGCTCCTTCCTTTGTGGCATGGAGAATCTGCCTTGGCAAGTTGGCAGTTATGTATGGAGC
Organism: Athene cunicularia; assembly: GCF_003259725.1. Taxonomy (NCBI): domain Eukaryota; kingdom Metazoa; phylum Chordata; class Aves; order Strigiformes; family Strigidae; genus Athene; species Athene cunicularia. The sequence goes on from NW_020799112.1 coordinate 22,979,140, forward strand.
ATCTTCCTTTTAGCACAACTTTGCTGTTACTGACATGATAGTATACCCGTATGTGTCTGACTTGGGTAGAAAGGGCCATGGTCAGATTGTCTCCTAAGATTTAATCATTCCCTTCAGTGATAAATGTGAATATTTTGAGGTAAACTTTTTATTGGCTTTCAATGTCAAATCATCCTTAGACATTTATCTCAAACATACATAGGAGTTTTCACCTTTGTATAGAACTCATGTAACTACATTTTGATTATTTGTATAGAAATAAGACTTTAATTTAATGTACACTTGCATTTATGAACAATGGTAATAAATACAAAAAAGGAGAGTGTGTACCATACCCAAACATTAAGGAACCACTGTTTGAGCTGTCTGTTACATGGTAACATCATATACCTCGTGTGAATGACACTAACTTTTCCATTTGGCAGGACTAGTCCTTTTTGTTCCCTCTGTCTGCTAATCTTGACTTAATATTTATCTTTGGCATTTTGAATAACTGCTCATAAGCTGAGCTAAAACTCTGAACAGTACTGATGAATAACAATTAGCTCTACAGACAGGTAACACATCTGGTTTTCTAATAGCTGCTTAGAGCACATCTAAGATTTGTTTTGAATCTGTACAGTGATGTTCTCTTAAAGTACTAGGACAGGTAAAAGGATCTTTCTCCTCCTTTGTTCTGTGTTTGTTTGTTTGTTTTTTTAAGTAAGAGCTGTGGAATATATCTGTCTATGGTCCAAACTGTAATTGTTATATTCCTGATGAAGCTGATGTACGTCACAGTTGTAAGTGGCATAGTTCTGCTTCTCTCCATGTAGCTCTTGCAGTAGTTGGTAGTAGTTTGTCATGGATGCCTGTACACTGTTTATGGTTACCTTCATTATGGGGGGGAAAAAACCCAACCTCAAAACTACTCGATTAAAAAAAAAAAAAAACCTAAGTAGAAGTACAGATGCACTTTCTGGGTACAAATGGTACCTAGAGGTGCAGGAAACCTTTACTATTTTTAAAGGCTATTCCAGATAAACCACTCATATCCTCTTGGAAATAATTCAATTTTGTGCTATTATTAAACTTTAATAATATGAAATATTCCTTGTATTAAATACAGTCAATGGGTATCATGTTGACCTTGTGAATTAAAAATACAGAATTTTGTTTGTAGAAGGTAGACTGTAGTCTTCTGGTGTGTGTTTGTCAGTGCTTTATCAACTTCATACTTGTAAACTACACTTAGTTGAGATCCTTTTCCTTAAAGCAACGCAACAGTTCAGCAAGTTGAATATCCAGTATTAATAATACAGAACAGGTTATGGCAGTGAGTAGAAATCTGTCTGAACTTTAAGCACTGAACCCAAGTCCTAATAAATACTGCGTTAAAATATTTGAAGAGTAGTATTATTCGTTAGCTGTGTATTTAAGCTTTACTGCTTCTAAGTCGCTGTGGTTTTAATCTTGTCTTTTTTGAAAAGTCTTAGACTTGTGAAATGCTAAGTTGTGGAACATGGGTGGTTGTTGTGTTTCATGGTTGTTGTGGTGGCCTCACTTGCAGCCACTGTTCAGTTTCCATGTTGTCTGCAGGCTTTTAGTTCCTGGGATTGTCACTTGAAACAGTGTTGGTCAGTGTGCCTTGGATTTCTGGTGAGTGGTATGTTACAGAGTTTGAGCTATCAAGAAACTCTTTCGGTAAAGACAGAAATTCTTTATTATTTTATTTTTTTTAAGTCAGCAGTAACCCTTCTGTCTGTTTCTAACCTACCTAACAATGGTTTTGCAATAGCTATATGGGACTAGGTGTTGTTTCATGGCAAGAAAGTCAGAAATGGACTTGACTTGGGCTTTTAGCCAAGATAAATATGCAAAAGTCTTTGGCCCCCCCGGGATACTAATACGAGTGTCAGAGTTGATATTTTTTTCAACTGCTTTACTCTTACCTTTTACTAGGTTTAATGCTAGCTCTGCAGATTTTTAATGGAGTTTCTTTTACTTTATGGTTTGAGCAGTAGTCAGAAAAGTCAATCAATTGGGAAAACTGAAGATACAACATACGCCAGAGAAAGTGAAGGTGTAGAGCTTCTAGGGACAAGAACTGTGCAATTCTCTGTAATACTGCTCTTCCCGCTTCCCCCTCCATAACTGTTTTATTTGGGTTTCCATATATTGGTTTGAAGTTAACAAATGGGAATTATACCTATAGTAAGTTATATATATAAAATAAAACTTGGGTATTTTTAGAAACATTTACACTCTGGATAATTAACAAGAATTTATAGTTAAAATCCCTTAAGTACATTAGTCTGTGTCTTACTGTAATGAAGCTAATACTTAAACTTTCAGTGAAAGCTTTCGTGTACAGTTGATAGCAACTTATACACTGGGGATATTTAAGTTCAGTGGGGATTTCTAAGGGTGATATTTTAGTGAAAGGACTTGGTTTTCAGTACTGTATTTCAAAAAAAGTAGAATGTACATTGATCTTAACTGCACTTAATGGAAGAAAGAAAAAAAACCAACCCTGGATTGCTAGGCTTTTTCAAAGGAAACGCAGAACACTGTTCAGGTTCTTTTATGTGCTTAACTTTTGTAGGATTGAGAAGGTGTAAGTAATTTAAGAAAAAAAAACACATGGTGATATTGAAATAATTCAAAGAACAAAATTCATAAATTGGAGACAATTTAAAGTTTTACATATTGGTTTTCCTAATAAAACAGATGAGCCCAAATTGCTTTGATTCTGCTCTGTATTGGTGCCACATGGCAATCACTTGATTGTGATTGAGCCATTTTTAATATTTGTGTTGCTTGGTTGAACAGATTGATTTTTTTAAAACTATATTATTTTTTTCCACATTCCACATGCATTTATCCATTATTCCTTAATAAAGAATAATCACGTGGATATTTTAGAGCAGAAATGAGAGAGGTGGAGACCGCTAAAGTCCTTTGTGCATATAATTCTGGGGTTTAAGCCTTTCTTACAAAGGGTTTGCAGTATTTATTATTTGATACATAGTATCTGTTTAAAAATAGAAGACTTACCAATACTGACACCACTTTACCCAGTTATCCGGAGTTTAGAGTAGCTTTCCCCTGTCAGATTAAAGGATCTTTACCTTGCTTTTGCATTGTTCATTTGAGAGGCCCGTTTTACTGAAATGGGAGTTATGTGGAAGTTTGAATAAACAGTGCAGTATTCAGAATTCCTCTATCTTTGCTTTGAAAATTTGTTCACAGGCTGTTGTTACACAGTGTTGCATAGTGGCAAGAACTCCTTGGGCAAACCGGTGCCCAGCTAGTGTGATTGTTAAGACTGGTTAATCTACTCATGCTGCCTTTGTGTCCAGTGTCTCTATTGACTCCAAGATATTTTTAAATTTTTTTGCATGAAAAGTAAAGGAGCTTGTAAGGAAGGGAACTGGAGTGATTCCTCACAAATGTGGCTTAGGATTATTTTTTAATTGTTACTAACCTAACAATAATAGAATAGGTGTCTGGTTTTTTACTCTTCAGTGCTTCTTGCAAGATCAGAAATATTATGCTTATGAATATACAGCAACATTATGAATATCTGGTGTAGATTAGGGAGGTATCAGTGCTGTTACATACTGTAGGCAAAAGTTTATTAACAGTCTCTGCTAGCAGACATTTAGAAGCAATTTCTACAGTAGTTACGGGGATGAAGAGAATACTTTGGGCTTTGAGGTGGACAAAAATAGGTGAGAAAATGCATTAGAACACTTTTAAAAACACTTGCATTATTAAAAAAAGTATTACTTATGAACAAGAGAAAAAGCAAAAGGGGGGGAAACTGGTTTTAGGTCACTGTATTTGAAAATATTTGTTACTGTTTTGAAAAATTCCAGTTTAATATATGGACACTCCTAAAAGGTTCATCTTCAGGCAGGTAACTATTGTTCCATTTTTACATCTCCTCCAAATTCCTGACTCTGGGAATAAGAGTTAAATGGAAAGGGCTGATTCAATAATAATTTTTCTGTTTTAGATACAGCGTTCACTTTAAAATTCTGGAAGTTGACAAGTAAAGTAACAATAGCAGAAGAATGGTGGGCAGTGAGTCTTTTCAGAAATTAGTGTCAAGTTTTGAAGTAATCTTCCTTGAAAGACTTCAGTGTTTTTATTAAAGCTTCTGAGTTGATGTCACCATGTAATTGTGAAGATTCACAGATTGCATTTCAGAATAGACCATCAGTGCAATTATTAGCTTATATTATTTAATATAGTACTGAATAATTTACTATTCCCATTCTGAAATGTTAATAAAATTTGCATAATACAATATGTTGTCATTTCTGATTTGAAAAAAGTTTTAGAATAATGTTTTTTATGAAAAACATATGTAACTTTTAAAAAAAATAATTATTGTATATAAAAGGAAAACAAATATGGCAATTCTGTAATATATTAGATATCTGTCAAAGTATGGTGAGTGCTAGTTAATAATGGCAGTTCAGTTACCAGATACTTAATCTCTTTGACTATTATTTGTCCATTTGCCCGAGTAGTCACTTATTCTACTTCCTGTCCCTTTAAATTGCATATTAATGGTCTTGGCTCATGTGATTATACAGTAATCATTTTCAGCAGTTAAAGATGTGATTTTTTTTTTTTTTTTTTGCCTTTGCTTTTCATTACACAGATAATAAATACATCAAATGATAATTCCCTAGATCAAGGAAAAACAGGACTGTAAAGAGGGGATCAGTTTGGTAAGAATATCTTAGTTCAGTTGGAACATTTTTCCCACTGATATGACTCTAATACAACCTGTTTTCTTTACTGAAAAGTAACAAGACACTTACCTGTTTGGATTCTTAAGTATGCGTGTTGCAATTATGTCTTCTAGTTTATAAATGTTGGGTTTCTGTTTCAGAACTCCACAGACTTTTATTCAAATACAAAGTATATTTCATAGCAGTAATTGCACTTTTCCGTAGGTGTTTAAGACGTCTGAGTTTGCCATAGTAGAGGCGATGTGTATAACTTCTTAAAAACTTGTTTAAATATTCTTCAGTTCCTTAGTAAGTGTACAGTTTTTATTCTGATGGTTACTCTGAATCAAATGGTGTACACTTAAAAAAAATTCTTAATTTTCTCTAACAGTTAAAATGTTAAGATAATCTCCAAATTAATAGCACTCATTCATGTCAACATTAAACACCTTTACAAAAAACAAGGGATCTTATCCAGAAGTCCAAGAGAAACATCTACATAGTCTTTAAAGGATAAGGCTTGAAACCTTTGTACTGTATGAAGCTGTAGGACAGGTGTTAGGCTTTCCTTTTCAGTTTTCTGAACTGCTGGAAACTTGTTAATTGGCATCAGAACAAGTAGTTCAAAAGCATTAGTTTTAACTACTGAATCTGGTCATGAAGTTAACCCAGGAAAGGAGTTCTTGTAACATCACCTGCAGCCTGCATCTGTTTTCATTTCAGAGAGGTTTTTTGTGCAAACCAGAGGACCAAGAGATCATTCTTCGGTAAAATAATCTTGCCGTTATCCTTATTTCCAGTTTTTTATATGTGAAACTATAAAATCTGGGCATTGGTCTGCAATATCTAGATACTGATTCTTAGGATAAATAATTATTCATAACTTTATTGTAGGCACAGTTTACCTTTAACAGTTATGCACTCCAGACTTTCTTTTATTATTTCCTATTGACAACAGTTGTTAGAAGATACTACTGCTGTATATTAGTGCTAGTATTTTTGGGGGCAGCGGTAACACATGAGACTGTGTGTTTATTTAAAAAAAACACATTTAAAAATAAACCTAAAAGATTAGCTGTAATAACTTAGAAATGGACAGTTAAGATTTTATGAAGGTAGAAACACATTTAGCTTGTAAAGTATGCTATTGTTCTTGGCAAGGTGTACTTGAAAAGCATATTTGTGTACATTTCGTTAGCTTCATTGCATGACCTTAGTGTGCTGATCACCCTGTTCTAGCTTTAACCCTGACTAGCAGGCAAATGCAGAATCAGGACCATGATCAATTAAGTCAAAAACACGTTATGTATTTTATCTTTTTTTAAAACCTCCTTCCTAATCTTTTAGCTCCGTGTAAATAAATGTTTCTACACTTAATTCTTACTGATTCTGTCACTGTGTGCCCTCTCCCTTTTTCTCCTTGTGTGTTGCACTGAGTGGAGCTGAAGTACAGAAACTCAGCTTGGTAGGCTACAAACGTGGTGTGAAACTACTGGGCACGTCAGGTCAGAAATCCCAGTGTTGTGTTGGTTGTGTACCGGTATCTCTTAGCAGCTGGACTGATCTCATGATCTGGTAAGTGCTGGAGAATGGTGGCTGGTTCCTAGCACCGGGCATGTCAGATTCAGAGGCAGCGTGAAGGTCGAATGATGAAAAGATTTTCTCATTTCACAGAATCTCCTCGGTGGAATTTGGGTGTGCCAGTGAAGCTGGCTGGGAAGAGAACAGGCATGGCACTAAAACAGTGCCTATAAAACCAGTCTGTAGATATGGCATCTGATGGTTTCTTGCAGGTAGAAGGAAGACAAGCATTGAAGGTCTAGGAAGGCTGATCTCTGTAGAGATGAGTTAGACACATTACACCTAATAGAAAAAGAGCTGACTCCTCCTGTTTTGTATATGAAACTGCATTACCACAAGTAACATGAATATTAGCAATATTATGGGGGTCCTTGGGAATCTGTTTTTTTGTGAAATTCCATTAAATTATACTAATATGAAGAGAGATCAGAGCACATGATAAAAACCAAAACGGGAAAGATGCATCTCTACTCTGTGCTTTCCCATTGCTCTTTCATTCCAACAAAGTGAAAAGGAGCTGACCCTTCCCGAGTACCAGGGAGCCTGTGTGTGTTGGTTTGCTAGGTTTGGTCAGAGTGAGACAGCATATTTTTAAACTATTCAGTTGGTATTGGAATTAGAATGGTATTGTTTAGGAAATGTTGTGATACATAGTGCAGTTTATTGTCTTTCACTGAGGAGCTGTATTGGTTTTTTTTATTTAATCTGACATTTTAAAAACCAGTGTTCAGGTAGAGTTCAACTGTGGAAGTCTTAAACACAGCAAGAACATGAGTTTTATTTAAGATTGAAAGAGATCTCCATTTCAAATGAGTGTTAACTTTAAAATATCTCTGAATGACACAGACTAGATTCTATTCCCATAAAGGTAATGATATACTTTAATATTTTCATGTGAAAAGTTCAGTTCACAATAGTTGGGAGACTTTGAAAGCATTAACATTTTCCTCTTTCAGTATTATTAAGCTACACTGTATATGAACTGTTGAAAAAGCAATGCCAAATGTATGGTATAATAGAGGAGAACTTGACACACACCCCCTTTTGTTTTTTTACTTTCTAGGTTTTGTTTGAATCAATGTGCTGGTCAAAATAATATTTAAAAGGTTCACAAACACTTACCTTAAAGATTCTGTGATATATTTTTTTAAAAAATTTTTTGAAAAAACTTATTATATATAAGATGCTGTAAAATAGGTCTTCTGTGCAAATTGGAAACATGAAATTTTTTCTCTTCATTTTCTTTGGGTGATTTTTAATCATCAGAAGTAGCATTCAGCTTTTAGGCAGGTTGCTGAAAGGAAGATGATTCCCTAGATCACCTTAGTGGCTGACAGTGGTATTTATGTCTGCAAGCATACCTGTGCTGAGGTAACTGCCATTTCAAAACTTGAACATATAGTAGTGTCCTTTGTGGGTTTATCTGTTCTGTTTGGCCTTTTGTATGAGTGTGTCTTGTGGTGTTAAGGAACACAGGAACAACTGCTGTGTGCCAGTCTTCAAGTAATACTTCTGTGTCGTATGATCTACCAGCTGCAGAGGGGTGGTTGTAGGATTGAAGAGATCTGATTTTAATTTCAGCATCTCTTACAGTCTTTTAATGACTTGAGAGAAATCAGTGAGCTAGTTCTGTACTTGCTGACTAGGGGCAATGTTTTCATTTTTTGCCCGTTCAGCCTATGAAATCATTAGAACAGGAACTGCCCCATGTGTTTTGGGGCATCTTTAGCACAGTGATCTCTGAGAACCCTTTGTGTGCTGCTGTAGTACAAACAGCAAATTTTTGTGGGTGTCACAATAAACTGCCTTGTTTTTTACAGCTAAAACACTGCAGCAAGTTTTGCATTGAGTATCTTAATCTGGTACATTCAGTAACACTAATGGCAGCTTCAGTCTTCATGTGCTGCAAACCATATTCTTGGTTTGGAGTATAATTCCAAAAACATGATAAAAAGGGTAGGATAACATTAAAATCTGAATTTAAATTGAAATTTAAACGTGGATTTTTGCAGTGCTTTGCTGTCCCTCAAGCATGCAGCACCTGAGGGCCTGCTGTTGCAATTTTCCTTTGATTTCAGCTCCTCTCCTGTCCCTTCAACCTAAGCTTGCATTTCATCTTGCCTGTACATTGGCTTCTGGACTTGTTAGTAGTGTCTCTTTCACTCCCAGACCAGCCCATTTTATAATTTCAGAGTTTTAAACAAGAAATTTGGCCTTACGGAACTGTAAAAAGGCTAAAATCCAACAAAAGCAGTTATTGGTGACAAGTGATAGCAAGAATTGTAGATTTAGTTTTTTCAGTTGAAATAAACCTCACATTCTGTCAAAACCCATTCTAAAATGAAGCCTGAGATGTCATTTTGAGGTCAAGCCTCTTGGATTATTTGGAAGGATCACCTTTATCTCTAGGTCTTGTCTTTGGAATTTAATGTGATTTATCCTGGGATTTAAAATTTACATTGCCAGTCTTGAGGTATACTTCTTAGGTGTGTTTCCAAGGAGTTATCAAGGTATATATTCATGTTTTATATTAATTTTTAGTCAATATGAACTTTAATAATGAAAAATTACAGGATGGAATACAGAAATTAAGTGTGGCTGTTAATTTAGCAGTGAATACTTTTATCTGCTGTTTGAATGCTGTATACTGATTCATTTAAATTTTAAACTTGCTAAAAAACCCTAAATGAACGTTTTACTGGAATGCAACAGCTGTATAGCTGATAATTTCTGATAATTATATCAGATTGTAAAAAATACTTTTTTTAGTTTTACAAGTTTTCTTTATTCTTCTGTGTAGGGTCAGCTTTACCTGTTGGTGACAGACCAGGGATTTCTTACAGAGGAGAAAGTTGTCTGGGAAAGCTTACACAATGTGGATGGTGATGGGAACTTCTGTGATTCTGAGTTCCACTTACGGCCTCCATCAGACCCTGAAACTGTCTACAGAGGGCAGCAGGATCAAATAGATCAAGTACTGGATTTCTGCCTTTCTATTGTGTTTTTCTGTTTGCTTGTGACTATATATAACAATCAGTACTACTTTGTAGTCATATGTGTGGATGCTTAGACAGAGGTGTATGTATGTGTACTCATGCATATATAGGACTATAAAAATTATTTTGGTTCGGGTTCTCAGAAGTGCTACTTTGAAGTATTTGCATGACTTCAAGGGAGGAAGAATAAGACAAAACTATAAATAGTTTGGAAAATCTGATTTTAATCACTCAGAATCCCCTTCTTCAAATAACTCAGGTGAAATGGCACATCTGCCTTGTGTGTGGAAACAGAGACCACTGTGAAACTCTGTCCCCTGTAACAAATTCATTTCCGCTCATTAATATTGTCATAACTGAGCTTTGCCTTGTAGCACAAAGCCCAGCAGATCGTGTGTGACAGTGGGTATTTGTTGTTTCTTGACTACACAGAATAGTTTCCAGAAGTCATGCCTGAGACAGGACTTGTACCAGTGAACGCATAAGCATGTAGCAAGATCAAGCTCCTTGGAAATCTTACATTCTGAACAAGCAAAATAAGTTTATTTTTATAGTAATCACTATTAATGTTTTGTAAATACTGGGAAAAAAAATGAATAAGCAGATGCTTTTCAATAAATTCAAGCACCATATCTTCCTGTTGTATAATAAAAAACCTGGCAGAGATAACAGGGCTAGTAACATCTTAGGTAGCTGTCTGGACATCTCTAAAACTACCTGTTGATTATTTTCTCCTCTGTTTAGGAGTTAGTGTTCCTTGGCGGTGTACTTCCCACACTGTTCAGTAGAGTGGTGACAGATAGAGCATTAATTAGAAATAGAAAATTAGATTAATTAGAAATAGAAAAGAGACAGCTTCAAAATCTTTACCTAGAACTGGTATGAACTGACACTTTTGCTGCTGTCCAGGTAATGAAATTTAAACCTGAAAGCAATTTCCTTTAAACTAGCTGGTGTTCTGTGTGCTGTGACATAGGCACGGTGAAAGGAGAGATGTAAAGTGGCTTTCAGCCTTTCTGCAGGTCAGGTTATGAACAGGTTCTGAAACCAACTCCTGTTTTCCATGAGGTAAATGTATTTGAAGACGAGGCTGTGAGGAAAGTGATGGTACTGTATAGCTGCAGAGGCTGAAAAAAAATCACTTGGTATGACTTGACTTTTTTCTGTGAAAGAGCATTAATAAGCAAGTTTACTCTTTAGGATTATCTGATGGCATTGTCTCTACAACAAGAGCAGCAAAATCAAGAGATTAACTGGGAACAGATCCCAGAAGGAATCAGTGATCTAGAGCTGGCAAAGAAGCTCCAAGAGGAGGAGGACAGGAGAGCTTCTCAGTACTATCAGGAACAAGAACAAGCAGCTGCTCAGGTCCAGGTAAGGGAGCAGAATATGGTCACTAATGTGGGAGTACTAACAATAGTTATATAGACACATCTCTGTTTGTAAATGTTTGAGACTGGCAAGACTGCTGTTGGCATTGTTCACAGCAAGTGATGAGATGAATATAGGAATCTTAAGAAATCTGCTGTAACTGTTGGGAGCGTGCATGAAGATAACAGCAGTAGCTGCCACTTTAAAGAAGGCCTGACCTTCTAAATTAGGGTTTCATTCCTACTATTTAAATTGGAATTATGGAATGAGTTAATATGTAAGGTTACAAAAATTGTATTAGCCAATACTTTGTTATTTGCAAAATAGCATTCAAATAAGCTTCTTGATAGTGAAGTTTTGTCTTCATTTTGTCTTGCAGAAGTTTGTTGCTTTATGTTTCTAGGGTTTTCAGTCTGTCATACCATGTGAATCTATTCAATCCAGTTTCAAATTTGGAATTAAACAGTTTCTCCCAGTACACTTTTTCCCATCCCTATAAGAAGTTGCTTTCAAAATGCTTGGAAGTTGCTATTCATGCACGTATATATACAAAATTGCCATATAACTGAATCGTGTTTGCAGGAGGCAAACTTAAGTTGGTGTTCTGGATTCAGGGAGTTTTTAACTGCTGACGACTTCTAAAACTGCTTTTATTAACAAATATGTAAAAATACGTATGAAGGCTGAATCTTTGGCCTGAAGTAATTCAGAACCATTAACCAGTGTGCTTGTTAAGCATGAAACAAGAATTTTGACAATTGAAGTTGTGTTATTTCCACCGCTTGTTGCTTTAATAGAATCATCAGTAGCTACTTCCAAGACAAAGATCCACCACTGCTGGCTGCAAAGAGCAGGAAGGGCTGAAGAACCTGCTTAACAGGACTTGGCAGCTTGCTTGCCTACAGCTCTGAATGGGTGACAGCTGGAATAGATGATGAATTAACACACAATATGTTGCCTCTGTATACCAACCCCCTTGGCAATTTCTTAACTAGTTTCTAGTCACAAAAAGCAGCTGCTTCTATTTTTTAGAAATAAGTTTTGTGGCAGTTCTGGAGTATTTATACAAAAGATCCCTACCTGAATTCTGCTGTTTGCATAATAGTTAAATTTTTGTCTGTGAACGCAGAGTAGTACTTCAGACTGCCTCTAAAATAATGGTTGTTTTATTCTAGATTTTTATTTTTCCTACACAGCAGGTGCAAGGTGCTGCTTCTCCAGCAAGTGGAAGACAATCTGGGAGTAATGAACGCAAACGTAAAGAGCCTCGAGAGAAAGAGAGAGAAAAAGAGAAGATTAGCTGTGTTCTCTTGTAATAGAAAATGGATTTAGTCTGGAGCCAAGTGCATGTTCTCAGAAGCAAAAACAAGGAGTAAAGGAAGACAAACCCGTTACATGCCGCCTGTGCCTGATTACCCCATGGATTTTGTTCATGTTTCAAGAGAGGATGGGTGACTTTGTTACAATCATACAGACTTCCTTCAAAGTCATAGTGCGTGCTGCTCGAGATGGGATTCCAAATCACAGTTGAATGCGGCTGTGCTTTGAGTTAGTCATCAGAAATACTGCACCTTGTAGCTGAACACACAAATCATGGCAAGTTTTGTGTCACAGTGACATCCATTACTCGTTACATCAGTTAGTAAGCTATTCTATCTTCTACTCTAAACAAAGGAGGTAACTTGGTTTGTGTAAGACTTTTTCCTGAAGTCTGCACACTAGCACAACAGAGTTCTGTGTTACTTATGTGGTATGAAACTCTATCTTAGGCTGGGTATAGTCTTCACAACACCAGAGCCCAAATAACAGCTGGGCACTGCCTCCTCAGTGTGTCCAGATTTCTTTGCTTCTGGATCTGGTATGTTCGGTTTTTTGAACCCAGATTTATACTGTGTTACTGCTATCATTGCACCTCCTGGCCAGCTTTCTTGCCCCAAGAGTATGTGACTTGATAGGCATCATACAAAAAATTGTCATAGAAAACGGGGCATTTATTAATAAGCAAGATGAATATTGTTTGCTTTTCTTGCAATTACAAACTGGGTATGGCAACTCAGACGTTATCAGGGTTAAACAAGTAATTTTATAGGTAACTTCTTTTTCTTTTTAGTATTTTTTCTCTTGTAGGTAAACTGGACCAGATGATTTCTTATTTATTGACCTCTCCATATGAATAGGTGAATGATGGGAGGAAACTAAGGTCTATAATAATCATTATTCTATGTAAGAATGCAGAGTTAAAATAACTAACTATCTGCCTTTTTTCCAGAAGTACCTTGAACTTTAACATGACGTTAACATGTCCACTTGTCTATTTAAGCAAGTGTACTGTAGTTAAAAACACACACTTTTTTCTTTTGTTTCTTTTATATATTATGTATCCTTAAAAAGCACACTTCTGAAGGGTGAGAGAGAAGCAAGGCTGCTCTCGGATTGTTTGGAAAAGGTGGTCAGGTGTAATATTTTGTTTTTTAAATCACTAATTTAGAATTTTTGGAAACCAGATTTTTCTAATTTATGGGAACCAAATAAACATGTTGCGTCTTGTAGTATTTATAGAATACAGAAACAGAATACTTGCTGAATTTTGAGGGAACCACAAATCTTCCTCCACTTCCATTAAGTCAATAACAATTATCTTCTTGCTGAACCTTTTTGATAAAAATTTCTATTTAGCAATTTATAGATACTTTTGAAAAAGGCTGCTTCTCCTGGACAAGTTATGTATTCATGCTCTAAGCCTGGGTAAGTGCATTAGTGTACAATAATCTGGGAAAGCTAAGGCAGCCAGGTGGGACATGATGTTCCTCGTTTCAGGTGTTTGGAGAAGGTCTGTGAAAGAGACTGAGTGTCTAAACATGTCCACTGGTAAAAAGCTGCTTTAAAATTATTTCGAGCAGGCTTGCTGAAGTGATGGGAACAGCCATCACATACATCTGTTACGAACCTAGAATGAAAATCAGATGGGTAAAGGAAGAATGTCTTATTAACTAAAGGGCCAGTTTGTATCACTTATTTCTTCCATGCCTTTTTCTCTTTTGTTTTTTCCACTTTTGTTACAATTTCCCTTTTATAATAATGAAGTAATGAACAGTAGGCGGTCTCTAATATGCAAAATGTAAATTAAATTTCTCTATTCTCTAGAAAAGTCATGCCCAGAAAAGTAATTTTAATAATGTATGCAGTTCGGATAATTTTCTATGTTAAAGCAAAGGTTGATGTCTTCTTTTTCCTTTGCAGCAGTCTAACTTCTTGAAACAAATTAATATGATGGAGGATCACCAACATATAATGACTTACCTACTTTAAGCAGATAAGAAAATATTCCAGTAGTGTCAATAACAAAGACTTTAAGCCAGAATGTTGTTTAAAAACATTCTGTTACTAAGATTTTTCCAAATTTGTGTATTTACATTTATTTATTGACCTTGAAAAATAAATATGTCAAGCTAAGTGTTTGTTATCTTATTATTTTCAGTGACACTATTGCCACTTTAAATTCCTTTTTGAACAAATCTAGTTGGAGCAGGCATTATGGCTATTGAGTATATCTTTCTGCCTAAGATACTTGCTCATACTAGAAGAATTCAGGTAACATTTCCAGTTTGACAGATGTGCCTGCAGCCTAATATATTGTAGTTATCGTAATACTGTCATCTCGTCACAAAGGAAGAAGAGTTAAATGTCAATGACTCTCATCAAGTCTGAACTCCCAGATAGGTCAGTTTATGGTTTCAGGTTATTTGAGATGGCAGGCATGCTATTCAAAAGCTTTCTGTTAATATCCTTTTTTCTTTACAGGTCTTGAAGCTTTAGAAAATTCCTGAAATCGAGGGTATTGTTTTGCATGAGTTGAGCTTGACAGTGATAGAAGTTATAAGCAGATGAGCTTGTTAATATCCAAAATTAAATACATCTGGAAGCTTAATTTATATCCCCCTGTGACTAACCATTCCAGAAGCGGCTGTCACAGTATCTGTGACAGTATCTGATGATCACAAAAACCAGACAGAACTGCTTTTATCTGTAATAGCGAGCTTGGAAAACAATATTGCAAAATGTTAATGGAGTACCAGAAAGACAATGTCTACTTCGGACTGTTTACTTCATTTGCCTCTTTTTTTGAAGCTCATGTTCTGGTGAAAGATACAGATTTATACTTTAGGTCTGTTTATACAGTTTAGCATGCACATGCTCCAAATACCTACACAATATATATGAAAGCGTCTAGAAAAGTAGAGTAGAACTTGTTTTCCACTAGATAAAAGCTAGCACAGAAAACAGAATTATAGAGTTTTTGTTGTTGCATTGTAGTTGTGAAATAAAAAAGACTAAATAGAGGTATTCTTAAATTAGCAAAAACTTGAGCACTGCCATAGCTGTAAATGTTTTCCTAAAGGGCACTCTGTAAATGCTCAGATATGCCACTTTCCTCGTGACACTCACGGAGTCTGCGACCCAGCAAAGCAGATCCAAAGGAAGACTGTAACACCAGAGGATAAAATTAGCATTCCTGAAAATTCACGTAAACACAATGCAAAAAATATATTTTGTAGCTAGCCATCTAGTTAATCTAATAAAGTATGTGTCCAGGTTGTCTTACAGAGCTCTTCCTGTGGATCGCAGGCACATGCGCTACAAGTGAAGCATATGCTCGTCTGTGTGCACTTGCACTGGATTGCCACTCAGTCTCTACACTCATTTGGTATTTCACGTTATTGTCAAATGTTTCTTCAAACTTGTATATACAAGTTCTTGAAAAAATTTTCCAGTATGTAATAAAAAGCGATTTGAGTTCTTGAAATGGAATCTTTTGGTGTATTCAGCAGGAAATACTCGAGTAAAAGGTGAAGCTGATGCTCTCTTAACTGAACCTTTCTTCTTTCCTGCTACAGCAGGTCTGTAATCCAAAGCCAGCTCATTGCTTAGATCAGCTTTCTTACCCTTAGCATGCTTATCATAGTTAACTGCTGCAGTTATACAAGGTACATCCTTACATACAACATAATGGACAAATTTCGTAAAAGCAGACTTCTTCCAGGTTGTAACCTTAAACATCAGGTGATGCAGGAAATGCAAGTTAATTGATGCAGTATCCTCATCAGAAAGCATATCAGAGAAGGTCAAATGCAAGAACTTAAACGCAGGGATTTTACCTGGTGACTCAGTGCAGTTGCCTTTCTTTAAGGATAACTAGCCATGGACTCTTAGCAGTCAGTCTTGAGTGGGGAAATTCGGTGAGTGAATGATGCTTTCTCAGACAAGGTCTCTTACACAGGAGTCTGATGTTAATTAACTTCTGTAGTGCTCCCACGTCGCTCCTTGCACAGCAGCGTGCCCAGCTGCCCTCTGCTCTGATGGGGGAGGCTTGCTGCAGTGAAATGCTGGGGGGAAAGACAGGCTGCAGCATGGAAGTCCCTAGACCCCACTCTTGAGATCGTTGAGGGATTTGTCCTCCATTTTGCTGTGAGTTTAGATATAAGTAGCTGTAGCACAGCATGCAGGGGCCAAATGTTTTCACCTAGGTAATGACCAGCATGCTTAATTCACAGTGCATTGGCTGTGTCTGCCCCTGTATGTTCTTCACTCAGTGCTTCTGGGTCAAGACTAGCTCTTCTGACCCTCTAATAACTCAAAATATTTTTATTAGATGTCTATCACTTACTGTTCAATTTTGATTATTATGTCAGCTCTACCACTATGAGCTCCCTTTACCTGTGGAGTTAGCTCTGGAGAACTTGCTGAAACCTCAAAGTTCTTTAGTGCCTGTACAGTTTCTTTCCTGGTTTGTAGGATATTTTGTGTTTATGGAGAAGCTTCATATGCTGAAATGAGCAATTCCTTGGTTTTTGAGGTTAAGAACTTGAACTAAATTATCTTAAGTCAAGATCCCATGTTTACCTCTATTTGACAGCATAGAAAAATTTTCAACAAAATGTTGTTAGGTTCCAGAAATCCATAGGGAACAGCTCAGGTAAATTCCAGTGCTCAAATTAACTGCCAAGTTTGCTGGCTTAGTATAAACAGTATGCTTACAAAATAACTTACTGTAACAGTATGATGAAAATAGAGGCATCTGTTTCTCTGTTGTGATCTGTTGATGGATCATGCAATAAGGCACTGCAAATGCTTTCATTGCTGCCCAAGTCCTACATGTAAGGAAGCAGGAGGTGGTAGTGGTGTGGCTGACAGTCTTGCTGGGGCCAGGAGTGAAATTCGAACAATGAGCCAGATGTAAATAGATCTTGGGGGCAGACAGGGACACAAACTCATGTAACTTTTGTATTTCTTTTATTTCCTGAGAGCTGTCCTTTAGTGCTGACCCAACTCCCGTTGAGGTCCCATCGAGCTTTGTGACACCTGTTGTGGAACTCACATGGAGGTATCTACCGGTGTCTCAGGAGACAGTGCCTTTAGCTCACACAAACCTAAGATTCTCCATCACGGAGCTGGATGAAGTAAGTGTGACACACTTGGTCTGTCTCAACTTGAAGTTCATGTTCTATTGTTGAAGCCATTAGTAAAACTTGCACAGACTTGCTGAGTTAAGACTTCAGCTAAGATTATGCCAAGCAGTCTTGAAAATTCCACCTGGTGTAGTTCAGCATTTTGGGGTTTCTTCTAAATGTTGTTTAGGAGAAAGCTGGGATAACTGGTATTTCTGTCTGAAGCCTCTTAACTTTTGTTCAGGCTCACTGGCATGTGCCAAGGAAAGGGTCAAAATTGCAATTAGAAAACCACTAGTATGTAACTTAAATCAGCTGAGTAACGGGAACATCCTTGGCTTTTGTCATCTCTTGTTTTGGGGAACTCCAAAATAATAGGCAAACAGGCATTTTTTTCCCCTTTGTATGAACTGGCCATACCTAGTCATTCGTATTTGCACTAAGTATTTTTCTTAAGGCTTCCTTACGTGTCCAGTCTGTGAAGCTGATGAGTTAATGTTTATGGTTGTAATCTAGTAACCCTGCTGAGCATTCAGATACTAATAGTTTTGCCTTGAGACACAGAAATAACACTGACAAAATCAGTATTTACACTTGTCAACTCTGATGCTTTTAAATACAAGAGCTGTAGAACAGTTAAAGGAAAACTTTAAATAAAGCTTTTTACCACTGCCAGAGCATTCTTTTTGACAGTGATAAATCAAAAAATTAATGGAAATTATAAAATCAGATGTAAGAAAATATTAGTGCTGTTACGCATTGCACCTCAGTGAATACAGAGTAGGCAGGAGTTTCACAGGCTGAGCTGTCTTGGGCAGCTGCTGCTGAAAGGCCGTTGTGACTGGGTGTCCAGTTCCTTCCGTGTGAATTCATGCAGCTCATGAAGACACAGTGTAGTTTCACTAGACATCACCGGGCCATCTGGGTGGTGCTGACACTTTAACACCGACTCCTCCGTGCAACATGAGAATTCCAAGTACATACTGTCATTAAGTCCATATTATAATTTTATACGTGCCAGCTGTAATAAAGCTAGCATGATTACTTCTGTGCATGCTATAAATGCACTTACTTTCTGTGAAAGAAATACAGAAAACTAGATGATGCTTTCCTAATAGACTCCTGAAACTACCTTGAAATGTTCTTTGTAATACTGTCTTTTTCAGTCTTGGGAAATTAAAGAATGCATAAAAGTTTCTGAAGAAAAGTAACAGTATGACAGAGTGTTTTTCTCATCTTGTAGTATGTCTATATTGAACATAATATTATTAAAAAAAAAAAACAGCAACTTGATTCTGTAAGAGAATGTTGTGTTTAGCTATACATGCTGCAGTCAACTCGGGAGAACTAACAAACTGCTGCATCTGTAGGAAGCCTATGCTGTAGGAATTTCACTGAAGGATTTAATAAATACTAGGAAAAATAAATATTTCTAACCAAAATAATGCAAACTTTCTTTTTTTTTTTTCTTAAACTCTGGTCTTTTGTGAATTGTAATAGCCAGCACTACCCGTTCAGGGCTGTCCTACAGTCACAGTGGTTAGTGGTGGCTGAATCCATCTCGGGATCCTTGTAAACTTCTGGGGCAGCACTGCAATACTGAACACTCGTCCTGTAGCTTTAATTAAATGTCTGTCCAGTCCAACTTCATACTACCAGATGCAGTCATGGGGAGGTACATGACATTTCTGTGTGGACACATGCAAGCCAGTTTAATCATTTATTAAAACTTTTCCTATTAATTACCAGCATGTATCAGATCTCCCAATGGGCAGCTGGAGAAACAACTGAAAGGAAAGCCTGTACTGCCACCTGTAGCTGGAATTTCCAAAGGCTGCAGAGGAAGCTGGTGACCAATCCTATTCTTTTGAAAAATCTCAGACCAAATAAGAAAATTTAATGTGCTGTTGTTGCTTTTTTTAAGAGGAAAGCATGTGTTAGATTATCCGGTGTATTATTAGAGAAAAATCAAACTTGATTTTCAATTTAACTGTATTCAGATTTGCTGTCTTTTCAGCATGTTACCTGTTCAGTATTTTATGCCTGTTTCCAGTTTACTTTTATTTTCTCTTTAGTATTTTGGTGTCAGGGGATCAACTGGTCTCTTAATTTTAGGGCTTTTGTTACTGCAGATTAACTAACCAGAGCCAAAGGAGCTGCTCTATATTCATTACTGGGTTTGTTTACAGTTGAGTGTTAGTGAAGTCCTTTAGATTGAAAGTTTGAAAACAGGCTCTATGTGAGGTGAGTAAATAACAGTATGGAGGGGTTTGGCCAACTGCAGCCCTGGTAGACTTCACAATTAAGTTGTATTTACTTTGGGAAAAAATTACTGCTGTGGAAACAAAATCCTTTTTTTGCTTGGAAAAGTGCAGGAGCTGGCTGTCTTCAGGACTACTGCAGATAGATACAATGAGCCGAGGAAGCTGCTTGTGAGTTTTTAAACTGCTTGTACTTCAGCATTTGCATTCGTTACCATGAGTAGTTGCAGTAATCACATCTTTGCCTTTCATATACTCAGCTCACAGCAGCATGCTTGGATTTTCTATTTGAGGCTGACAAGCAAAAAATGACTTTTGAGAACCCATTAAGAAAGTGTCCATGGGTAGAATAATTTCAAGAGACAAATCTCTTGTACTGATTCTTCAACTATATTTTGGTAACTCTTGAAATCACTGGTGGTGTTATGTTAAGGAATGTGATTGGTCACACAATTGCAGTACAGACACATGAAATAAGCAGGACCCTGGGTTTGATAACAGTGTGTACTTGCAAAAAGAAAACAGTTCATCCTTCCTCCCAGGTTTTAATAGTGGCTCCAGTTATCAGCCTCTCTATAGGCTGGGCTCCTGAGATTTCAGTTAACAGTCTTTTGAAAGTCATTGTATGTAAGTAAATTTAAGTGAGCCAACTTACATTTCATTTAGGTTTTTAAGTTCTTTCCTAGTAATAAAGGTTGGATGAAATCCTTTAAAAAAAAAAAAAAATAATCTTGCTCTGGAAAAGGATAGACTTCTGTTGATCTAAGTAGTTTGAAAAGGAATTGCCAAAAACTATGAATTTATAATTTATTCCCCATCATCCTAGATTGTTTCAATATTTTAAGTGAGACATCTGCATATGCACAATCATGTTTTCATTGAATTAAGCAAAAATGTGTCAGGAACTATTATTTATACCTGTAATAGTTGGAATGCACCTCTTGTTGGTCAGATAGCAAGTCACATCTCCAGTATTATTTTTGTACCTCTGTAGCTTTGTCTTTTAAGGTTACAAACTTCCCTGTTTCCCATTTGATCCATTAGACACTACAAATTCACCTTAGAGCAAATACTTATTGTGTGTGTTGTCATACCCACTGAAGCACTGACTGAACTTTTTCAAATTCACTGTTAACTTCTTCTTTCTCTTAAACTCCTGCAAAAAAAAGTTCAGTAAATTGAACTTAGAAGAAAAATCAAAGAATTGAACAACAATAGACATATAAAATGCATCAAGTTGTTTAAACCTAAATTTGTCACTTGTGAATATTCACAAATGATTTGTTATAGAAAATGTTGTGATAAGAGGTTTTTCTCTCCTCCCACCTTTCCTGAAAGGCTACTTATTCAGACAGTTTAGTTTAACTTATTTTCTGCTATTTCATTCCTCTGGAACACTGCAGATACTTAGCAGTTCTTCCATGCAGCAGAGACTGTGAGAGGGGCAAAGATCTGGGTGCAGTATCTGTATGTTCTTACCAGCTCTTGCTCTAGAATTTGTAACTAAATCATTCTTTAGAAGACAAATTTTCAGTTTTTAGTGAAATGCTACTTTTGCAAGGTTGTCATGTTCTCTTAGCAAGGTCCTCTGTATCCAATTTGGCAAAAACATGTAGTGAGTTGGATTTGCCTTTTTTTTCCTTGCTGAACAAGTGGTGTAACTCCTGCCTGGGTAATAGATGAGTCTTGGACTGACTCCCTTATGTTTCTCTGACTGGGCCAGGTCAAGAAGGATTAAACATAAGCCATTCAATGTTAAACAAAACTAAGATTCAAAAAGATGCATCCCTTTGGCTTGAGACCACATCAACCAGCAGTCACGGGTGTACCTGACCCAGACTGCATGTACAGGATTCCCCAACTACTGTAAACAGTGTCCAGGGGTGGGAGTCTGGTTTCAAGAACAGCTTCAAAGTTCTGCCAGAGCTTGGCTAAACATAAAGAGCAAACTGTCAGATTATTTCTTTAGGCCTCCCATGAGTGTTCCTGCCTCTTTTGGTATTAATCTTTCTTTTGCTATTAAATATACTTTTAGATTTTCAATTCCATAATAGTGAAGGAGACAATTAAGT
This sequence comes from Athene cunicularia, assembly GCF_003259725.1. Lineage (NCBI taxonomy): Eukaryota > Metazoa > Chordata > Aves > Strigiformes > Strigidae > Athene > Athene cunicularia. The sequence goes on from NW_020799112.1 coordinate 23,000,594, forward strand.
TTTGGTTGAAGCTAATGGCACCCCTGTTTTGATTTGCTCTATGCCATGTTTGTTACTTATGTCTTCCTTCCCCAAAGACTGTTTCAAAGACTTATTAGAAGCTATACAGAATATGAAGGTTTATTTCAAAAGAATACATTTGCAAGAATACACATAAATGCACTCAATGTAACAGTACCTTCTGCAAAAATAGGTTACATAATACCCAGTAATGAAAGAACAATCTTATTTCTCTACAAATTAGAAAGCAGAGATAATAGCCTGGACAACCTTCAAAATGGAGGTTATAGTTGTGTATGTTGTGATAAGTAGCTAACTTTAAAGCATGACACCACAGAGCTAATGTTGGTAAATTAAACTACTAGCACACAGCTGCAAACTATTATTTTATACAGGATTAACAAATATTTTGGTTCCAATTCGTTTTTACACAGCTCTAGTGCCTCAGGGAAAATGCTTATCAAAGATACACAAAAACTATCGAAAATTACAACGTAACTATTAAAATGCCTCCAAAATTGAGAGGAAAGTAATCATGTTAAATTAAAAAAATTTAACCAGGACTTCCAGACAAGATTTCCTGTTTTTAATCAGAGAAAGTTTACAAGAGATTTCAATAAGTTATCTTGAAACCAAGCAGCTGTAGATCTTAGAATCTTCGTGGAGGTCCACCTTTAAAGGGCTTAAATCCTGAGCCGCTTCCCCTCTGCATGGAATTGCCTGTGATCTGTACAACTCTATTAATTGGTGAAGAGTTACTGGAAACAAAGAGTTTAAAAAAGTGTTAAGTTATGGTAAATATCTAAGCTCTCTGCACACAGGTGATAACACAGTGACATCTGACATCACTCAACTGTTAAACTAAGTCTCAGAAGAGACTTGAAACCACCTAAGAGGCACCTCTGGAAGAAGCCACTCTGCTGCATGGGTGGGCAGCGCTGCCTCCAGCGCCAGGAGAGCTGTGGAGCCAGGCGCTGGCGGAAGGTCAGGTCTGTGCAAGACCCCTCCCACCCTCCCTGCCCTGCTGCCCCGCACAGCCACAGCTTTGGGACCGGAGCAGGGAATGGAGAGGAAGGAGCGATTTTTTGTACCTTGTATGTGGAGACATCATGCCACCTCCTCCACGGCCATCCCCCATTCTCCTGGTGTCATGATAGCCACTTCCTTGAGAACTAGGTCCATGCCATTCTTTTCTTGGTCCAGTTTCACGGCTGTGGCGTTCCACGACATGTCTGTCCTCGTAGTGCTAGTGAGAAAGTGACAGTGTCAGAACTGGCTGGCATTGGCACATGGAGGCATAGTGTGTTAACCAACAGAAAAGGAGCTTTGCAAGAAAGTTAAGCTTACAGCTTATATAATATACAGAAGTCGAGCATCTTTCAAGATTTCAGTCTGTAGGCAGCTAACCCATACTTAAAGGGTCCTGTTAAACTCCATATAATAAAAAGAAACTAATTTGCAGTTACTGATTGAGTATGAGGGGAGTGAAGTTCTGTGATCTCATACTGGGCTCCCAATTCTGCCCTGATCTTATAGAATTGCTGACAAACAAGTTCCACATAGCTACAGAAACACAGTGTTTTCTCAAATGCTGCAGGATCCATAGTATGGAGTTAAGACGAGTCTTAACAGCAAGTTTTTCTCTCAGTAGTATGTTACAGATCACAATCACCAATTGCACTGGAAGGAGCAGGCAGGGTGAGGATAAGACCCTGAAAATACAAGCTGACAGATTCTGAAAAGCCTCATCAGGAACTCATTCAGGTATTGTTCTGATCTACCTGAAAAATGCTAAACAAAGAATTGAGTATGTTTTCTACAACTTCTTGGCTTATTAACAACAAAAAAGAACCTTTAAAACAAAGAAAGCTAACTTGAAAACAGCTAGCATGCTTGGGTAAAGATTTATATGCTGCCATAGTCATTTTTCCAGCACAACTTGGCATTTTCCAGTCTCATGCACAAAACACAAGGTGGCTCACCTGTCCTCCACCTCGTTCTCCCATCACGCCTCGTTCTCCTTCCCTGCTCCCATAGCCAGAAGCACTGCTGCGGCTGCCAGGGGGGGCCCCTCTCACGTGTCCAGACACTTCTCTTCCTGATCGATCTGGCCTCTCACCTCTGTAAAAATTGCTTTTATCAAAATTTTGGTTTCAGTATAATAGAATTGGTACCAAGTCATAGCACACATAGTAGACTTCAAAGATTCCTTTGTTTTTCAGGTTCCTAGCAATGTGCAGTTAGCTTCTTGGAAGCATTCTTTCATATCTATGTGGTGCTTGAAATATTTAAACCCTAGCTGTTATTTGTTTACATCTGCATTCTTGCCCAAAAGCCTCCTCACTCTATGTTGCTACACACGATTAAGAACAGACTGCTGGGAGTCAGCATCGAGTTCAGAGGTGAGGTTTAGCACACATGACCACCTACAAACAACCTTAATGCTTCTGGAAAGTGACTTTGCCATTTTTTAGGAGGGGTTCTGTTTTCTCTTTACACATCAATTCTTGAGGAACTGCTACTGTGGACAAGTTGTACAAGCATCAGTACCCTCCTTAGTCTGTTGGCTGGCCAGCAATTTACCTGCCGTCCCGTTTGTCCGTGCTTATGCTTCCCTCGCCCTTCCAGTTTGTTTGCCTTGGCGGATTTGAACCGGTCTCTCTGGGATGTCGACCATGTGGTATTTCAGGTCTGTCGTGAATTATCACTGTTCTTCTTTCATCTCTGTCTCCTCGCACTTCTCGCCTGTCTGAATCTCGAAGTTCACTTCTGGGCTGTGGTGGTTCATTTCTTCTGGACTCACTGAAGTTCTTGGGGTATCTCTCAAACCCGGGCTCTTCTCTTCGTGCTGTTGGGCGAGTCTTTTTTGCTTCACCTTGATTTACGAAACGTTCTCGCCTAAGTGGTTAAAGTAGGAAAAAGTCATTTGCTTGTCTGCCGCTTTCCCATTTCTCAGCACAGGTAAGCACATGTGCGAGTACACAAAAATATTATTCATTGGTTTATTACATGTTTATTACTATCTATGTGGTATGTATCTCAAAAGATCCTTCCCACCCCAAATTATATTCACTTCTACAGTTGTCATTTTGAGCTTGAGTTCTTACAGCCAGTTTAACATTTCTTTATAAGTTTATCTGTGCACATGTTGGTCAGTATAATTTAAGCAGTAGTAGGGTCTCCTTTTTGTCTAGCATGAAGCAGGGGAAACAGTTTATTTCTTGAGCCAGCTAGAAAAGTCTTAGTTTACAGCAACAGAAGTCCAGAACCTACAATTACATAGTCTTAATTTTATAGCTGGTTATGGAGATAAGCATGAACTTGGATCTGGAACCAACATTTACTGCACAGTTGCATGGATCCTGATGAGTGGGACTCATGCAAGTAATGCTTAAACTCTCATTAAATCAGTTGCTTTTAGCCTTACTTCTTAAGGGGGTAAGTTGCCAAGTAGGACACACCCAATCCATTGTAACCCACTTATGACTAGATGTGAAAGGGGAACAACAGCAAAAATTCTTTCCAAATGTCACCCAGAAAAACACCACCAGGCAGCTAATTTAACATCCTTAGAGAAAAGTGGACAAGATTCCATGACATAAACAACCAATCCTGAAGACACAAGAACTGTTGGGACCCTACTGCAATTCTCTTGCATTCAGAGCTGTATAAAGCTTTTACCACCATTTCAAAGTTTGAACAGTTAAGAGTTATCTAAACTTACCTATCAAAAGATGATGATGGAACAGAAGAACCTTCTGGATATCGTCCCCGTTCTCTGTGATCAAAGTCATTAAACCTGTTCTGCTGGCGACTGTAATCTGAACTGTGACTAAAACGTGCATCTGTATCAAGAGCCATCTTCTTATTCTCATTCCAGTAAGGATCATCTCTCCTTTAACCAAAACAAATGAACCCTCATCAGTTACATATATCCAAATCAAGGCCTAATATGCAGAAAATTGTGGAGTCAGTTGTCTTTTAAAGACTCTCATTTGGCCTTTGAAAAAGCCACTAAAAAAGGTAGACTCTTTAAATATTAGTGAACAAAATAAGGAAAAAACAGAACACCCCTCTGTTTCAAAGTGCAAATTAAAGAGACAAATATCAATATGTACTAAAATCTGAGCAATAGTATAATGTGTTAGGCAGTGTAAAACAAACAAAACCCCAACAAAAACACCACCGTAGCAAAGTTCTGCCTTGAAAACAGTCTTCTAGGAAAAAAGCTGCCCTCCGGGGAAAAAAAAACAAAACAAAAAACAACACACACTCCCAAACCAGCCACAACCCAGAACAGCTTTCTCAGGAAATGATACTGTAGGAAACGTCACAGCCTTGCTTACTAGAAACATTAAGGTACAGAGTCTCTACGGCAAGAATGTGAGATACTAAAGCATATAATCAGTAGCCTTGAAAAATGAAGCTGTTTTTTTATTCTTCTTGTGAAAAAATATTAGTATTGTGCTAGTGTATCTACCGTGACAGCTTACGTTCATCTTCTACTGTACCACTGATACGTCAGTTTTACGGTTAAGGTCTCAGTCCTATTCTTGTAATCAAATAAATGTCAAAGCCAGTTCAGTAAATGTGGCTCAAACAGCAACTGACAGATGTCATCAGCTTCAATAAAAATGAAAAGCCATCACACTGACTTCCTGAACCACCTACTTAATGAAAAATGTGAATTCTTTAAGAAGTAGAAGCTAGAAATTTCAACCATTAAGGCAGAACAGCAGCTTTTCTCAAAGGCACTGAATCATGTCATGCTCTTTTTTGAACAAGGAGAATTAATTCACAAGATGCTTCTCTTATTCCCAAACTCTCTTACAGATAAGGTGTGCTTCATGCTTGGCATAAGCTGGTGTCAAAAACAGATACTGGAAATCCAGTTTTTCTGTCAAGACTTGTTTCAGGTACAAATGCATTTTCAAGTCCGACAAGGCTCTGGTAGCTGTTTCTTTTTAATCAGTGCCGTAAAACAGTGGTTTGAGAATTAGATTACCTGTGATCTACATCACGTGGACGTTTCAAAGAATTCCTCTTTTCCTGCTCATAACGAAGCTGCTGCTGCTGCCGCCGAAGTTCCTCCCTTTCCCGAGCAATGCGCTCGGCTTCCTTTCGACGTTCCTGCCATGGAAGGGAAGGGTGAGTCAACACAAGGAACAGAACTGCTCTCTACTGCAGATACCTACAGAACAGTTAGCAAGTACACAGAATTAACAGCCTTTAACTGAAAACCACCAATTATCCCATATAATTAATCCTTGGATAGCATCTAAGACTAAAGACTGCGTAAGCATGCTAGATCTAGAGAAGCTATTGGTTGTTAAGACAGAAATATCTCCAGTTCATTTCTTGTATTGCTACTGTATTTGTTGCCCAGAAACACATCTCATTATGTTTGCAGAGATACTCTCTAGGAAAAATCTAGTAAAATTGTGCAAGACTAGTATGGGCAATATGATCTGCTGTATTTCAGTTTTAGAAACAGATACATACAGCCGCCACATAAATCAGTAGGAAGAATTTGTCAAAGTACTCACAAGTCACAGACAGAAGATAAAGATTACAGTTATTGTACATGATGGATCAGGTAATATTTGGTGGGTTCTTTTATGGGCTGGATGGAAGGGTGAAGAGAAGAATTCACCACAAGTGCAAACTGGGTTATACTCCAACATGATATTGCACTACAGTCCAAAATATATGCCCACCTGTTCAATACGAACACGTTCTCTTTCCAAACGCTCCCGTTCCATCCTTTCCCTCTCTAGTTTTTGCCTTTCAATTTCCAGTCGTTCCCTTTCTCTCTGCAAGCATTCTTCCCGCTCGTGCATTATTCGTATGCGTTCTCGCTCACGACGCTCCCTCTCAGCAATTTCTCTTCTCCTAAAGAAAAAAAGAAAGAGGTAGCAGAAACTCATCTGAAAAATTTTCTCATCCAAAACTAACATCACCTTAGGCATAGACATTAAAAAAAAAACACACCACAACTATTTGAGAGTAAGCTCTTGCCAGAAGTCCTGGTATCAGGAGTCCACTCCTTTTAGTCCCAAGTAGCCAAACTGGTCTTATCATATTCTACAGAACCATTTAAGCAGACAACAGATACAGAAGAGTTATATAAAGAATCATCATTCCCGATGTATTTTACACTAGATTCATATTTCTATGTTGTCATCTGTCAGACGTTAATACCAGCTTAACAAAGAATATGATTCAGGTCTTAAAAATTAATGCTATTTTAGCTCCTGTCCTCTTCAAGAACTTGTTTTCTTTCCAAAAATAAGAGAAGAACATGACTACTCTGACTTTACAGGTTAGGTACACTTGTCAACAGCCTCATTTTGCTTTCTTCTTCCCAGCTCCTATAGTACATCTTACAAGAAGGAAGAAAGGCATTTTTTTCCTTTAAGCTTTATTCTTGATGAGAATTCCCTCGTTTAGAGAAATCCAGGTAACAACACAAGTCACCTGACTACCCTTTGCAAACTTTTGGCAATATGAAAAGAGCAAAATAGAACAGTGTAGCACTTCAGTCCTTTTATTTAAAGGGACAAGATTGTATTATGCTTGATTTCTCATTTAGATATACAGCAGTTCTCTGTTTAAAAAACAACTGAAAAAACCCAAACACCTTCTCTGGCCACATCTCCTGGTCAGCTTCTCATCTTTTCAAAAAGAAGACTGGCATGCAGTAATGCTGATGAGATACACCCCCCATAACAAGCACTAAGCTGTATTTGTACATATATGACTATTAAAAGGTTAAACAAAGGATATTGGAGTCTATTAATTCATATAAAGATACTGTTAGGGAGAGTCCCAGACTTTAACATCTGAGTAAAAGGCTTGACAGAATGCATTCTGATTAGGTTTCTAAATATAGTATCTGATCAATTAATGTATAAAATAGCCTTTAGCAAAAAGTTGAATTACTACCTTCGGAGTTCAACAGCTCGTCGTATTCTTTCCAATCGAACCATGTGTTCTCGCAATCTCTGTTCCTTCATCTTTTCAAAAGGCAAGATATCCTTTCTACCCCTGTATTCCCTGAATTTCACTTTATCTTGAATAATACGCTCTTTGTTCCTCAATATCGGTGGCTATAGATAGAGATTACAATGGTTATTTCGGAAGTCTCATTCATATAGGGAGATCACTGGATGCTATGTTCAGGTATCATTAACTACTTAGCTATTCCAAAGCATACAAAGCTTCTGTCTAAACTTAACAGTTTGACTCTTCACTGAAAACATCAACTGTAAGGTAGTATCAAACCAGGTAAGGATTGCATTAAATCTATAGATACTTACTTTATCAAACCTTCCCCTTCTAACTGTCCTAGTGTGGCCTTGGTCTCCTTTTGTTTGGTCTAAAACTACAACTTGACCTGGGCTTTTACCACCTAGTGAATGGGGGAGAAAAAAAAAAAAAAAAAAATTCTCCTTAGAGAAATTTCCAAATCTCTAAACTGAATTGTTACTGGCAGGAGAAGCATACCAGCACATCTCTGTAATTAAGTAGTAATATAAAATATGGAAGCTTTTACATCAGCTCTAAAATAATACGTTACTGCAGTCTAGAAAAAGAACAGGTGTATAATTGTCTGGTTTCCAGTAAGAGCAAAAACATGCCCCCAAAACAAATCAGACACAGATATTCAACAGGAGGAAACATGGCTATATTGCATACTTATTCTTTTCTTGTCTTCATTTTTTTTAGTGGATTCTTGATTAGGGCCACTTGCTCCATTATCACTCTTCTCATCTTTACCTTCTGTTTTCTTGGCTTCTTTACTTTCTTTTTTTTCAGATTTCTCAGATTTCTTTTCTTCTTTTTTGGTTGATGGAGTTCTTGTTAGGAAAGAAACACACAAATGCAATGAGGAAAATTCAACTTAAAAGGAGTTCTACAGCTTCAGAAGCTACATGAAGTTTCTTACTTGCTGGCTTTATCACTTGATGTGGTCTTCTTATCTCCCATGCTTCTACCCGAACCAGATTTCTCATCACTCTCCTTTTTCAACTCCTTTTTGGAGGGATCACCTTTCACCTATATGTTTTTTCCAGAAGCAAGCAGGTTAATACAGATTCTTGCATAAGATGGTCTATTCTGGGAAAGGTTTTTGTCTTATTAAACCTACTTTCTCAACAGAAATCTGTTGTCCATGCAGCTCTGTTCGATGGAGGTGTGCAATACATCTAGCCACTTCTGTACTAGAAGACATTGTTACTATGCCATAACATTTTGCCCCTGGGCTTCGTGCATTTGTGACCACCTTTGCACCAAGTACCTACATAAACAGGTAAAATTTAGGTTTTGAGACAGTTCTAGTAAGGAAGCAATGGTATTCCAATAATATTTTTACCCTAACATATAAAAACAAGAACCAGCCCAACAGCAACAGAAAAACCCACCCCACTCGAAGGACTGACATGCCAAGTCTTCCAAAGCAGGTAACTGCATGGCAAGTTGCAGCTTTGGGAACTTCATCCCAGCTTTCACATCAAGGCATATGAATGTTTACAGCCTGTCCTGACCAGCCACAACCTCAGGCATATGATCTAAATGCTTCTTTTGACAGTTACCCTCAAAATTCATTCACAGAAACACCACTGATATGAATTTGATGGTTCATCTCTGACAGATGAACCCCACAAACAAGTCAGCAGCTGCCAATGGCAGGAAAACAGTACTATGTAGTAACTTAATAAGTGAGCCAGTTCTTCAAAGGCATCTAGCAAATGTGTTCATTAAGCAATTTTAGCAAATTAGCTCTTTGATACCTGCTTCTTGAGAAAGCATTAAGCTTCGTGTTCCTGCTCCCTGACAGAATTTCTGTAACTACTGGAGCCAGTATTCTTGATGTAGTGATGCTCTAATGAAACAATTTTATATTTCTAGGAGCCTATAATGGTACGCTCATTTAGAAATTAAGTATTTCCCAATTAATTTAAAATTGGGAAGCTAAATAAATACAGGTACCAGCATCTTTACAGCTAAAACAGTCCAAGAAGTGGAAGTTTCAACAAAATACACTCTCAGGTTTCAACACTTGCGAAGGCATTAAATAAAATCACCTCCTAAATTAATTATAAGAATCAGATATCCAATAATCAGCACACATCCTTGGTATTCACAGTGCCAAGGTTCTGACTAGTTCAAGATGCACTAATGTCATAGGCACAGGCTTATACAAACACTATGAATTCACAGTTATCAGCAACTCCTTTGAGAAAAGGAGAACAATTGCCACAAAAACTGTTCTCAGAAGACTGCTTAGCTTATGTGGATTCTGCATTGGTCTATGGAACTTGTATGTTGAATTAAACCAAAATCCAGGACAATAGATTTACTTTAAGCAGCCTGTAAAGAAATTCATTAAGTCATTAGAAGAGTGAGTTCCTAAAGGAACAGACATAAATGATAGTTTTTACCTATTTTTCCATTCACAAGCCCTCAGAACACATTTTAAAGAACACATTTTTAAAGTCTCCCAAAGCAGCAGGTTCTAGAAAAGACTGTTTATATTAAAATTTTACTGGTTACCACATTATCTTACACTCATGGTTAAATACAGTCACTGCAAGAGAACACAGCCATCATTTATTTAATTATAAAGAGTTTTTTTAAAGCCAGTCCTGACCATTCATATTTGTGACACTTCTTTTGCATCTAATCTCCACAGGAAGAAAATTTCTTATAAAATTAACACACAGTTCTTCCTGTAAGCAGGCACTCTTACTTTAGATGCTGAAAGTACTGAGTTTTTTAGATTACACCAATTAGACCATTTCCTCTCAGACTTTTATTTAAATCAAGTACCACTCCATTTCTGTAATTGAATAGAGGATGGGAAGGAGACACACACAACACATGGCATCACACCCCATGAAATACCTTTCCATATTTGCCAAAGAGATTTTTCAAGTCGGCAGCTTTTGTGTTGGAAGACAGTCCGCTAACCCACAGGTTTCTAGTTGAACTTCCACTGCTACCACTAACACTGCTTGTACTTCCTGAAACAAGTTTCACAAAACAGCCAAAAAATTAAGGAGACAAAGGTACCAAGAATACTGAACTGTTGCTGAAAAGAGAAACTTAGCCTGTTACCTTTAAGTAACTGTTTATCCGGTTACCTTTCTTGAAAAGACTTCTATATAAAAAAAATATATGCCATAAGATTTCATTCATTTTCCCATGTATTGAGACCAACAGCTTGGCTAACTCATACCCAAATGACAAGAGCTAAAAAACTAATACAATTTGTTATAGGCATGCTTTACCCCTCATTTGAGTGTGTACATCTAGTTTCAACTTCCAGTTCTTAGCAATAATGTCCATCAAAAACCATTTTTTTTTAGCACCCAACATTTGTTCTTCATCAGTACATCTTTACTCACAGTACCCAAGAGATGGCAAAAAGGTAGATAGAGAGTTGGTTAATGCTAGCCTCCAGAAGAACGTGGTCATTTCCACAGCTTCTTCAAGTATCTGCCCTCCATCCAGAGCAGCTTTTTAAAAATACTGCTGGGTGGAGAACTGGATGTAACCCACCAAAATGATTTCCCACATATTAAGGAAAATACTAAAAAGCTGGAAAAACATCATGTGCCTCAATCACCACCACCCCCACATCAGCCATTTTTGCAACAACATAGAACTAAGCACATGTAATCTTATTCCCAACATTTTTTAGTCTCGTCTTATTTAGTTCTGCTTGGTTTTGTTTGCTGCTACATGTACGAACTGCTTTTGAGTATGTTAAAACCTAGCCAGTCATACAGGCAAGACCAGAATGGACCTCCAGCTGAACAGCTGGAAAATCTGGTGGTATGTAGAGTTTTAAAACAGAATTTATCCTCCTTGAGGAAAAAGGGTAGTTTTTTCCTTCTTCAATGCATCAAGATGAACCAAGAGCAGAAGGCAACAAAACTCAGTTATCGTCACACTGGGATTATCTTGATAATTCCAGGTATCTTGATAAACCACAACACTCTTAAAATATCATTAAAGAGCCACTATACTGGCTTTGGCTATGTATTTTAAGACAGCCTTATGGCAGTTAGTTATATATGCTACATGAATACAGCAGATTTGCTGTATCTTCATTTAATTTAATTGTAAGCATGTAACTATCATGAAAGGACACACATCTACAGAACACCAAGTTATGTCTGTCACAAGAATTTCTCCTCAGAAATTAATTCATCAGGTAAAGTTTCATTCATCCATTAGTGATACACAAGAGGTTCTGTGACAGAGGTTTTTGGCAGAGCAAAATAAGGAGACACCTGAGCTTATACAAATGCATTTGTTCAGCTATGAAGCATCAGTATAACTGGTGACATTAACATGCTCTTGAGCTCCACTCTGTGAATCTGTATAATACAGGGGTTTACAGTAACAGATGGGAACTCCCATGTAGACAAACAGGTCTAACTTTAATGCATTAAATAGCCACAGTTGCAATTTTGCTAGTTGGCATCTCAGCTGTTATACCTGGTCTGAGAGTTCACTTTAGTTAAAAATGAGCTAGAATTAAAAAGACGACAAAAACTTTCATTGACGTTACATTTAAGCACTCACAATTAATTTTTGCGTGTTCTGCATATAACTTAAACTGGTTTAAGTAACTTACAGCAGGCTTATCTGAAAATTACACCTTCTCATCAAAACAAAGACTTGGAAAACAAAGTGGAATTTGCTCTCAAAAGTATTTTGGAAGAGGAGAATTATATTTTCATTGAGTCTTTAGAATAAAAATTTTAAATCTGACAAAGAATCTGGCATAAGGAGAAACAATATAAACACATACATATAGCTAATAACTACTGCACCTCTAGCACAATTTACTACAGATGGACGAGTTCAATTATATAAGCTGTTTTAGCATGTGGCAAGCAATTTCTCAAACAAGACAATACTACCCTAAATTTGTAATAGTTACCTTTATCATCCTTTGACGTTGTCTTGCTTTCCTTAGATTCCTTAGTAGAGCTAGAGAAGCAAATTAAAAATCAGAAGAAAATTGAAAATACAGAATTTGATAAGTGTTGCATTTTATACTACTAATACTAATAGACAAGTTAACATTTCAAAAAATAAAAATAAAAAAGGGCTAGACTGTATATTTGAACAAATGATTCCCTCATGGATTCTTGCACTGATTTTCCCCAAGATGCCTGAAGATCTAGATTTTCTGACAACTCTATTCAGTGGATATATGGCAATCTTCTCCAGATTTCAGGACGGGGACTTGACTTCATTTTGTGTTCTTAGAACTGATAGCTGTTCATTACCATCATCACAAGGACATTTAAGAAAATCGTCAATTTGAAAAAAATAAATAAATGCTGACAATTCGACAATGCAATCAGTAGGACATAGTGTCTATACGAAGATCTTGAATTTTAAAAAGTAACTTATGGCGGTCAAAAAAAATCTATAGGCAGGAGCATAGGATACTAATTATAAGATTCTTGCTGCTACCCCCTTAATGTAGAGTGATCTTATTGAATGCTGGTACTCAGTATCGTAAAGAACTGACATAGAAAAACAAACCTCTTTGCTTGACCAGAGGCCCCAGTAGACGAGGGACCTTTCTTCAAAGTATCCTTTTCTTTGTCTCCAGATTCTGCTTTCTTTGAACTTTCTCTGGCTTCCTTCTTGACGGGATCACCCTTCACGCAGTCTTCCTTCTTACCATCTTTATGGTTCTCAGTCATCTCATAGTCCTTGCTTTCCTTCTCCAGGCTCTGTGAAATGGTATCCTGCCCATCCTTTGGCTTACTTGCTTCAGAATCTGTAATTTTCACATTTTTACCTGTTTCTAGGAGGTCATCACCATCAAAATCCAGAGTGATGGCATCTTCAGCCTGGATTGTAACCGATATGTTATCATCCTCAGCTTCTTTCACAGAGGTGTTAGCTTCCATCTCTTCATGAGCCGTGTGATCAGCCTCAGCTAGGCTTTCTTCTGAAGGAAGAGGTTTAGATACTTCTTGTGTACCATCACCAGAACCTGCTTTATCTAAGAGGATTTAACAGGAATAAATATGGCAAAACAAGAAGTTTAAACAATTTCATATGCATAAGCTAGAATAGGACCTAGAAAATACAAAGCCAGTTATTAGCACTGATGGAAGGTTAGAAAAAAACACAAGGTGTATTAACACAAATATAAATCCTTTACCCAGGATCACTTATTCTTCATGGCAAAACACATTTTCTAGAGACAAATACCAAAACATTAGGAGGGAGAATATGGTTCCATCCTGGAGATACCCGTTCTTCATAAGTATCCATTTTTCAGTTTAGGATTTAGCGTTCCAGAAGAAAATAGTTGCTTTGGATGCTCACAGTTTGATTTAATCTGTCTTTGAATCTTCCTGGTTCTAGGACTTCTAACCTTCCCAAATCCGAAAGAATTACAGTCTTGGAGAATTTCAGCCAGTCTTCCCCACTGGTGTCCTCTTTTGCTTTTCCTTTCTAACAGTTGTTTGGCAGTCAAGCAAGCTGTACAGGGCTGCTGCAGAACACAGACAGGTGAGCTTTAATCCAGAGTTCGTAGACAAATGGTTCTCAGTCTTCATCCACTGGACAGACTTTTCCATCTCAGTCCCACACAGGCATCTCCAATCGTGTTCTTGGATTTGCACAGATGAGATGCTTCAGCCATAGGGTCCCTCGTACACATGAAGTCTGTAGTTTTATCCTGTAACTTCAGTAATGTGTTTATTCCATCTTGTGTAAAGTGATGGTGTCCCATGTCCTTTCCAGTCCACAATACGTAGAATCCTTAAGACTTCTGTCCAGGAAGTCTGTTTGCCCAAATGCATTACATTCCTTCTATAGTTTCACTAAATGAGCACAGCTTAAGAAAAGGTAGCCACTCCACAGGTTCCCAAACACTTGTTTTACCATCCTATATACAATGGTATTTCCAAGTGACAGTAAGCCAAGCATATGACGGTCCATACATTGTGGGTGCTCAATTTCAGTGTAAGGGTGTATCATTTCACTCAAACATCAGTTACTGCAGTGCAAGTTGGAAGTTTTTGCATCAAGACTTACCGTATATTAAAATCAGAGTCCTTGAATACTATGTTTTTTCATTAAGAATCATAGTATTACAGCCATATTATACATCCACCACAGTAACTGATCAGTACTGTAATCAACTCTTAAGAGTAAAATAACTCTTAGGAGTGAAATAAACCCACTGACTGCAGTGATTCCAGGTGCTGAGCTTAATAAGGAGACAACTGATACTTAGTACTGGAGACAAGCCTAGTATTAGTAAAGAGACTGAATATTACAAGAGAAAGTTGTCTGCTCTACCAGACTAGAGATCTCTGAACTCTATTAAACTTTAAACATACCTTTCTCATTTTCTTCATCTTCACCATCCTGCAAGAAAAGGAAGTCAAGACTAAATATCTCCTACTTTAAGCAGAACAGTTCATATTTTCCACAGAATTTCTATCCCATGAAAGCAAATCAGTGAATGAAAAACTGCTTCCAAAAAAAAGATGATCTAGAAACCAAGCCCATGAATATCCGTTGTCAAACTACTGAAAAATTGGATGAAACTTCACTGGTATCTACTTGCAACACTTGCAGTTTGCAATTGGTTGGAACACACAGCTATTTTCTTCCCCCCTGTTAACTCAACAGGACATTTCTAAAATGTCCTTCATCTTGCTGAACCCTTCAGAATGGATGTCACACTGCTGACCACTGCTTTCGATGAGATGCAAGCAAGCAATCACTAGCTTTAAAAGCTTGGGACAGAAGTCAGAAACTAGGCAGACATCCTCCACTAAGTACTTAAAAATGAAATGGTGATTTCAACAGGTATTTACTTGTTTATCATTAGCCTCATAGAGCAAGACATGATGTATGAGATGTCCCTTTTCCAACATCAATTCCATGCAATACAGAATGAATTTCTGAACTTCAAAGATGTTACTGACATTAGGTATTAGCAACAAAAAACCCCAACCAACCAACCACACCCCTGCAAACATTCTCCCAAGGCAAACTTTTACCTTAAAACAGGAGTTCTAAACTCCTGAATAGGCTATAGATACTATATGACCATTTGGCACAGCCTTCTACAGGACTTTTAAGAGAGTTTGAAACATACTCCTTGCTAAGTCTATGTGCTGAATACTCCCAAACTGTAGATGGGAGTTTGCATTTGAATAGGACATCTGATTTGAAAAATCACAATTATCTGCATTATAAAAAAAATATGAACGAAAGCTTCCCATGCTGTTCACCTTTACTGTATTACATCATCTGACTCTAAGATGAATGCTGGAACAAAAATTCAGTCTAAAGTGATCTTTTCCAACTAAAAAGACATGAAAATCAGCTTAATGGAACTGATTTGGAACTTACATGGACAGTTGGAAAAGTGTAATCTTC
Organism: Athene cunicularia; assembly: GCF_003259725.1. Taxonomy (NCBI): domain Eukaryota; kingdom Metazoa; phylum Chordata; class Aves; order Strigiformes; family Strigidae; genus Athene; species Athene cunicularia. The sequence goes on from NW_020799112.1 coordinate 23,016,035, forward strand.
TACATCTTGACCTTCATTTTCCTATGAGAACATAAAAGCGACTTGCTCAGCAAACTACTTGTTAGACACTTAAACACTGAGAGTCAAGAGATCCGGTTAACTCGGAAATATTTTAGTTACGTGGGTACACACTCAGCAAGGTGAACATCAATGAGCAGTTCTCGTGACTTGCATCCTTCAGTTCAGTGTTCAGATTACGTGTGTCACAACTAGTACCAAGGAAAAGGACCACTTATGAACTCTGCATGGACTGCAGTAGAATTTTATCAATCAATGCCACATTTGTTTCAGAACTATTCAAACACAAGTCAAGGAGAAGGGAAAGAAAAAAAAAAAGGTATGAATTATCGTTCCAAGACAAACTGAAACTAGTTTGGACTTCCTAGTAATACAAACATGCTAAGGAAAATGTACCCTTTGCTGATAAAAATGCATGTAAAATACAACAAAGTACCTGACTTTCAGAATCCTTTTCTGCATCTTCTGTTGTCTCTGCTGGCTCCAGGTCATGGTATCTTTTCTTTTCTGCAGATAGTAGTTCTTTAGAATTCAAGTTCTCATCATCAACAGATTCTTTGAAGTCCTTTAATTCATCATTTCCGTCTTGATCACTTGCATCTTGAGTCTCCAATTCACTTTCCTTTTGGTGTGAACAACAAATATTTGTCATAACTACGGGTATTAGCTATATTCTGAAAAAAAATCACTGCTAGAATCACTGTTTCTGCAAAATACTATATCACACCCATATTAAAAATCTATAGCATGTTTAAAAAACCCCACACCTTCACACAATGCTCCAGATTTCCACGTAAATTAGCTCAAAAAAAAAATGAAAGCTTTCTTTGGTAGAAAGAGCCAAATATTAAACTTAAATACAAACTGGGGAAAAAATGTACATACTTTTATTACCTTGACAAACGAATCATCTTCAACTGAAGCATCACCAGTTAATTCATCAGCTTCCTGCTTTTTACCTGAAATGACAGGATAAGCTAATGACTAGAGCTGCCACATACAGCAGACTTTCTTTCAACACTGATTATGTGTTGGGCCTTTATTTATTATTCTTTATACGCTCTAGTTTATCTGAACTGTTCAATATAACCCTCCCAAATTGAGTATTTTTAAGGTAAGGAGAAATAAACATCAGCTGAGAGAGCATGAACAATTAATGTTGTTGCATAAACAAGCAGTTACATCCAAGTTAGTGATTTTCACACCAATCCTCCTACTCTGAGTGATAATGGAATTCAGGGTAACATTAAACTGCACATTTCTAGAATCACTGGAGTTAACTAGACATTATGACTTAAGACTTTGGAAAGGTCTTTAGCATCACTGAGGATAATCACTTATAAAGGATAATTAGCATCACTGAGCAACTTAGGTTAAAAGGGACCTCTAAAGATCATCTAGTCCCCCCAGCCTCCTGCTGAAAAGCAGAGCTAAGTTCCAAATATGATCAGATTGCTCAGGGCTTTACCTAGCTACGCTTTTGAGTATCCACAAGTATGTCAATTGCAAGCCTCTCCATGCCACCTTTTTCAGTACTCTTCATCACCAGAGAGAACAATTACCAGAAGAATTGAGCCAGGTGAAGCACTTGGGTTTTCTACATGTTCTTTACTGTACTAAAGGCATGTTCCATTGAAGAATTCTATTCTTCCAGCACAGGCACACTTTTCTCTAATAAAGGTGCCTCTGTGGAAATAACTACTGGACATAGTTTGCTTTGGAATCATTTGCATTTCCTTAATCTTCTGCAAAAACAAGATCAGAGAACACTAGATACAAATATCTCCAAAACCCCACACCTTTGTATAGCATTATATGTCTCTGATCCATCCTATCAAAGACTAGCCTATGCAATGGTTTTCAGTAGCTCAAGATGTAAACGAGATGGCAGTCATGATCAGCACTTAACATTTTATTTTTTGACATCAACTCTTCCCTCACCCCTTCATTCTCTAATGAATAGCTAAATCAATTTTATAGATATTCAAAAGGAATAATAATTTAAAAAAAAAAGCCAAAGTTTGAAATAGTATGAACATTTCTGCTAGCTGGAATAGTCAATTTTTGTCAGCAATTAATTTCCATAGTCATATACCGTTCTTAACTTGCATTTCAAAGCCAGAAACTGCTCAGCTACAGGGTAAGAAGAGAGACTGCTGGTTTGATTTTACTTAGATTCCAGTTGGTTTTATTCATTTCACTGGCAGGTGGTACTCAGACAGTACTCCCATATACAGCATATTGTCTTTTACACATAAAGACATCTGGCATAAAAACATCTTGGCCACTGGTTTTACTTCATTTAAAACAAAACATTCCTGTTTTATATTTGTAATGCAATAGATCTATGAGATCTTGGTGCAAAAAGCCAGCAGCACAGGTATACTCAGGGAAGCTAGCTTTCCTCAGAAGGAGGAGCACACTTACACTGGAAAAGTTTTTTGATACGCAGGACAGCTGATGCCCAAAAGCAAGACTAACCCAAATTTTTTATTACTATTTGAGCATTCTGTGATATGATCCACAGCCACAGATATCTTCAATATAGATAAAAAGCAGCAAGAAATAGCAAGGATTTCTACATACATCCAACTGTTTTCTGTTTTACCCCTCTCGCATTGCAGTTCTTTAGTTTGTTAAACCTGAAACACCAAGTTTTCCCTGTATCCCATATCCAGCTAAGCATACACAGAGACAGGCAAACACAGAGCAGATGCTAGACATACTTAGCAACTATCTAGCATATACTATTATGAAAGCTATTTAAATTCACTCATTTTGACTGAGGAAATCTGGCAGGTAAACTAGAACCCAGACTTTATAGGGAACAAGAAAAAAAAAAAATTGACAAAACTACATTGTTAGTCTCAACATTCTGCAACAGCAGCTAGAAAACTGTATTTTATTGACATGTCCTCATCAAGAGGAAGTTATACCTTTCAGTAATGAAGCTGTCTGTATCTGTGTTTTCATTAGCCCTTCTCTAGTCTGTCTGTCTGCAGTAAGACCCATTTACTCTGAGTACCAGAGGTACACCAAGGCATAAGGAAACCTGAACAATGACCTTTGCTGTTCAGCTTCAAGTCAGAGTAAGAAGTTTGCTTTCCCTCCTCGTTCTGTGTTTCGGGGTACTTTGATCTGGCTAGAGTGACATTGTTCAAAAGCGGCACTTCCAAGCTTCTATAAGGACGGTTTTCAGATGTTGGTACAGTAACTTGCCAAAAAGCCAGTATCCACAGAAATGCAAAGCTTTTCCACACTGATACTCATCCACAACAGGCTACTGAAAGGCACGCTTGGCTCAATTTCACATAACTAAAATCAGATTGCAACAAACTCCTTTCAGAAATGGACTGTTTCTGTGAATTTATTCAAGACCGGTATCACTCTGAAGAAAATAACTGGGATTAAAATATATGTTAACAATCACAGTCAGAACAGCTGGACCTTCTGCAGACAACAGGCATAGCAGGTCTCAAATCACACAAGCTTTCAACATATAAAATTTCTGTACAGGTTTCCCCATGCAGTGGCTGTTGGAAGTGTTAGTGGCGTAAGCAGCACTCCCCACAAACCTAACACCACAGATAGTAATTTACCTTGGGATGTTAGCACTCCTTTACGAGCCAGGCTCAATCCCCTTCCTGGCAATGGCAATTGCTACACACCATACAATTGCAACGGACTATTTACATAGAGAATGAATATTCTCCTTAGAAGTAAGATGATGATTTAGAACATCTTTAAAGTGTTGGTTTGATATAATGAAGGTTTAGCTTTAAACTTATTTACAAGCCTTATAGTAGCATAAGCTTGTTCTACCTATTCATGTTCCTCTACGTGAGAAATTCATGCTGAGTGTATACAGAATTATAGAAGAGTGCATTTTGGACAAGTCTTAAATACACTAGACATCCACATCTCATGCAAAAGTAGAATGACACACTCAAAGTTCTGGAAGAATCTGCATTTGCATTTCTTCTGGTACTCCCGCTGAAACCCCCAACATGGTTCTATATTGTACCTGATGCTAAAGATTCATCAAAAATACAGGACAGGAGGCAAGAAGGAGGGGAGAGAAAAATCTTTACAATGGAATCATCTCTTCATAACATTATTTAGTTAAGAGGTCTGCTGCAATTTGAGTAGTATAATTTGCCACTATATTAACAAAAGTAAAATATCCTGTTATATTTCTGTATTCTTAAATGGTATCATGGTAAAAAGAATACTTAAGTCTTCTACAGCCTCTGCAGGACACTGCTCTTAGTAGTTTATGGTTTTTAGAAAGGATATACTTTGCAAAGATTTACCCTCTAGAAAAATCAGACTTGATCATAAGATTTGCCATCATTTGTAATCATATGATTAAATCTCCATAACACTTTCTAGTACAGCTCATTAGAGATATCACTCACCCCCACCTTAATGAAACTGCTTAGGAAGCATTTGGCAAGATTACTTCTTCCTATCTGAGGGCACATGAAAGCCTTACCTACAGTTGTACACCGTTTATATCTTCCTTCAATAAGGCATGATTACCACAAACAAGGAAAACAACTTTCTAGTATCAGAACCACCTATGCAGTGTTTCTACAGTTCAGCCTGCATGTTATTTTTCAAGTGTTCATTATGACTTACTGTATCTTAAATTTCTATCATCAATACTGAGTTCAGGAATTTTAGCTTAACAGTTCCCTCGCTCCAAAGATTCTTTTCTATAAATCATCTACTCATTAACACGCAAGAAGACAGTCTAATTTAGAATTATTGTTCTCCTTACAAGTAATTTACATATATCTTTCCTCAGAAAAAGGAGAATGTATTCATTTCCTCATAACGTACTCTATCTTAAGTAAAACACTTGAGAAAGAGTAGGGTCTCTCCAGCTGGTTTAATCTTGATAGAAATATTTAAAAGTTTGCAGGGCTGAGGGTTGGACTTGATGATTCTAAGGGTCTTTTCCAACCTGAATGACTCTGATGTGTAGGGATTGAGAACCACTGGTCAGATACCTAGAAATGGTAATAAATTAACAAACCTACTTTGTGTGTCAATTAAAACAGATATGCCTGGTACTGCGTGTAAGGGTACACACACTGCCACCGCCCTGCCAACATTTGGGAAAGTCACTTTTCAGTCTTTACTATTTTATTCAGCAACTGCAAGCAGATCAACAGAATTGGTCCCTGAGAAGAAGCAACAAAGAAGCTACCTGCTTGTCTTAAAAAAATAATTTTAAAAAGCAGGTCAAAGTTCAGGAAGAACATTCATTTAGAAAATTTATTCTGAAAAAATGTATTTAGAAAAAAATTGAAAACTCCGTTATTCAAGATTAAAATCAAGGCATTGGTACGAGCACCCCACAGATCATGTTATGCCCCTAACATTTTCTGTGCAGTTGAGAATCCCTATCCTTCTCCAGCGATGATTCACTGGGCAGAACTCTGATCTACCTCTGGACAAGCTCACTGCACAGCACAGTGTTTCAGAAATCAAATCACAGAACTGCAGTGAAAGACGTTAACAACTCAGGAGAAATAATAAACGGACTGTTTAAATAGTTATTTTAACATTCCTGAAGGACAGACGACATCGTGACAGACTACTTCTGACACTTCACTCTCCTTTTGAAGGCCAGCAGTGTACAACTGTTGGGATTTTTTTCCAAAGACTGTTGGGATTTTTCTAAGTAACTAAACAGTTTTAATGAAGAAATAAAAATTATTTCGGCAATAGCATAAGCCAGCCACACTGTCAGCTGTAAGCATTTGATCTTAGAAGCAGTATTGTCAAACTGGAAATGCAGTTTGAAACCAGAGGGGTTGTTATGACACGAAATAGTAGATGTCTGACTGGCCTTAGAAACTTGAAAAGCAGCAAATAAACATCTCTGCTAGCATTAATACTCTGGAGTTAAAATTGATTAGCCTAAAAATCTGTTCTTCATCAACACTAAATTCCAAAACTTGGCAGAAAAGTAACTTTCAATCACCAAGTTATGGTGTGTCAGTATGCTACAGTATTTCCGACTACAGATAGTTCAAAGGACTGCTCACATCCAAAGAGTTTGAAAAATATTTCATACTAGCAGTAAAGTAACTTCCTCTAGATATCAGAATAAGCAGCAGAATGTTCAGGCTTGAAAAGAACAGCTTTTTCCAGAAACTGTCATCTTTTTACAAAAAGATAAATTTGTCCATAGCTACTAAATTCCAGGGTGGAGAAGCACAGTTGAGGCAATTTTAAGACGCAGCTCTTGGTATCTGTTCCATCTTTAAGTTTTCAAACTTTAATTGGCAAAACCAACTGATCTCATCTGTACAGTTCTTCTGTTAAGCTATTCTACAGTTCTTTACCCCAAATATTGAATTATATATTAGTTTCTGGAAGAAGTGTTAGATTTTTATTAACTTTGCATACAGGATTGATTCTTTTTGGACTACAGAACCCTTCTGCAAGCATTCTTTAAGTTGTGATGCAAAATCCTCCAATCATACACTTTCCCAGCGAAGACCCACGTGGCTCCCTCTATGTTATCTCAATTTTGGGTAAGTCAGTAAATGCCCTATATTAAGTATGACTCCTTTTTCATGCAGTATCTTGTGCTGCAGAACTTGGTATGGGACAGTGGCGAGCTGCTGTTTGTTTTAAGAGAGAAATAAGGTCTACATTCAAATCATTTAGTCAAGGCCTTTTTCTTCTACTCATAGTGTTTCATAGGCGTTTCTTTCCTATCTCATAGCAAGTTGGCTTTCTACCATCATTGCCAAAAGCTGGTCAGTGAAAAACTGCAGTATATACTCAGCTGATAAATCAATTTATCAGGCCATTACAAAATCTTCTTCTATGAAAGCAAGTCTCAGTCTCATTCCTGTTCTCCATTTTTGTCAACCCACACCAAAAAAAGCAATGAGAGGGAAAGCACATATATCACTCACATACACTGTTCCTGCTCTAATTCAGCCTGCATCAATATTCTAGATCAAGTTTTTTCTGATAGACAATGCTAGGGAATTAGACATCTCACTTTTTTCACAGACCTTAAGAGTTGCAGTAGAACTGGCGACAGAAGACGTTTAGATCTAAAATCGACAGCCATCTGACATAGTTTGTGATTTTTCACAAGGGAAAGCTCCTTCCTCCCTCCCATTCACCTCTCTCTGGCCGCTGTGAGGAGGTTTATCCATTACTCCCACTCCCTGGCCTTTTCTAAGGCTGTATTTTCTTTGTAAACAAGTATCTAATATTCTTATCCTTCCTTGTGCAGCAGTAACAGCATGAGGAGAAAAAAATACTATAGGACTAGCAGTGCCATTAATTTTACTACTGGACAGCAGTAAAATAATTACAGACCCATTAGTAGTAGTCTGAAGCTGTGAGGTGGGGGAAGCAAGCATTAGCAAAAGGCCTAGAGCAATCTGCCAGCAAAACCAATAAAGGAGGTAACATTTCTGGTAGTGAAGAGCGTATACAAGCACAAGGAGGCTCAAGAGAGCAAATTTTAAACAAAAGTTCCGTCTTACTGAATTGAGTTGACGGGCATGCATCTCCCACATGCCTTTGAAAGTTTCCTAGAGACATTAGGAAATGGATTTTTGAAATGCTAGATTTCTAAGTTTTGAGGGATGTTCTCTGGTTACTAGTAACATATTTTGGCAGAAGGCACCAGATGAGGAGATAACATCAGAATGAGCAGTTAACACATGCACAGAATAGTTAAAAAGAAGTATTTTTTTACTTCTAGCTGTAAGAAAACAGTAAGATCAAAAAAGATTTTCCCTAGACGAATTAGTGAGTTTTTCTTGTTCCACATTTGAAGATTAACATAGCATGAACCTCTCATACTTTCGGCACAAAACTTTCTCAATCCAAAAAGTAATGAGGAAAAACTCTTGGCCTTGTAAACTGAACAGATGATAACTTCATGAAGGTCGTATTTTATTCTGAAGTTCACCAGGAACGTACAGGTCCTATGTATGCCTTACGAATCAATTCCACAGAAAAAAATGGCAAGGAACAGCTACTACTGAAGCCCTGCCTCAGGCAGCAGCGTCACTAGCAGGCAAACTACCTTTGCAGATGCAAAATAATATAACTAAAGAAGCTGGTTGAAGAACATTATGCACATCATGATATTAGTTTGGAGAACAGGAGGATAGAAAGCAGCAGGTAAGAGAAGTATTCAATTGCAGCAGAACAAGTAGCAATTTAGATCTCTACACAAAAAATGGTGGAAGCATTTCCGTATTTAGTTTCCATGTAGTTTTCTTAAGCAAGTTACCTTTCCAAAGTAGGAAAAAAAGTAATGTCACAGAAGAAAATGAAACCACATTGTGAAACAGTTTACCTCCTTTCACTTTTCTAGTGTTTCAGAAATAGAGATAAGTTATTCAAACTTTCTAGGCACATACATTTTATTAAATTGCCCATTCACAGCACCAAAGGCATGAATAATCACTTCTGCCACAAAACTCAGCCTAAGACAAGTGACAGTGGTATAAGATTGATCATTTCCAAAACAGCACGTGTACGAACATCTACAGCCCATGTGTGAGCATTCTTAGCATGTATGTTCAATGAAGAGCGCTATCCATAAAACAGATTTCCTTTCCCAGTATTACTTGATCAGGGATGTTCCCGGAACAACAGAAAACAAAAGCCCAAACAAAAATCCCCTGAACCCAAACTTGGAAAACAGTATTTAAATACTTATGCAAAAGAAAACAGAGCCCACACAGTCACTGCCAAACAGATTCGTACAGCATCTAATTAATTATTTTTCACAATAGAAAGCCAAAAATCTCTCAATCAGACACTTTACAGTGAGCCTTCATAGCCCATTCGGGAAATTAATATTTATAAATCCTGTCTTCTGTAAAAAGTATGCTAATAAAGCCACACAACACAGTCCTCTTCAGGCAGTGGCCCCCTACCACTGATGATCGCTCATGACCAGCCAAAGTCCAGCATCTTCCCGTGGCTAAACAGCCTTAGTTGTGCCTTGGTGGCTGCACAGATACAGTCAAACACTACAGAGGTACCTGTATCCAGCACCAGAGCTACACTGCAGTTCTGCACCTGTAACGCTCCCAGTGCAGGAGCTCTGCTAACACAGCATTCTCCAAAAATCTCACCGAGCATCTACACAGCCTCAGCACAAGTCCCGAGGATCTGTGGGTAGTACAGCCACCACCTCCTACCACATCTCTTAACCCACCCATTTTCCATATATATCCAGCATCCCTATACATTGCCTATATATAGTGACCAAAAATAGATGAGCGAGGCAAAAGATGTCTTACAGGGCAGAAGTCAATCGCAGTAAAGTCACAACTGTATCCAAACTACAGGCCAGAGTTCCACCTTCCTGAAGGGGATATATGCAACAAGAACTGCTTAAGAACATAACGTATATCGACAGATCTTAACCTTTGCCTTTAGTTGGTTTCTTGGTGGGTGTGTCAGCCGAAACAGTTATTTCAATATTATCTGGATCACCTCCTTCCTCTTCAATAGCCTAAATGAGACAAAAAATACAGTTTTTAACGTATTTCAGTGGGAAGCTTGACAATTTGACTTCAGCAGAAGTCAGTGAACCAAACAATTATTTTTTTCTATCTCAGAAATATTTTCTAAAACACGTTGGCACAAACCTTTCACTTAAAGCTGGAGGAGAGGAAGGGAACGCTAACGATAATAGCAAGAGTTTAAGCTGGCAAAATGAAAATTTCAAAGTACAGCTTATCAAGTATCAGCTCGTTTCTCCTTGGGAACATAACACTAGAAGGCCACTACGACATCCATGATGACATTAAAGGCAGCACAACACCGGGAAGGAGGGAAGCACACAAGACCTACAGCCACAGCCAGCGCCGGAGCTCGCCCCGGCGGCCGCCTGACGAGCTCCAGCGCCC
>NW_020799112.1:23026019-23080818 GCF_003259725.1 Athene cunicularia
GGAGCGCCGCTGACCGTGGGCGCCGGCTTCGGGGCCTGCTGGTTTCTCGACAGAGCTTCTGCTTGAAGACCCCCTCTCTCCTCACGCAGCTGCGAGCCTGTGCAGGAGAATTAGAAACGCTCCCTCGGGGCGCGGTGGTCGCTCGCGTGTGGCGGTGCGGAAGCGTCGTGAGTTCGGGCCGAGTGCGGGGAGGTGGGGGGTGGCCTCCCAGGGCGGGGAGCTGCCGCAGGTCTTCTCTTTTCTGTGGGCTTTTGAAAGCTGTGCTGAAGTATATCTGCTTATCTCCTGCCCTGTTTGTTAGCTCTTGTAATGAAGCCTTCGTTGGATTCGTGTCAGAATAATTAATGATTTTTTTTTTCCTAAATAAAAGTAAAATATTTATTTACATATCACTGGTGCCTCTGTTCGCGTTAACGAGTTGGATTGTACCTTCTTGCTTGCTCTGGCCACTGACTTTTCAGAGTTTAGGAAACATGCTTTAATAATTTATGCTGATTTTGCTCAGGTGAAATAGTAACTCCTTTAATCAGTAACTCCAATGATTTTAAAGATTAGAGGAAGAACAGTCTACGGAGAAGTAGATCTATTTGCATAACTTTTTAATTTTAAGTATTCTAGAAGTACAACGCTAATGTTTTAAGTTATTAACAAATAAAATACCTTTTGTTATGATTTATTAGGCTGTATTTGTACCACGTAATGGAAGGTGTTACCTCTCAGTTATTTCGTTTACTCTCTAGGGAACACTTGAAGTTATTTTTTCAATATTAGATGTTACAGCTGCTATTAAATCGTCAAATGAGACAAAATCTGAGAATTTAAGTGTGTCTAAACTAGTTTAAGTCACAACAGTCCTCTTGTTCTGTCTCTCATGCAGAAATTGTATATTGATAAAAATGAAAAAACGAATGAGGCTTCATTTTATTTAATAAATCTTGATTAAACAACCTTTTGTGCAAATTCCTGAATCCTACAAAGATTTGTTACACCATCCTCTTTTCAAAATGTTTTTGAATATTTTAAATAATACTTTGCTCAACTAGTTAACGGAGACTAACGTCCCTGTGTTTAAGAGTTCAGCATGCACAGAAGTTGAAAAGAAAATACAGTTTGGACTGATAATTGCATGTATGTTTTAGATATATGGTGTTGCTGTTGCACTTGGTACCAAGATTTTATAGAAAGAACAATCTTAATATATATTCTTGCTTATGCTCTCCTCTGCAATAACATTTGTATTAACATCAAATATATTAGGACTGACTTTGAGGTTAATAGATTAACTCTTTAGATTAACTTTAGACTACAGAAACAGATTTTTGCGTGTGACATTTAAACAGCGCATGAAAAAGTCCTAAATGTATTTTATCTGCATATTATTTCGAATTCAGCAGTGCAACAAAGTCTCAATCAGGGCTGTCAGTTTTGCTGTGGTAAACGTGTCCAAATACATATAAAACCCCCTGGTTAGGTTCTAGTATTGGTGAAGACAAGTTTACTGTGACCAGTTTTAGGAAAGAGGCTGAGAGGACTAAAAAAATACCGCCCTTTTGCTGGTTTTTATAGGGTTTGCTTGACTTGCATCATCCAAGAGGCGGTGAGGTTTGGGTCATGTGGATGTGGAAGCTGTACACCTAACCCACCCCCAAAATAAAAAACAACCAGCAGAGCTAAAAGTAACCTTAAACCCATTCTCTGTCATCCTCCTGTCTCAAGGCACAATAAGCTATTATTAACACAACCCTGACGGATGTTTGCCGAACCTGTTCCTAAAGCCTTGAACGCAGATTCCACTCATTCCTCTGGCAGTCTAGTCCTTAACTATCATTTTTTGAATGTCTAGATTAAATCCCTTTTTGCTGCAATTTAGCCACCTTCTTTAAAGTGTCAAAAGCTAGTGTTCCCTGTCTTTCTGTAGTGTCCTTTTACATAAAATAAGACTATTACCATATTTTTGTTCAGTCTTATTTTTTGATTAAAACCAAAAATTATTTTTTTAATCAGAGTTCTGAACCGTATGATCTTTTGTTGTTGCACTGTTCTAGCTCCTATCCGACCTTTGCACAACTTCTCGAAGTTACCTTGATGAGAACACATCAGATTATGCATTTCAGTAGGATCTATGCCTCTTTCAGCCTCAGGACCTTGTTGACATGTTCTTGTGATCCGCTCTGCCTGTTGGTTTATTTTTTTGCCGGTTTATTACAATATTTCTTTTCTGTGCGGTTGATTATTTCTTGCCAAGTGCAGAACTTTGCATTTGTGTGTACAGAATACCCACACCACACCCCTCCCCACCCCCCGCAAGGATTTCAAACTCTAATCTTGACTTCTATTCTTTGTAGTACCCTCAACCTGTCAGCTGAAGGTTTATAAAACCAGAATCTCCAAGCCTTTACCCAAAGCTATTACAATACGGAGGTGTGTGAGAAATTTTGATACAGACTTACAGTTCAGTAGTAAACCCCTGATAGTGATCCCCTGCATACAACCGGTTTTGCACCAGATTTATGTCATTTCTGTCCAGATCGAATTTCCTTATCTTCCTTATGAAAATGTCAGAGGAACAGAATGTCAGAGCCTCGCTGAAGTGAAGATCTTCAGTTTATTTGTGTCTGTGGAACCATAAATGGAAATTGGGTTGGTTTGATAAGTTGTCATGAACAAATCATATTGGTTGTTATTTATAATTTGGTTATTTTCCAGGTACAAATATTTCAAATTTGTCCAGGAATTTTAATTTAAGTTGGCTGGTTTCTAATTTCCTGTTTGTTTGTTTAAAGAAAAATACTTTGTTTGTCCTTTTGTAGTCTCTTGAAACATCTTCTAGTTTTCAAATAGAAGATTGTTTTATACCATTAGCTTCTGAAATTTGTGGTAAAGTTTGATTAGGAAATGGTAATAGGCATTTAAAGAGAAGAAATGTTTAGCCCAGATATTCATATGTAAACACCAACAAAGACAGAAGTCCAATACTGTGTGCCTGTAAATTCTTTTTTGCCTGTCTTGTATGTGAGACACCTGAAATAGGTTTTTGATGTTTTTTCTGGGCTCTGTGATTTTCTTTTTCCTGCATAGAAGATGATTCCAGTTTCAGCAGTGCTGACCAGTCTGTTGACAATCCCACACTGAAGCATAATGGAGGACCAAACACTAGCTATTTCATTCTTCTTTTACAGCCTAATGCGGTTGGTATACTCCATGCAGCTTTAACATTACTGGGCTCTGTCATAGTGCAGTGATATTCAATGTTTTTAGAACAGAGAGAAATGGTGCTTGCCTTTTTTTTGATAAGGAGGCCCCTCGGTTAGAGCATTCACCTAGAGTTGAATGGGCTGTCCCAGTTTTCTCCTCTTCACACTGCCACCCATTTGTCCATATCCTCCTCTCAAAGCCTTCTAGAAGAACAAGATGGTTTAAGGAAAGGGGAGGGCTTGGGGCTACTAGAAGGTCACCTCCAAACAAAGTATATCCAATTAAACAGGGTGCTGTCTCATTTGAGACACATTGCTCTTCCATGTCTTTTTATCAGCAAAGCTGTATGCATTTCTCTGCCTAACATACTGGTCGGTTAAAAGCTGATTTATGCAATATGTGTTTTCACTCTTAACTTTAGGCTTTTGTTTCCTTCCGAAATCCAAGGTTCTAATACAGTAATCTGGATTCTACTTTGGGTGTTGACTACATGAAAGCTAGTTGTTACAGCAATAAATGATGCAATAACTCAGTTCCTGTTTGGATCCGACCCTTTTTTAAAGACGGTGAGACACTGGGCTGATTAACTGAAATCAACAGAAGAGTGAGTCCCTTTTACTCCGAAAGGCTCGGAGTCTCATCCCAGTTCTCATGTTACATTGCCGGTTACTAGAAATTCATGCTTTGCTTTTAGTAATTCCTGATATCAGTCTGACTGTATTCAAACCTCTGACCAAACTTCTGTTTAAAATTTATTAGCTGGTATGTTTGCTGCACTTTCTCTGTTCTGCAGACAAAGCAAACATGAATAATACCACACGTTTTCAGTGAATGCCTGACAATTGGTACATAGTTTAATGTGCAGCACCACTATAAAAAATAATTTTTGCCACTCCAAATGTATAGTTTTCTTTTTGATGTAGTCTTGATATACTCTATGATGAGCAGGCAGAAGAAGGTTGTAGAAAGGAGTTTTTGATCTTTTAAGTAGCCCTCATGATTCTACAGAACAGCAAGGGGAGGAGCGTAATCTCGTAAATCAAACACAAATATTTTACTTTATTTTACTCCTGAAAGTATATGTACATGCTAGGAAATGGCTATTGAATTTTTAGTGTAAAATTAGATCATTAAATGCAGGATGCTTTTGTTTGTTTTAAACCTGATTGCCCTAAAAATAGCAGTTGATTCATCATTAAAAGACAAAAATATATATTGGCCCCATTACTGTACAAGCACTGAAAGAATATAAAGGAATATTTCATGTGATCTTTCTATTATCAAGTTGGTGGCACATTTGTTTTTTGATAGGAAGAATACCATCAACAAAGTAGCTATTTCAAAGTAATTATATATGCCACACCTTCTTAATTATATGTCAATTTAAATACTTAAAATATCTTACTTAGAATATCTAACTGCTTGAGATTTTAGTAGGGATTTGCATAATTTCTGAAATAATGTGTTGCGAAAATGGTGTTTTCAACCTTTCAAAGCCTTATCAGGCTGTACAATATGAAATTAAATGAGTGACTGTTGGGTTATTTCTGTATGTGTTACTGTAACATAGGGTATTTTGTTCTTCCATATATTTTTAATAGTTACCTGAGTGGTATGTGCTATTTTCCAGTGCTTTTGAAAGCTTTTAGATCAATCACATTAGAAAATTTCCTGTGTTTATCATCATAAAATACATAGAACAGACAGGTGTTGAGTTTTATTTTCAACTCTGTAAATGCATCAGTCTTTTCTTGTTTCCTATGAGCAATTTTTTTGCAGCATTTTTTGTCTCTTCCCTGTTTCTCCAGTTTCCACTGGTAAGACCTTCACCTGGACTGATTGGAACTGTGACAATTTGTGTCATCTGAGTATCAATCCCACAATTTTTGTGATATGTTTTTCTATATTATCCTCACAATATACTTCCACGAGAGGCTTTACGGTTACTAATACTAGTAATTTTAAATTGATTTAACACAACCATTTAAATGTGTGCTTAAGTACTGTCCATTTTAAGTCGGCACAACTACATATGATGTAAATGTCAAGGATGGGCTGTTTCATCTGGATTAATACCCTGGCTGCAAGTGCTTTTGAGCTCCTCCAGAAGCACTTTGTGACAGGAGGTACATACTCCTACATATAGGCAGGAGATTTTAAGTGTATACTATTCATACTGTCCTGCACACTACCAACCAGGCTTGCAGTTACTAGAGCTCTAAGACATATCTTTCTGAGCGTGTGCAGCTTGCATCTTGGCCACGTCCCCAGTGGGACTGTGTTCCAGAAGCTGGTGATTGCATCTGGGAAAAGCTGTGCCAAGCTTTCATCTGCGAGCAAGCAAACTGCAACAGCACTCCTGTGTCCAACTGTGAAGCCGAGCTGCTGAAGGTACCTCAGGATAGGGGGTTGCTTTGATTTTTGTCTTTTTGCCAAAAATGTGAAGTGCAATCTCCCACTGGTTGGCATATTTTGATCTTAGATAAGATAATTTCTTCTCCATGTCTTTAGTTCTGCCAGAGCCTGGGGTGTGCATATGAATGGTTTTGTTTAACGCTAGTTAGAAGTTGGAAGAGTTCAGTATGAATTGATGACACATAGCCTGAAAGCTATTCTGAGATTTGCATTAGTGGTTTAGAATGAATCGATTTAACCTTTTGGTTTTCTGTAGCTAAGAAATGCAAAAGGGAGAATTTTTTTTGTGTGTGTGTGCAAGGAATCAGTAAAATATTTTGAAGACATCTGTCTTATCTTTGCAAGATCCTAAACTAATGGCAGAAATAACTTTAATAAGTATCAAAGGACAAATTAAAAAAAATATTTTAAAATGTGAATAATTCTGGGTGTTAAAGTTCATTTTCTCATAACTTTAAAAATTATGTTAATTAATAATTTACAAACTAATTTCTATCAAGTGTGAACTTAAGGGTGAGCTGGCCCACAACTTACTAGATCCTTGTCAGCTGGTAGCCCAGAGTGAAACAGGAATTAGAAAATCATAGCTAATCAAGATCCTAGACATTCTGCCTTTATTTAAATTTACCCAAGGAGGAAAGGTCTAACAAATCATATACAGTTAAAGCATTTACAGATCGTTTGGCCACTCTGACTTTGCACTGGGAGAAAATCAAGGCTATACTTACCCTGCATTGCTTTTTAATTTGTGAACTGAAATGTCTAGTCACTCTATAGCCCCTTCTTTTTTGTTTTTGAATTGGTCTTTGTATTTCAATTGGTGAGCAGAAAGTGACTACATTTTCTCTGTCAAGAACTACCTTTTGGTCAGCTTTGGTATGATTGTTCAAAACAATTATTAAGTAAATAGGTAACAACTAGTTGGTGTAATTTTTTTGTATTGGTATTAGCCTCTGATCAGTTTATAGAGAATGCTCCTCTGCCTCATTTCTTAAGGTAATTTAGCTAAATTTCATTAGATTCCTCTCATATATGCTATGGTCCCTTGAGCTACCTATTAAGATTAGAGTTGCTCTTCCCTGAATACATATTGAAAAAAGCTGGATAAGTAGTTGTGAGACTACATCCGGAATAATTTTTACAATAGTATTGAAACCTCTCTGAAAAATATTTAGACTAAAATATTGTACAGACATGTTTGCTTTTTTCATGTCTACATCATGTTGTTGGCTGTTGGTCATTTTCTTAATTGCGTAGTTTATTGAAGTACTCATCCTACTGCCCTCTACCTGACAAATACCCAATATATACCAAAAGTTTTAGTCATTAATACTCAAGTGCACATTCTTTATATTCTACTCTGTTTTTTTTTCACCTTGCTGCTTCTATTAGTCTGGTCTTCAGAATCATTCAGTTCTTCCCATTTATTGTTTTTATTTTTTTCCCCAGCAGATTATGAATGTATTTCCACTTCAGTTCCAGTCAATAATAAAAAATACTAGAATTGTTTACACGATCAAGCCATTAGTGACCTCCGTCGAATATGATACAACCTTTTTTCCACTGTCTGTTGCTATCTCCTGTTGGGTGTTTTAGTCACATTTCTAATGTTGATGCTGGTCCCCATTCTCCACAGTGTCAGTGGTTATTTCATATGTGGCCCAATTGTTGGCTGGATGCAACATATTGTATTTCCTTTGTTTAAAAATTTAAAAAACAGTGCCCCAAAAAACTGTGTAGAAAAAGGTAGCCAGTTAATGCTGGATGACCTGTATTTTTGTCTTTATTGACAACTGAAATGGATTATTATTTTGGTTCTGGAACCACACCTGTGATCCTTTTTTCTGCCTTCACTGTATGTGGGTCTCACTTTTTCTGTGCTCTTGCATCACACATAAAGCTGAAAAATGTGTTTATTTTCATATCATCTATGTGGTCTTGCAACTTTTGCACTTTCTACACTTTCTGACATACTCAGATACTCCTTTGCTTAGTAATGTTTTCCTGCCCCTAGAAATATATCTTCTTTTGAGGTAGGCATTTATTGGAGTCACTTCTTAAAGCCTTTTTTCCTTGTTTGAGAAATCGTTTCCATGTTGTTTTATCCACTTTTGCTGGCGGAGCTGGCCGCAGGGCCGCGGGGGCAGTTAGGCGGATGGGAACTTCACGCTGATTTTTTTTTCCCAGTGCCTCGTTGACGCACAAAGCAGTATCTTCATTGCGGGAAGCCGCAGCACTCTTTTGGGTTTTGTCTCCTGAAAATTTGTCACACGTTTTCCCTTACGGAAATGAGTTTTATTCGTGTGCGTAGTAGAGTTTGTTATAACGTCATTTGTTTTGTTTGCGAAGTTAGTATTTTGTTTCTTAACCCATATTAAAAAAAAAAAAAAAATCACTGTCAGGCGGTTTTTGCCCGGTGAACAAGGAAGCAATGTTCATTCAGAAATGTAGGCCAGGACCTTCAGTAGTACGCAGGTTTGTAACTCTTACTGGAATGGGCAGGTGTTAAGGATCTGTGTACTTTTGTAAGTGTCTGTGTTTCAGTGATTAGGGCTGAGCGTCCATTTATGGAATTTTTGTGTTTGAGTAAGCTATTTTGTGGCTCAAATCGTTTGGGGAAACCGTAAGTAAGGCCCGCTTGCTTTAGCTGACTAAATGATAACCTTAATTCCTGATGCTTAGGTATTCCTACAAAAGAAGATGTAATGCAGGAGTTAAGACCTTGCTGTAATAGCCCAACTGTATTTGATTCTAATGCAATTACTTCCGAAACAAATATTTGACAAAAAAGATAAGGATTGGGTGCTCAGCATGGAGATTTAGGTAGTATTTATCATGGAGGAGTATCTTTAATATAAACTAATAAAGAAAAACTAGGTTTTCACGTGGTGGAATAAGGCCTTTCATTGTCTTTGTTGTATACAGTAGCAAATACCAAAGATAGATTAATTACTGATACTTAGTAGAAACGTTTTGAGGAAAATTAATATTTAAAGAATTGGAATATTTTGTCCCTCTTAAAAGTAAACCTTATAGTTCACATACCCGTCGTTCTTGCTGTTGAAGTAGTTCTCCACAAATTTAAATGTTTTTACTCATCTTACTGTTGGGTAGAGGGAATACCTGAGGCAAAAAACCCAAAACCCAAGAAACAACAAAGAAGCTGTTAGCCAAGGTTATCAGCAATTCAGATTTGTATTCTCACTGATGTGCGAAGGTTGATAGGGAAAGATGTAATCTTGGTTTGTTTGATAAAGTGAATATCTGGTCACATGTCTTACGCTGTTATCTGCAGTATAAAATGACCTATTGAATTCATAAGACAGGAAAGCTGTGTGCATATTTTGCATTTCACTTTAGTTAAATAAAAGTGTATAAGACACCAAGCTTCCTGTTTTAAAACTCTTGAAATCTTGCATATTTAAAAATCTGTTTATTTTCATTGATGGTTGAAGCCCTGGCAGTTATAGCTGTGGTTATGTGTAGTGTTGGGAGCCTAGGGGTGAACAACAGCTCTTAGTGTTCATCCATATTTCATGTGTCCTTCCAAAATCTGGATGAGAACATTTTGACCTTTCAGAAATATCTTTTATAAAGCAATGGATTTTGTAAAAGCATATTAAGAGTGTATCTTAATGTATCTGTAACTTGCACTTATCTTTAAATGAATAACTTTGTGGACCTGTGTAACCAGATCAGTTATGGCAGTCTTGTCTTTCAGTGGAAGTGGCCATGTTGCAGTAACATTTAGCTGACAGCAGTTACTGCTCTTTTTTTTTCAAAGATGAAGAATCTGTCATTTCAGTTGTTTATATGTCCTCTAATGGTGAGGACATTCTTTTGAGAAGATATAGGTAGTAGTGCCCTTCTCCCTAGCTGATGAACTGTGGAGGCTTAGGTGTCAGGCGGTTGAATAAATGGGGAAAAAATTGCGGGGGGGGGATGGGAAGGGGAATGGGATGATTTAATTCACATGTAAACGATGGGGATAGTACAGAGAGATGGATTTGCCACAGGCAGATGTTGTATAGAGGTTTCCCCACAGCTTCACTGATGTGCACCCTCCTTTAGGTCAGTTTTATCCCCAGATCCGTAGTGCTTTAGCTGTTTCCATGTCAGCGAGGCTGAGATTTAGAAACGTGTATCTTGAGTGATGTGTATGGGATACATGTGCAGCACAGGGATAGGATAATTGCTCCCAGTCATGGGCTCTTAAGTTTTGTCAGTGTGACAGTGATCAGCTGCTTCCAAAGTCTACAGTACTCTTAAAAGAAGCCCAAAATGTATCCGCAGGCAAAGTGTTAACACTAGTGAACTTCCTTCAGGTTTAAGTTTAGATTAGTGTTTTTCTTGGTGGGCTGATGGCAGGACTAACAGAGACCCCTAATGGAGCAGAGGGAAAGGAAGAAAGGAAAACAGGTTTTTTCTTTTGCTAACCCAAAATCTTCCTAACAAGATGATTTTTCTGTTTTATATAGTTTTTGCTATTTGGAAAAGCAACTAATGTGATTTAAAGTGATGTCTTCCTTATTGTTTACCAAGTAAAATCTGAGAATCCTGGTTCACGACTTTACTAGCAAGAGACTTCCTCCTGTTTTTTTTTTTTTTTTCCCCCAGTAAAATGCAGTCCTAATGCTTGGCTACTGCCAAGTAAAATGTTTGCTTTTACCCACTGCCACTTGGCTCTACTGGGTGAAGAGTGGAGCAGTCTGCTGCACTGTCCTTCTCTTTTAAATGGGTAAATCTACTTGATTTAGTCTCTGAAAAATCCCCTACTTATCACAGGTTTCCCAAAGAACAGCATAAAACTGTCCTAATGGTTCATTTCATATTTCTCACTTGCAAGGTTCTTGTTAGCAGCTGTGTCAAAGATCGTGCCTTACTTTGTTTCTCAAAGCTTTATCTAGACGCGTTTGCAACATGACACTGCTTTAAGAACAGTTACGCATACCTCAAAGGCCGAAACTACCAGGAGGACTGAGAAATAATTTTTTTAATTAATTTTGATGGCAGTGTAACTCGGAGCTTCCCTATCTGTCTGGAAGCAGAACTCCTAGTTAGGATCTTAAGCTCCCATAAAAAAGTGTATTTTGTCATTATTTTTATAAAGCTACAACCCCTTATGCCCGAGTTCATTGCTGCTGCGTTTGTCTTGGAGTCCACTGAAGCCAAAACATTCCTGATTGCCAAATCATAATGCTTATGTCTTAAAACCATGATTTACATAGTGTTGATGTAGCTAAGCCTAGGACAGAGCAAAGAAGTGTCTAGACTGAAGAATGTGCTTGTGAACACTGTGTTTGTCAAATCCACCTGCTTGCATCCATTGTGCATAGCCAAACAGATTCCTTGCCTAGGGTATGTGCATGCTAATGCTTCTCTGATGCTGGGATTTCTGTAGGTGCCTTATGGTCTTGGACTGATTTGTAGAGTATTGCAGGAGCACTTGTTGGTGGGATTCTATGCGGAATTGCTCTTAGCTTGCTAGCTCATGTAGCCGAGGCGGTTCCAGTGGCACATGCTCCGTGCGTTCTCTCTGCTCCAGCTGGAGCCAGGCCACAGAGCCAGTCCGAGGGAAGAGCTCTTCTCTTGGTAGCTGTCCTGTGCTGGGTTCTATCAGATGTGAGAGACAGACACTTTCAATAGTCTCTCCATAAGAACACAGTGGTGATGAGTCTGAGGTGAATGATAACATGGCATAACAGAGGCGTTCAGTAGCTACTCTGTAGGTGCCCTGACATTTTTGTTGGAAGATTTACTGACCAGTACACACAACATCAGATTTCTTTGTGCATATCAGACTTCAACAGTGAGGTTTTCTCAGGAAGATAATACTACCACTATTAGCTTGTCAGAGTAAAAATGTTAAAAGTAAGATCTGATAAAAGCCACATATTAGGGAAGGGAATTAATTTTTAAAGTAAACAATTTAGTGTATATATGCAAAGAAAGAGTTAGGACTGAATAAAGGAACTGAAAATGCAACTGATAGAAACTTTGAGACAATCTTAAATATTCTCTTGCCTGATACCATTCTATATATATGGGCACTTGGGCTGGGTACTTAAGTGGTCTGACCTAGCACAGAATTTTTATGGAAGTGGTCTTTCTGAGATTACGGTGACAGTATATTCCGCAAGCTCTTAGTGGTTGTGAGAGCTGTTGGATTAGGAAGAATTTTTGTCCACACTGGCCTCTAGGCTCAACCCTGCTGGATGCCTGAGTTGCTTGTAAGTGTGTTTAGGGTCTGAGTGGTGGAGAGTGCCTCAGACAAGGGGAAGTTACTGTGTAATGAGAGAGGGGCAGGAAATTGAAGATGGGGAAAAGGAGGAAATAGAGTACTAACTGCTTTGTAAATGAAGCGCGCTTTTTTCACTGTTTTTCATCAAGTGGACTAGAAGTCTAGCTATTTGGTGAATAAACTATTTGGCTAGCTGGGTTTAGGTGTGTTTATCATACTAACAGGACAGAGGCCAGTAATTTGGTGTTATGTAAGAAGTATGTGCTTAAGATAGGTGTTTTCTGCAAAGTGGTTGGCTGCTCGTGTGTCAAAGCAACGTGTGCTTACTGTAGCCAAACCTAAGAGAATCGGGCAAGGTGCTTTGAACACCTAAAAAGATTGTTTCTTGGTGGTGAAGGGAATGGACTGTATTTTAAAATGTAACTGAAAATACATTTTTAGAGCAAGGATATATTACATGTATTCATCAACCAATTTTACACAAAAAGAGAGTTAATGTTGTGTAATGAACCATTTCACTGTTCTATAGTGCTTTAATGCTATCATACTTTTTGATTGCTAGTAATGAAATTAATTCTTAATGACAAAATACTTTGCTCCACCTTATAACTCAACTCAAATGTGTTCTGCTTATATATATGAGATCGTAAACTTCTCTGCTGTAAAGATCTCAAACTTTGATCTTGGTTTTGGAGTTGGGATTTTCAAGAGATTTCCCCAGTTTACATGAATTTTCTTGCAGTAATGTATGTCTTGGTGTAATTAATATCAAAGGTCTTCGATTTGTGACATGTATGGATAAAAGATGTGTATGCTTCATGATTCTGAATAGAGTCCATACACTTGAGGGAAATGTAGAACAACTAGTTTTCAGGTAGCTGTCTTAACAGTTCTTCATTCAGTCTTTACTTAAAATGGCTTAACAGAAGATGCTACCCCATTTTTCCTCTTGAAGCCTTGATTCTATAAATTAATAGGCAAATACTTTGATTAGGAAGGAGGAACACTAATGCTGACTGAGCTTACGTGCATCTTGCTGCCTTCTGAAAAAGTTTCTGAGGACTACTTTTAATTAGAGGGAAATTTTGTAGGATCTTCTAAATGTTTACCAGCAGATGATCTCATTCTAATGAGTCTTAATTATGTGCATAATATTGCGGTGGTCCCTGTTAAACTTAGTCTTCTGTGTAAAAGCATTCGACTTCTATGTAATATGGATATTTCCTATGCCTAACCACTGAAAATACTTAAAATGGATTGGAATCTAGTTAAATGGTAAGATCTTCTTCCAGCTTCTTTTTGGTCAAATACTTTGTTCAAAGCTTTTTAATAGCATTTCTAAATAGTGAAAGAATGGATTACTTGTCATTGATTGCTGCCATTCACTTAGTTTCAGCTGTTCTGTAATTTTTAATTGAAAACCAGCAGCACTCTCATGGGTAAGCAGTCCTCCTGGCTCTGTACTGGTTAGCAACAATGAAGAGTTTGGGATTCCTTAGTTGAGTTACTGCAGACTTTGCCATGATTGTAAGAGTGCAAGTATACAAAACACTTGAATCTGGCTATTATATCTAAATTGCTTGTTGGAATAAAACTAAGATAGTAAATAGTGTTTGAAGTGTGCTAGTTTTCACTGCGTGCTGGGTTAGGTTTTTTTAATCTTATGGTAGTTTGAGGTTTCTCATAGTGTAAACTTTCTTGCTGTACTTTTTTTTTTGCTGTAACAAATAGCTCTATCTGTACTTCAGCACAGTGGCCTGTCTGCTAAAGTAAACAGAGCTTATACAAAGACAGTCACATTCAGAATGTAGAACTTCCATACTGATGGAGATTTCCATACTAGAATTTAACAATAAAATGGGAGGGAAGACTCCAATGAGTAGAACAGAGTCCTTTGTAAACCAGCCCCTGATTGTGCTCATGTAATGAGAAAATGTTCAGATTTTTGTTTCTTAAGAAAACTTCAGAATTAAATTGCCTCCTTAATTTATCATCTAAAATGACAGGAAACTGCTGTGTATAGTCTGGACACATAGTATAGGATGGTAAGTTATGACTGAACACAACAAGCTCTGAGCAAATTCACTTTTTTTTTTTTCCAAATTAAAATATTTTCTGGATTTTCTAAAAAAAACTTGTGATGAAGTACGGGGCTGTTGTGTGAGGGACAGGCTTGCTTTGGACTGTGGAAAAGATTGACTAGACTGAGCATTGCATTTCTGTAAAACAGTGGTACATAAATAACAGACCAAAAATACTGCCTTAAAGGTGACCTTGTGAGGATGAGAAACAGACTGTGTACTGCTTGTTCTCTGTGTGGTTATAACAGGTTTGATTTCTGATTTCCTCTCCTTGTTAGCAGTTCTATAAAATGGAAGTCTCAGTCTTAATTTTTCCAAAGAAAGATGGTGCATGTACATGAGAGTAAGTACCTGCATAGGGAGGAGCATGTGAGAGCTGGTGTTTTCCCCAGAAGCAGAGAAGAGTAGATCTCAGATTTCCACAGCTTTTAATAGTGGCTTCTTTGTTTACTATGTAGACTTCTTACACTCTTAATGTCTATTCCAAGTTTTTTTCCAATTTTGCAACTTCTTTTTTTCAGCTCTAGAGAAGAGAGTAGCCTTATATAGTGCATTCCACTAAAACATTTCAATTTAAAAAGTATATATATATTGTCCAGGATGCAACAGTCTTCCATTTAACACTTGAAAATAAGAAATATCTCCTACTGTGAACTGTGCTTTGAAGTGAAAGTAAGAACCTGTCCTGTTGTATATATTGGCAAGAGGAGATTTAGTCCAACTTGCATGCAGTTAGCTGTTGACTCACTGATGTAAAACATACCCATCTACTGTGATTTCAGTAGAAAACAGAAATACTTTCTTAGTTACCAGAGAGTATAGGATTCACATTTAACAGTAACTCTTATAAATGTCTGTAGATTTCGGAACATTCAAATGGAATTTTCCAGCTGGGGTTTTAGGATCCACGAGATTCTTGATCTCCAGAAAGATCCGGTGAACTTTAGATAGTTGTACTGCAGCATGTATGCCTTGTGCAAAATTGTTATTCCAGATTCCATCACTTAAAGAATTAGATTAGTTGCTTGTGGCTCTGAAGAGAGCGCAGGATGCCTGGGATAATGCGTCAGTTTATACCCATTGCAAACTGCCATAAAGTCATTCCTCAGGGTCTGTTAGGAACAGCTAGCTCACAGCTGGTCTTGAAAACATCACTTTGTGAAATGATCTAAGGAGTGTTGATTTGACTGTTCTGTAGTCTCAGTCTTGCATTGATTCCTTCTATGACAAAATAAGAGCTTTAAATATTAGCACCAGCTGTAAGAATGTGTTGGCATTTTGAAGAATTTAGTGGTTCAGGCAGGATTACAGACCTGAGTAGGCAATGCTGCTTAACCTGCCATAGATGTTGCTACCTTAGGACTTTTTTTGTGGCTTCATGCATATTCCAGCTGGGCTGCTTAGGGAGCCTCAGTTGCAGGTTAGGTATAGTTGCACGTATTTTTCTGAATCATCCTTCAGAAGCCGGCTATAGCTTCTGTGTGCTTACATGATGAATTGGGGTTGGTGTCTGATCTGGTTGGGAAATTTTATTTTTCAGATTGGGGAGCTCTACATGCTGGTTCAGCACAAACATTTCTTCTGGAAGAGCATAGGAGATGTTCCTTCAAACAAGTGGGGAGGGAGGGAGAAAAGAGGGACCTTGAGTAGTACAAGTGTCAAATGTCTGCTATAGCCTTATTAATCTGAGGCACAAAAAAGTGACATTAGTTACAGTACCGAGTGCTTCAGTGGCTGTCACAGTGGGAACCAAATTCTTTTGTCACTTCCTTTTGGGAATTTAAACAGAAGGCAGAGATGCTGGATGAAGCAGGTTGAAGGTGACTGTATTACTGAGGTTACTGTTGCCTGTGTGTCTCGCTAGTCTTCCTCCACAAAAGTGTTTCTTCCAAATCGTCTTTGAAGCTAATGTTGTGTGTTGCATGTTGACAGCCCAGTAGTTTGACAGGGAGGGGAACCTGCCTGGTACCAACTGTTAAGGGAACATAAGATACGCACAGTTTCTGCGCAGGGTAGAGTCAGTACGTGGACTGAAAATAGCTTTGTGCACTACTCTTTGCCATTAATATGTGGTGGTTTTTTTAAAGAAACTCTAGGTCATAAATGTATTTCTATTACTTCACCCCAAAATAGTAAGTTTCAAAATCTCTCCTGTTTTATTCCTTTTCATATCAGAAAAGAACTGTGAATTCAAAGTAACTGATTCTTACAGCTCAGTTGTAACCATGCTGCAACATGTGTTGTGGTCGAGGTATTTACTATCCATATATAGAGCTATAGGGGAAGATGTAGGCCTTATGGAAGCATGCAGTGTAGTTGATGGCTGTTGGATCTATTTAACTGAAATTTATGTGACTTCTGCAAGCAGTAGCCTGTAAAACTCCCGTGCTTCAGCATCAGTAACACAGACATAGTCTGTACATTTTGCTAGCAACATACATTGGTATTTGCTCTGTGAAACTGATATTTTCACTGATTATGTGAACTTCCCTTAAATGCAAGTTATAAGAGTGCTGTCTTAATTCAAAATCACATTGTCAAGCAGTATTTTTAATACTATGAAACACTTGTATTTCAGTTACTGCTGTCTTGCTTTTTCCACTGGGGGTTTAGTCTTAGCAGTAAATGGCTTTCTCTTATTTCACTTTTACTCTTGAAAAATCTGATGCTTCTTTTTCTTGATGTGCATCTGTTTTTATTTCTAGGCCATTCTTAAAACTTTCCATGTCTAAATGGACTCCTGAATGTAATATAGTTTATACTCTAAAAGCGGATATGAAGAGTGAAGTTCCTTCTGATGCACCAAAGAGACAGGAGAGTCTGAAGGGGATCCTCTTGAACCCTGAGCCTATTGGGGCAGCCAAAAGCTTCACTGCAGAAGTTGAGATGATTGCCAGTAAAGTAGGGAATGAGTTCTCTCACTTATGTGGTGATTCTCAAAAGCAAAAGGACATGAGTGGCAACCGTACAGACCAAGACAAAAGTATCGTGGTGCGAAAAAAACGCAAGAGCCAGCAGGCTGGTCCTTCATATACTCAAAATTGTCCTGATAAAGAAAACCAAGGAATCCTAGGATTAAGACAGCATCTAGAAACACAGAGTGAAGACAATGATTCTTCTTTTAGTGACTGTATCTCTTCGCCTTCATCTAGCCTACATTTTGGAGACTCTGACACCGTAACATCCGATGAAGAAAAAGATGCTCCCGTAAGACACTCTCCAGCAGTGTTGAATACTACAAGTAGAACTCACAGCGCAAGGTCACAAAAATGGCCACGGACTGAGGCAGACTCTGTACCTGGATTATTAATGAAAAGGCCCTGTTTTCACAGCAGTTCTTTAAGAAGACTTCCATATAGGAAGAGATTTGTGAAAACAAGTTCGTCACAGCGAACACAGAACCAAAAAGAACGAATTTTAATGCAGAGGAAAAAGCGGGAAGTGTTAGCTCGGAGAAAGTACGCTTTACTGCCCAGCTCTAGCAGTTCCAGTGAGAATGATCTCAGTAGTGAATCTTCTTCCAGTTCATCCACTGAAGGGGAGGAAGACTTATTCGTGTCGCCTGGTGAAAACCACCAGAACAGTACAGCGGTTCCTTCAGGTAAAACTAAATTCCTGAGGTACTTTTTATTAATGAGCTTTCATCATATATGATACGCTTATTTTCTGTACGTGCTTTCGAGCAGCTGTTTTTGTGTTTTTATAGAAGCTATATTGCAAATAGACTTACTGCAGGTAGTATGAACATTGCACCTTAAATTCTTGATGGGAAGAGTACATTCAGAGCTTCAGGTAAAATTACAACAAATCTTGAATCTTTAAAAGGTAAAGTTAATGGTTTCTAAACGGTGTACTAGAAGATTGCTGAATGTGATTAGTCACATGCTGTGGAGTTCCTCCCTATTTTTTTTTTTGCTGTTGTATTAACATTTTAGCTATTATAGCTTTGTTAACTGATTGTGGGAATAACAATTCTTTCTGGTTTCAGAATGTAGAAATATCGGCTAATACCTAATTAACTGCGCTTGACAACTTAAAAATTGGTCATTGTGATAAGAGCCTGAAGTAGCATTCAGTTGAAAGGTAGCTTTAGTGTTGCAATAGTAAGAGAAAATTGTAAGGCCTGAAATTGTAGAAAGCAAAGTATTGCATATATACCAAATGTTTTATCCAGATAAACTCAGTGCAGTTGGTTTACACAGATATTTCTCTAGTATTGACACAGTATTTGAGGGCATGCTTGAATGTTTGGAGTGGGGTTTTTTGGGGTGTTGGGTTGGGGAGTTGGGTTTGGTTTTTTTCTTTTGTTTGCCAACTACCAATTTTCTTGGACTTCCTTTCATCTTAAATTTGCCAAGTGAAAGGCAGTCCCAAGACTGGGACCAGTAATATTCATAATGTTGTGGTTGTGCCTTCTGCTTACTTAAGCTTTTTTAGGGAGCATGGGGAAGTAGATACATGGAAAACAGCATAGTGTTAATCTGTGCAACCAGGTTTTTTGCCTAGTGACAAATGTGTTTTAGAAAGTGAAACCTGTCTCAGACTTTGCTGATCATTCCTCCAGGAAAAAAATGACTGAAAATACAAGCACAAGGTTTTGGTTTTTTAAAATAAAAAAATTAAAAAAAAAAAAATGTTTGTGTTAGGGCAGAATTTATGCTTGAACAGAACCTGAATACTAAAGACTAGATTATTGCTTGTTACCCACTGTAGCAGGAAATAATGTGTGTGTTGGTCTTTAATGTACTGTTTAAATACAGTACATTTAGAATTTGTAATGCAGAAATCTTACTTGTGCAGTGCCAGAGCTGCATAAATAACTCTGAAACAGAAGAATTACTGCAGAGCCTTAATTATCTTCATGCATATTTGTGGGGACAGAAAGGTAATGTTTTTAAGTCTAAAAAAGTTACATTTGACATGCATGTTCAAGTATATTCAAGGGTATGATTTGTAAATAATTTATGTACGGGGATATGCATACATTCATATTAAAAACCAATTTGGGAAACTATTGTGTTAACAATTCTCTTTCCAAGTTAATAGCTTCTTCTCATTTTCAGAGAGGAGGGAGTTTCATGTAACCATAAAATGATGTAGGACCATTAACAACTCTCTCTCCACACAGAGCACCCTGCAATGGTGAAAAGGGTACATTGATGAGAAAATGTAGGTTATGGCTTCTTAGGCGACCATCTATTTCTAACCATGATAAATGTATTTAAAGATAGAATTTTCAATTTTTTTTTAGTCTACTTGAACTGTTAAAAGCTACTGCCTTTTTTCACAAATTCGATTAAGACCGCTTTTGTTCTTTTATTTCCATTGAAGTGTAGAACAAGTATTTCTATAGTGAGGCTTTCCATGGGCATTTCAAAAGAATCTTTTTGCTGAGACATCTCCTTAAAAATTGTTGTAATGATCAGTGAATATTCAAGCTGTTCAGGTAACTTCTGATAATTCAGTGATTCAGTGTGATGTTATTTTGATGGTAGGAAGACTGAAACTTGCAGTTAGTTTCATCTAGTTATGTGCCAAAATGCGTTGTTCAGTGGCTTTATTTTTATACTTATTGAATAGCACACTCAATTAATTTATGAAATTACGTTTCTTCTCATGTTGTGAATGAAAAATTGATTAGCTCTGCACCAGTTAATTTTAGATTAAAATACTGACATCAGTTGTAACTGAAATAAGGTATGCTTTAAAGAATGTATATCATGGTGGCTATACTTCAGGACTAACACTTCCAGTGAGCTGAGAAGTAATTCTGGCAATGTGAATACTGTGGGTTTTTTTCCAGTGAAAATATGTATTGATGGGAAGGTTTTGAGCATTTTATTTACATTGCAGATAAAATGGAAAGTTGAGCAGACTTCCTGTATAAGTGTGCCCTATTTTTAGAAAGATAAAAGTGTGATTAACACTTTCTGTAGCTTTCTGCTGTTATATAAGGCATTTCTAGTTACTGAGTTAATTGGGACAGAAACGGGGCCAGCTGGAAAAATAGCTATGCAACCTCTCTGTATAATGAGCAAGCATGATGGTGTTTCTATATGAGGAAAGGGTTGTATTGCTAGTAATGCTACTCTACCCTGTTAATGTTAGTGAAGAATTTTTTTTCTCTAGATTGGCACATGAAGGTTACGTATGCATCTGCTGAAATTACAGAATATACTGAAGGACAAAGAACTTCTGCTAAGAATGAGGCCTGTAGCAAATACGTGAAAGACTAGAGGACAGACCTGAGAAAAGAGAATAATAATCATCAGAAAATACAATTTAAAAACATACAGTAATAACTGTATTTTTGATAACCAGGCATCAGTGTGATGTGATTAGTCTTACAGCCTACTTAATAGCAATTTGTATTAAGGATATGTCACAAACTATTTCTTTGTTTTGAATGTTGATGCTGATGTGGTTTAACCCCAACTGGCAACTAAGCACCCCCCAGCCCTGGTGGGAGGAGAGAATCGGAAGAGTTGAAGTGAAAAAACTCCTGGGCTGAGATAAAGACAGTTTCACAGGTGAAACAAAATCCACGCACACAAGCAGAGCAAACCCAGAATTCCCCGAGCCCTTCCCATGGCAGGCAGTGTGCAGGCACCCCAGGACAGCCGGGCTCCATCCCACGGAGCGGTGACTGGGGCAGACAAACGCCGTCACTGCCAAGACCCCCCTTCCTCCTGCTTCCCCAGCTCCGTGTGCTGAGCATGAGGCCACAGGGTCTGGAACATCCCTGGGGGCAGCTGTCCCGGCTGTCCCCCCCCCAGCTCCTCGCTGGTGGGGAGGGGGAGCAGCAGCCAAGGCCCTGAGCTGTGTGAGCCCTGCTCAGCAGGAACTCGCCCCTCCCTGGGTTATAACACCGTTTCCAGCACAAATCACAGCCCCATGCTACCTACCCTGTAACTCTACCCCAGCCAAAACCAGCACAGATGTTCATCTAAAGATACAGTGCTTTTAAAGAACCAGTAAACTTAATTAGTGTATACTGTTCTGGAAAATGTTTCTTATTGCAAGAAATTAAAGTAATAGATCTTTTTAACCAGATAAATGTTTAGTATGTTAGTTCTTGAATTAATAAAACTAACTTGGCTATTTTTTTGAAAATCATATGAATGGTGATGGGGGGGCGGGGATTTGTTTGTTTTTTTTAACAGAACCTTCACCAAAAAAAACCCAAACACCACTATATAGTTTTTTTTCTCCTTTTCTATCAGGGCTTCGGCTGTTCTGGTAGAATTTCATTCTTTGGGAATGGGAGAATATTGAACAAGTACAGAATCCTGACACCTGGGAATAGATTATATTGTTCTACCGACTGTTTGCCATGAAAGGCAGTTGTCCTCAATAAATCTGGGATGTCTAGATGAAGCTCATTCAGGAGAAGGAGCATAAGGACAATGTAAAAATAACTATGTGTATAGTTTAATGCCAGTTACAGTTGAAGGTGCAAGTATGCAGTGTTTTGTTTCAGTAGCTCAGAAACTTTTCTCTAACCTTTGGAGGACCTCTATACACACCTGTAGAGATCATCCTCTTTTGACTTGTCAAAGGTGGCAGAATTTCAACTTTTACTGTAACTGAATCTCTAATGTTGTAATACAGATTTTCTGATATGCTTGTACAGGTATTTGATTTTCAGCTTGGATTTAAAGGGCTGGGTGAGCCATTTGGGAGACAGCCCATCTGTGGAGGGAAATCTAGAAAAAGCTAAAATTGGAACAATTTTTTAGCCTCATGTACTCCGATTTGGCAGTGAAGCCAAACTCCAGGAAATGATAAAGTGTAGTTATAAAAAAAAGCTGGGTAGAATTTTGCATTGTCATAAACTCTTCACCTAATAGCACTAAAATTCCTTTAGCATCTGACATGTTACTTTGCATTTTTGAGCAGCTAGTGCTAGGCAGGCCTTGGCTCTTTCCTTAGAATCTAATGTTGATGAGAGGCTGCTCCAGTTTTTGTTCAGAGCTTCTTAGAATGATATGAATTAGTTTATTCACCAGTGTCCTCTTGATTCCTCAAACATATTTGTTATCTGTCTCCCAAAAATGTTGACTGTAGACATCCGATATTTTAAAAGCCAGAGACTGGTGAAAATGTTAAACATACACCCCTTCATATTCAGATTATTTTAACACTTTCAAGGTAAACATATATTAAGTGGAGATGAGCTCCCTGTTGTTAGAGTTGATTATTTTTCAGTTACTTAATCCCTCCTGAAACTACAGCATGTGCTTCTTTTCTCACCCTAACTGTGCAGCTCATTCAGAGCTTTTCTCTTGATAGCATTACTGGACAGGGAAGTGAATACATATCCTTTCTACTGTACCTGTTACTGGAGAGGGGTTAGGGGAAGAACTCTGAAGTGGTGAGGAAAAAGCACCTGGCTTTGTGAGCAGTCAGCATTAACCATTGTTGCCGTATCTATCTGCTGTGAATTGGAGCTTTAAATAGCTACAGTAATAAGAGTTAGCATGGAATGCACTTCAGCACTTCCCTGTAGCTGCTGTGGCTTTGTGCTGAAAAGATGCTACTTCTAGAATTGACTTGCTGTAGCGCTGCTGATAAGAGCAAGATTTATGTGCCTGGTTGAGAACAGTCATTAGAGTTTTGGATTAGCCTGTATTAGCATGACTCACAGTTGGACAAGATCACCTAAATTCTGGTAGTAGACAATCTTTTTCATCAGGGTGCATGCAGACTCTTAAGCAATTTGGTTTTGAAAATGTCACCCATCATACACAGCTGTTGGAAAGTACATTCCAAGTAAGTTTTGGATACAGAAAAACTGTCTTCTAACCTAGTGTTACCCAACACTGAGGAGACAGGCATGTCCTTTTATGAATCTGTGGCAGAAAATCATAGTTACAATTAAAGCTTTATTTTCTTAGCAGGTTATTATGATTAGCATAGCAAAGAATTTATGGCTAGAATGGCACAGGATTTCTACAGCAGAATCAATATAGTACAATGTATAAGTAGCATAATACTGAATTTATCATACAACTTTGCTTACAATTTCTAATCACCTGGACCCTCTGTGGATCAGGTCAAATCTGAATATGTGGTTTGCAATGTCAGTATAACAATCATAAGCTAGACTGGAACATCATATAGAAGAATGAGTTCTTGGAGGCATCTGATGATGGTGGGGGTGTCCCTGCCCACTGGAGGGTCGCAGTTCTCACTGTCCAGTAGCAGTTCTGGTTCAGGTTCCCACTTAGGACTTGCACCTGCTTGATTTTATAGACAGTGCTTTGTGCGCTGTTGTGTTTCCCTGTTCTGTTCTGGTGTCATCAACAACACCTGGTTGGCCGGGTGCCTGGGACATTCAAGGCTGGCAAGGAAGGGAGTAACTGTCCTGGCGCCCAGCAACCTTGAGGCTGATAGGGAGGAGGAGGAGAAATCTGTTTTGTTTGTCTTCTTGGTTCACAGGACCTTCAGAGCCTGGGAGGGGAAAGGGAATGGATACGTGACCCACTCAGTCACAGAGAATGGCTGCTTGCCTCAGAAGATGGCGTTAGTTATGCTAGCTGCGTGGCCAGGTGTGGGAAGCAGGGGGTACTGGTCACACCTGTC
This sequence comes from Athene cunicularia, assembly GCF_003259725.1. Classification (NCBI taxonomy): domain Eukaryota; kingdom Metazoa; phylum Chordata; class Aves; order Strigiformes; family Strigidae; genus Athene; species Athene cunicularia. The sequence continues at coordinate 23,049,537 of NW_020799112.1, forward strand.
TTGGGAAGTGTGGAAGTTGAAGAAAGGAGTAGTCATTAACTACTAGGAGGATATTATTATTCATTTCAAGCTGAATTATTATCCAGGTAATTGTCTTGAACTCAACAGCACAAGGGTGCTGTAGAGGCACATAGTACCAGCAAGTTCAAAAAGGGATTAGACACATAACTGGCAGCTGTCCCTGAGCAGTGAATAGACAAGAAAGTGCGCTCTGACATCTGTAACATTCTTGTGGATTCTGGGTGGTGTGAGAGGTTTCAGTTAAAGATTGGAGCCTGGATTTTCTGCTCTGACTGCATAGTTTTGCCTGCTGCAGCTGGCAGAGAAAATGTGAGCCTCAGTGGGCCCTTGGTCTTACCCAGTGAAAGCTTGGAACTCAGAATAAGTCACCTCTGTCACTGGAACTGGACTGCTTATTGTAAATCTCATCTGCTTTTTCTTAGGGCTTAGTCAGACTGTCTCATTTGAAACTGTATTGTAAAACTCCTTCACTATTATTACATGTTTAAACTAGTTAAACCCCATGTTAATTTCAAAAGAGATGTCAAATACCCTTCAGGAAGGACAGCAAGCAGCCAGACATGCATTTGGAAGTTATACCAGTGTTATTTGTATACTTGGCGGGGTATTTGTGTTGATGAGGATTGATTAATCTCTGAGTTATACTGTGATCTTTTAGAGTTTAGTATAATTATGTATGTTATAAACAAAGTATAGTTGTATGTATTATACACATTATACTGAGCAAAGCTTAGTTTCTTGCTTATAACTTCTGTATTATTAAAGTATTTGATTGCAAAACTTGCTTCCCAGAACAGCATCTGGTCTATCAATGGCACCTAGCAGTTACAGTTCTGAAAAAATCTTACAACTTTCTGGGGGAAGATATCCTCCTTTACTGATTTAAATATTGGACTATGCAGTATTACATTATTTTTAAAGTTATATTCTACTTAATAAAGTCCTTTAATGTGACAGATTTACTGTCCTTGTATATATAGGGCCTAGAGGAGGAAGAGTTTTGGGTTTTGAGGGATGGTTATAATTTTGAGCATGTTCAAATTTGAATTCAAGGCAGTGTAGTTCATCCCTTCCTCTAGGTTGGCTGAGCACTAGGTTTCTATCATAAAACAGGCTTTTAAAAGAGAGGGGAAAAGCTGTACAGAAGTTACTGATTATTACTGGTTATTAGTCACGTACAAAGCCTAATTACTAACTGCTGTTGATGGGTCTGAATTGTTGGGATATGCAAAACTTGCATACAAAAATTTGGTGGTTTGTATGCACTATAAAATACTATTAATGGATGGGGGGGACAAAACAAACAAAATTCGGTGGAAACTAATAAAATTCTTGCTGTAATTTTCAGAAAAGTTTTGGTTTTAACCAGCTCATTTAAAATGTAGAATGAGTCTTTCAGTGGTAGCCCAAAGGCTAATTTAGTCACAAACAACTACAGTATAATTTGCTGTGTTTTGTTATTCAGGAGATGACAGAGAAGTAGTGTATACCTGCAGGAGAACTATTTTCTGTTTGTTTTTGTAGCCGTAGGTATTATCCTGAAAGAAGTACAAAATACCTCTCAGATCTGCACAACTATTTTGCTGCCAACAGTCCAGTGACTCTTCTCCTTGAAGGGAGATTACCTTCAAGGAGTATAGGATTAGTATAATTACAGGCTCATTATACAGATTTAGCTGCTCCTTTACAGGGTCAGTCATTTAGATGATACATTGATGAGTAAGGTATTCGTATTTATACTTTAAGTAAGATCAAATTTACTAGAAGTTCATTCCAGACAGATGACTGGTCAGTGACTGGTATATGCAGAAAAGCAAATAAATGAAGTCTACCTTGTCATGGTGGACTATACAAGACATCCTGTGTAGTGGACCACAGGGTGACAAGTAATACTGAGAAAGATGTGCAAGTATTTTGTTACCTGGTATATTTCTCGATTTGGATTTCTGTTCCTTTTTTTGTGTTTTTTTTTTTTCCTTGGATGTTGGTATGTTTTGTGAATTGTGTGTATGTTAGAGCTGATATTTACTGAAATATCAAATTCTGTTGGTTTTATGCCCAACATTTCCAAAATGAAATTTACTTTACAGGTGTGTGTGCATCTGTACCAAGTATATTCCTGTGCAGACACCTTAAAAACATGTTCAGCTGCTTATTGCTGCCATGTAGCCTTGGATTCACCAGATGACTCCTAAGAGTTACATATGTGGTAAATCCTCTAGGCACGCAGGTGCCTCTAAATTCTCTTGAACAAATATTTTTAGAAACAATACAGCAAACCATCTGAAAATTAACTTTATTTCTACACATTGGTCATCTCACTAAAGAAAGATTCCTTCTGCTTCAGGGTTGTGCACTGTTAAAATTCAAGTCAACAATCTTAAACTACTCTGACATACCAGTAAAATTCACCTTCAGATGCTAACTTCACCTGCAAAGTTGCATTATGTGAAACTGCAAATATCATGGCTTTGCTAGGATTAGCCTTGGAGTAGTTCAAACCGGTAGACTTGAATTTTAAATGCAGTTGGCAGTGAACTTTTTTTTTCCTCCAGCTTTGGTACTGCAGAACATTCAAAGAGACATCTTAAATTTCACTAGTTCTTTAGTATCAGTACAGTTCTAATTCTTAATTGCCTTATAAATTCTCCAATGCTAGGATAAATCCCTTATACATGGGCTTGCTGCAGTTTCAGGGGGCTTTCCTTGATAGCTGTGTTGCTGTTCGTGTGCTGCAGGCATCTGGTGTTCCTGTCAGCCTGTTGAGGAGGCTGTCCTCTGAGACCTCTTTTTGACAGATTATTTCAGAGACATTTCTTTGTTTTAACACTATCCGTTGCTCTGCTCTGTAGGAGCTCGTCTAAATCAGAATGAACTGTTGTGGGTTTGTTTGTGATGTTTCAAAAACTATGTTCTCTTTCTTGTTGTAATGTATGAGGAGAGGCAAAGAAGAAACAGTAAATCCTGTTGACAATGAAAGATCAAGTTTTCATCTCACTTAGTACTGCCAGCTCTAGGGCTAGTGTCTGACTGTGGGAGAGCTGCTCCATGAGGATTATGAACATTACTTCATTGTGCTTATGTTACTAAAGTTTTGGTTTTCAGCTGGATTTTTATTGTTCAGATAAATGTAATGAAACCAGTTTGTATTGGCCAGTTGTCTTAATTTGTATATTCTGTTCTCCAAACTACTGCAGTGTTCTTAAAATAAGCAAAGTTCACATACCTGTACTTTTCCCCTTGGTATGCTCCTAATAGTATACACTTGAAAGCTTTTTTTATTTAAAAGTTGTGTATGATCATAACTTAGATTCATATTTTTTTTCCTAGCAATATAATCTTACTAAATGCCTTGCAAATATTTACATAGTTTAGGGGAGTTGTTTCTCTGCTTCATTTTGAAGAAAGTGTGTATTACTGGCTCCTTATATAGGACACTTAATGGAATAAAAACCCAGATCAGTTTGTGCTTTTGTCCTTGGGAGGATGCTAGTAGAAAGCATAAGTGGTAGGAAACAGCATACGGTTGAACTATGTCTACTCTATAGCCTAATCATAGCAACTTTAACTATTTTTCCTAAAGATTTTCATTATTATTTTGAAAGTCATAAAACCTGTTCATCTAGTAGCAGTCCTGATGATATCTACAGACTGACTTGTGTAGTTGGTAAAATCCCATCTTGACTAAAGATTTGCTTAAAAAACCGATTAAATAAAATGTACTCTTGATCCATGACAAAGGTGAGTATCTGAATTGTGTAGACATTGAGCTGAGAATTCACTTAGTTTTCATGAGATATGCTTGTGTCAGAATTTTGGTGGAGAGGCACACTGGACTTACATGGCATCTGATTTTTGTCCTCAAGGGGTTGCTGTTTATTTTCAGAAGTAATGAGATTGTACTTAAGCCTAAATCTTCCTGCTTTTGCACCGGTTATAAATTCCAGTAAATACTGATCTGGAGGACATGTGGACTCTCACAGACTGACTGTAATTCATGAAAGTGCATGTTTAGAAGCACAGAGGAAAAATAGTTGTGTTTTTTTTTTTTACTGACTGACCTTTTACCAGCTGCTTGGCTATGGTTTTGTCTGAGAAGCAGCTTAGATAGTTTAGTGTCCGGAGGCTCTTGCTTATTGGCCCATGATTTGGAGGATGTCAGGAGCATGACATTTACATTTACTGAATGCCATTGACTTTAGCTGCCATTCTTTCATGTTGAGTAACTAGCCTCTCTTTATTTTCAATTTTAGAATGTAACTTTGTTTTTTAGACACTGTAACATTTTTAGGTTTTCCCAAAATTTTTGTGCAAGTTCTGAGAATTAATTTTGTCACATTAATTCCAATCCTGAGAATTTGGCAAATGCCAGTATCTGGAAGCATCACTCTTTCCATCTTTAGGCACCAGTCTCTCTGGGATATAAGTATGACCAAAACCAAACACAAGCCATTGGAAAATAAGTAATGCAATTTTTTTTTTTCAAAATATGAAAATGTTGACACTTGGGCTGGTGGGGAAATAATCTGCCCTGCCTGGTCATTTGGTAGAGCAGCTGAGAACAGTCAATCCATCCAGGTGAAATTATTGACTTGAATGAGACCAAATTCTTCAGGCACTTTTCTTGAAGAAATTTGCAAATCTGAAAGTGGTAGTTTGCCATTTCTAAGCAGTCTAGCTTGTTTATTTAGTAAATTCTTCTGTGCTCTGGTATTACTACAGTGAATCCATAGCTCAATTTTAGGTATTCTAGATAGCTCAGACTCAGACTTGTCACTGTCAGTACTACAGCTGCAGAGAAGTGTTTCCATTTGTCTGGGCATTAAGCTGGAACTTTAATCATTCTTCAAGTGGAAATAGTTTCATATCAAAACTTGTCTCTAAATTGATTTTCTGGGGTTTTGGTTCTTGCTTTTTACCACTGATAGTTTCATTTTAATTTCCTCTGTCTAGTCTATGACTGTGAGTGCCACTGAAAGTGTAGAGGTGAAGACATAAATACCAATGGATTTGTAGTCTTCATTTTGTTGTAGAAATGGATAATATATATTAGTTGGTGCATCATTTTTCTCCTGTTGCCACTGTTTAACCTTGAGACTTTAACAGCTTTAATGTATTATTTAAAAAGAAATGTGTTAATGATAACAAACCACCACTGCTTTGCTAGTTTGAAAGCTTATTTTGTTTTTATACTAAAAGACTGAATTTTATTGGTGTTTGAACAGCTAAAATTCACCATAATTCCTTCCAATACACAGTAGAATGTAAGCTTGCGTATCTAACTCCCCCCTGTTCTGTCTCCTTCCTTTTTTTACTTCAATATTTACAGCAGAATTGCCAGCTTTAATAATTAGATTATGCACCTGAAGTCTGACATATACCATGAAATTCTCTACCTGCATGTATTTTAAGTCTAGGAGAAAAAAAGTCTCTTATAGCTTCTGAGATGGATGAAGTACACGAACTTCCTTTTTTCTCTTCAGGAAGTATTGATGAAGATGTTGTGGTTATTGAAGCATCCTCCACTCCCCAGGTCACTGCTAATGAAGAAATAAACGTTACCTCAACAGATAGTGAAGTGGAGATTGTCACAGTTGGTGAAAGCTACAGGTGAGACTTGTATCTCTTTGTATTAACATGAATTTGCTTGATTCCAAGTTTGTCACAAGGTTCTGTATCATTAAAAGTGCATATGGTGATGTCATAGAAATTCTAACTGGGATGCATAGTATACATTTTTGTTTAAAAAAAAAACGAACCAAAAAGCCAACCAACCAAACAAAACCCCAAACAACAGAGAAAACCCACAAAACCAGAGCCCCAAACAAAGAAACAAACTAAAAAAGCCCAAACCACACCTTTGCCAAAACTTGTCCAGTCATCTAATCTGGAATTGTTGAGGTGGTTGCAGTTAGTGTGGCTGATGGGCAGAGTTCTGGGGAAGCAAAGCTGCACAGTGAGATGCTAGAGAGAGCAAGGTTGGGCTGAGTTGACTCTCTGGGGATTAGTTGAGTATTTTTCAGGACAGCATCCTACTTTTTTGAAGCTGCTACTGTATATGCTTTCCTGTTCTTTTATGCCTCTCTGGAAGTTTTGTTCCATATTTCTCAGATTTTGCAGAATCTATTGGAGTTCTTTGAAGAAGAAAACTTGAAATTGTCTTGTGTGTGGGACTGTTGGAGATGCCTGCCTGTTATCTATGTTTTCATATTTGTGAACATGACAAAACTGTAGAATATGAAGAATGACTATCCATTATTTATAAAATAATAACGAAGGGACAATAGGCAGTAAGTTTTGAAAACATCCCATGTGTGTGTTTGTCAGGTAGCACTTTCACTAAGGCAACTTTAAATTTAGAATAACAGACAAGTTTTCCTACAAAAATCACTATTATTGGAATAAATATCACATTGAGCATTATTTTTAAGACAGATGCGTGCATAAAGTAGATTTCACGAACACTTGAAACTAACTAAATTTTTTGTTAAACTCTGATACACAAAGGATATCACACTTTTAAGAACCTTGGGTGACCAGAGAGCAATAGTAAAGTTTTTAAAGGAGCTTGGGAGGTAAATTTAGTGCTGGAGTATTAGTAGGATACACAGAATGCACACACAAATCAGTCTGGACATTGTGTAGATCCAAACTTAAAAAAAACAGAACCTTTTTGAAACAACTTGATCTTTAAATTACAGTAGCTGCTGGAGTGGAATTGAAGTGTAAGTTGGTTGAGAAGACTGCAGCAAGCATGTTGTTTTGCATGACAGGAAAATATACTGATCTGTGTTAGTGAGTTACGCACAGAGGAGTGAAGGGACTACAGGCAGAGCAGAAATGTAGACTGAGCTCCATGGTGATTTGTGCAGTGGGTTTTGTTTATTTTTAATGAAGTCATTCCCTTTTCTTCACATTTTCCTCTTCTGAATTTCTGAAGTCTGAGTACATTGTTTTTCCAAATCGGAAAATAAGAGCCACCTGATTTATGTAAATACTGGAGAATCAAAGTTTTTTGAACTGGTAAATAGAATACTGTAAAAATATTCTTCTTTTAATTAAAGACAGTATTCTCTTACCTTAAACTCTAAAGCATCATTGATTTGAGTGTTTTTGTATGGCTAAATTGAGTAGAATAGGTGTTATCTTACAGAGCTAAAACCATCTCTTTCCTTAGGTGTGGTTACAGGCTTACGATTTCCTCTCCTCAAGAGACATTTCACTTAAGTGTTACACAAAGCTGTGTTCGTTCTTAGAGGAGGGGAAGGGAAACAATATTCAAGAGAGAAAAGGCCAGAGGTATTGCACTTCAAGGATATTTTTGAAATTTAAAGTATAGAAATGATATTTTGAAAATATTCTGTTACAAGTTAACATGCACAGTAACTTAATGTTTACAAATTTTTATTGTCTTTACAGCTCTGTCATCATTCATATGTCAGCTGTTTCAGACTGCATAGTAATAGTATAGGATTTGCAGACTCTTTGTTTACTATTAACAAAGATAAAACACAACATCCAACATAATTGCTGCCTGACTGCGGTTGTATGGTTTCATGGTGAATTTTTTTGTAAGTTACCTCTATGTATTTCACAGGAACATGGTTTAAAGACTTTTAAACTCTGTTGGGTATTTGCTGTTCTGTTTATTTGATAAAGGCTGCAGTAGGTACACATCTAGTGCATGCAGAATAGTGGGGTATTTCAACATACCAAAATGCTAATAGTAATTAAAAAAAATACTTCAAATAGCTTCTCAAACAGTGAGGAGAAAAATTTAATAATGTCAAAATTTAGGTCAAGACTTAAGGTATTGCCTTTTTTAAGGTCTCGTTCAACACTTGGCCACACAAGATCCCACTGGGGACAAAGCTCTAGTTCTCACGCTGCACGACCTCAGGAACAGCGGAACCGCAGTCGGATCTCCACAGTCATACAGCCACTGAGACAGAATGCAGCCGAAGTGGTGGACCTTACCGTGGATGAAGATGGTAGGTTGCATTGGTCTAGGAAATCTCTTCCTCCTTCAGCAGCAGGATGATCAGTGTAAGGGGTCTGGAATGAACTGCACCAGTTACAACATAACCGTTCTACAAAAAAGTCTCAATTCTGAACAAACTAAATTTCAAGCCTGTCAGAATATCTTCTTGTGGACTTCCTTTTAAATTAAAAGTTTAGCCCTTCCCAGTGGGTCTACTAGATCTAATTTTTATTCCAATACTGATTTGGGTGTGTGTCTGAAGGCTGACTCACCGGGCAGAAATTACAGAACAGGTTGGAACTACTACTTTAAAAATATGCACTTACTTCAATGCAACACTATAAAAGGAAAAAAAATCTATTGCTGCCTGTGCTTTGGAATAGTCTCTGTTCTTTCAGGCCTTGGAGTAAAAATAATTTTTTTAAAAAAGAAAAAGCAAACTAGTGAAGTATGTTAGGTTTTTGAAGCTGTAACCTTTGGCTCTTTCCTAACATTAAAACCTACAGGCCTTAGTAAGTCTGTTCCTGCTGAAAATCATAAGAGCAGCTTCCAGGTATTGTCAGAAGTTGAGAGAAGGAACAACTAAAGTTCATGTACATTTTTGCGGGTTTATTTTTTTGTTGGTGGTTTTGAGGATTTATTGGGTTCCTGTTAGCACTAATGTTTAACAGAAATTTTGTCCTGTTGTGGTTCCGTCTGAGTGCATCACAGGCTAGTATCTTGCACTGTCTTATTCTTCAAGTTGTCTTGATTTTTGCGGTGGAATGGTGAGTTGAAAGGATTTGGAACTGATTTTGGTTGGGTGGTTTTTTGGTTTTTTTTTTAAGGAAGAGGATGGGTTGATTAGATTCTTTTCTTTACGGATTTACTGTGAAATATCCTAACAGCTCTTATCGTTGAAGGGGAATAAGCATCTGTTGCTTTAGCTTACTCTTTAAACTAAAATTGTAGAATTTAGTCTTAAATTCGGGAACCAAATTATTTTTAAAAAGATTATTGCTAGAATGAACTTCTAGTTCTGTAATGTGTATATTTAAGACTAGATGTTTCTTCCACACCCCCCAGAGAAAATACCTTTCTAAGATGAGTCTTCAAGGATTTCAGGAATATTATTTTTGGATTTAAGCATAAAATTTCATACATGAACTAATGTAAAATGATAAAAATTCTGAATTAACATTGTTACAGGGCAGCTATGCACTTTATTGTAACTTCACCCGTGTTTTCAAAAATACTGATCTTAAAACTTTGGTAGCTACTTCCATGATCATACCTCCATCTATCTTGCTGGTGCAGTGTGTTGAAATTAAGTTTCTCTTAGTAGATGGAGATTGACCAAGCCCATTAGCTTTTACTTGTTTGGGAGGGTAGGAGCAGGACTGTGTGTTGTTGATGGTGAGTCAAAATAGTAACAGGCTAGCAGGGTGATGGAGGCTGACAGAATGGAGAGCTGTCTGACTGAAGGATTGCTTATAGAAGACATTAGCATCCTGCCTCGAACGCTGATCACACAACAGTGTTAGGCCAAACACCTCCTATATGTTTGCTGGGGCTTATGTTTATTAAACATATACTTTTGTCCAAAAATGTTTTCCTTTAAATAAAATTAGTATATTGGAATGGCACATTAAAATCCAGAAGAATTTAAATGTAGGTATTGGGTCATGTTTTTTTAATGTGATAAGTTGGAAGACTTGCAAGAAGGAAGATATGTTTATTCTCTTGCTTGCCGAGTTGCTGATATACCTACTGGATATAGAGAGGGGTCTTGAAAACTAGTCATGTTTTATTTTGAGACTTTGTGTGAGAGAAGTGTTTGAAGTGTCTTGATGCTTTCTTTTTCAGATATCCATGCAGACATTTTTACTAAAAAAACCTGAGCTGCTTCTGATGATATTCCCTTTTATGGTATCTCATATTCCTAGTCATGTCATTACCTTGTCAGTAACTAGAGAGAAATTTCTAACTTACAGTCAAAGACAGACTTTTTCAAAACTAAATTTGAATTATCCCACGGAGTATCTTTTTAAATTTTAACCTGTTTACAATTGTGTAGTAGATGACAAGATTTATCGTTTGGTGTATTTCCCTGGATTCAATTAAATATATTGCCAACTACTACCTTTACAATATGCAAAATGCACATGTATGTACTTGTAACAGAAGCCTCAGGTAACTGATTTAATGGATCTGCTTTTGATGTGTATTGAGACTAGAAACCGTGTTTATCTTGCTATAGCCTTTAGTACTATATATCTAGAATAAGTACTGCTAGTTCAGCTGTTGTTATGCTGTTCTTGGTTAGTTATCTAAAAGTTTTTCTGCACTTTGTGGGCATGTAAAAAATGATAAGGGTAATACTTAATCATAGAGTAGTTTCCCTGTGGATTTATGAAAGATTTAAGCAAGTGTTTTCATCGGAAAGTACTAAAATAATTTCCTTTCTAGTAGTATTCAGTAAATAAAACTTGATATGTCAGATTTGATTGGGAATTAATTTTCTATTAACTCTTAATTTGAGTTGATTTTAAAAAAATATTTTTTTTTTCCCCCATATGGGTGCAACAGAATTAACTTCTGTACTTTGAACCTGTCAGGCTTTTGTATTCCAACTTCAGTGGCATTTGGCAAGACCAGAATCGAGAATTTCTTGTAAAATACTTTAAACCAGCAACAACAATAAAAAAAAAAAACCCAGCAGCTCTTAAAGCTTAAAGAACATGTAAGCTTTTTTATTTCACTAGAGCCAACAGTTGTGCCAACCACGTCAGCTAGAGTGGAGCCGCAGGTCGTGAGTTCTGCTTCCAGTAACAGTTCTAGTACGTCTACCTCAGAGCAGGCCTCTGATGCAGCTCCAAGCATCTCCACCAACCAGCCCTCTGCAGCACCAGAGACGACTTCTGGTCTCCCCAGTGGCGGCACTGCTGGTACTTCAGCTGGAGGTACAGAATGAGAGAGCTTTCTAAACTGTTGTGTTGCCTCCTAGTACAAAGGATGTAGAGGAAGTTAATCAGCATTCTCGAGATTAAATGACATGAACTTTTAGTACTGAACATAACAGTAGTAAATTGAGAGGACGGGAATCTGAAAAAGATCATTGCTTTCTCCTCAAAGATGAAGGAAGTGGTGTTGGAGCCTTCTGCTTTTGCTCGTTGGCATGATTTTGTTGTACCTAATGAACCACATCCTTGCTTTTTGAGGAGATAGAATGTAGTTCACAGGGAATTAAGTCTTCCATTGCAGTGTGTTACAGGGGTGTTTTTTTTAATGGGTATTATAAGGAAGTGAAGGATGTATTCGTTGAACTTCTCCCTGTAGGTTACTTCACTGGAAGCACGTTCATACAGATCTGTATAGATACTGACCTATAGTAGAGCTGTATATACAAGTAGCACTTATAACATCTGTGAAAGACAGGTACTCTGCCCCTGTCTGCAAGTTAGGTGAGATAAAAAAAAACCTGAGCTGACCCACAGTTGCACAGAAATTTGAGGTCTCTGCACACTAACCACAGGGACAATCTTTCCTTCTTTCCCTACTGATAACATGTCTTAAATTAGCAAAATAAATGTCAGTTCACATCCTCCAGTGGTTCCCACGAGTGTATCCACCTGAACCACTCAGTTTTGGTTCATTTAGCAGGCTTAGCTAAATCTTCTTTTTTGTATCCAGCTTGTTTTGTTTTACTCTAGATCTGTTTTTCAATTTGTTAATTACTTAATCATGGAGTACAATTATTTTTCTTTTTAAGACTCTGCTTTATGGTGATCAGCTCTTAGTTTTTTCACTTCAGTATTAATTTTCTTTATCTTCAAGATGATGTAAGAAGAACTGCATCTAATACGACACTGGAAACTGGCCCTCCGGCCATGCCAAGGTTACCCTCATGCTGCCCCCAGCATTCTCCCTGTGGAGGACCTTCACAGACTCATCATGCATTGGGGCACCCGCACACAAGCTGCTTTCAGCAGCACGGCCACCACTTTCAACATCACCACCACCACCACCACAACCCTCACCCAGCTGTTCCACTATCTCCTTCGTTCAGTGACTCCAGCTGCCCTGTGGAAAGGCCTCCTCCAGTGCCTGCCCCTTGTGGAGCAGGCAGCAGTTCTGGCGCCAGTTACCATGACCAGGCACGTTTAATCTTTGTGACTCTCCCTCTGTGATTTCAAGTTGTTATAGATGTGAGAGAATAGAATAGGCTGCTGAATTGTGGATTATTCTGTAATGCCTGCTACAGAACAATAGAAGGGAGCTAAAAGGAATATTTGAGTTATAATATATGGACACAGTTGAAAATTTTACAGAAAGTCATAATCCAACAATTAATCATTGATAGCTGAGATCCTCTTGATGGCTGTAAGGTGACAGTGGCTGTTAGAGCAAACCAAACATAAATGCCTTGAAATACACTCTGCTGATCGTAGCAGTTTTGCAATGCAAATAATTGAGCTGCTTTAAGGAAAAAAACCTTAAATCTAATGTTCTGTTTATAAAATAATTGCTTTTTTAAACGCATTATTTTAAGACTTATTTAGTTACTTTTAAGTAATTAAAATCACAGCTCTAAACCAATGTGGTTATAAGAACAATGCTGTGCAAACATGCAGAACTATCAATCTCGTTTCTGTTTTAAGAGTAATTCATTAGGCACAATTGAAAAAGCTAAAGATTGCTTTTTGCCTCCAAATATTTCAGCGCGTGTAGCTCCCATATACTCACTGATTTCTGTCATAGGGTTTTTGCTTTTTTTACACCATCTGGTGTAAAGAATTTAGTCTCTCTCACCAGATTCAAGAGTTTAGAATAAGAAATGTTAACCATGTATAAAGAATGTTCCAGAATTGAGCCTTAAAACTTAAAAATTGGGATCCCAGTTGCTTGTGATAGTATTTATTTTTGGGTTTTGAAGATGACTTTGTTTTTAATGTCTGAAGAATTGCTTGAAAAAAGATGGTTTGTTTATGCAGCAGGCATTGCCGGTAGACTTAAGCAGCAGTGGTATAAGAAGTCATGGAAGCGGAGCTTTTCATGGGACATCTGCTTTTGATCCCTGCTGTCCTGGTTCTTCGTCTCGAACTGCAATTTATGGGCATCAGGCTGGCGCTGGCCCCAGCCAGTCCCTAACAATCGAGGGATATGGCTCGGGTATGGTAGCGCAGCCCCAGGCGCAGCCGCCGCCTCAGGCATCGCTCTCCTCCTGCCGGCACTACATGCATTCCCCTTGTGAGTACTGATGGGTGCAGGGAACCGGGCGGGGGGCACGCACCCAGCCGCAGGAAAACAGCTTCCCTCATGACATACAGAAACTCTTACTGTCTGCTTGCTTTGATCTTAGAACTGCCCTAGCAAAACACAGACTAAGAAATGTATTTAAACAGACAGCCCGTGCAGGGGATTTGAACAGGATCAAGGTGATGTTAAAATATTTTCTTTGGAGTGATCTTAATAATATTCAAACTTCAAAATCTGTATTTACCATGAAATATTTTTCATCTCCTTTGTAATTTAGCAGTGCCTTTGTATTTTTTTTTTCCTTGGTCCATGCCCACAATGAGTTCTGCTTGAACAAGCTCAGAGTCAACTCATTTGTTTGATAGTGACTTCTTTTTTGGAATTTGTCTCTACAGAATAGTAGGCTTGCTGGGGGCGAATTTTTAAAAAATTGAACAACAAACTTGAAATAATTTCTCACCATACATACCTTTTTCAGCATGCATTTTTTTTTTTTTTTTTTTTTTTTTTTAGAATTTGCTTTTCTTTTTACCAGCACTGGCAAGTAGAATACTTCTGGTTGCAGAAGGTGTGGGGGTTTTGTAGGGTATATTGCTGGTATCACTTTATTTAAAAATTGCATAAACACATATTCCCACATTGCCACTGTTTACATTGGTGTAATAATATTGAAGCACCTGTGTGAAGATACATTTTAAATTAAGTCAAAACCTGATACTGACCAAGTTAAAAGCACCTGATGTTTTCATTGCAGATGCTTCTTTGACCAGACCTCTTCACCATCAAGCTTCTGCATGTCCTCACTCTCATGGAAATCCTCCTCCACAGCCACAACCTCCACCTCAAGTAGATTATGTTATCCCTCATCCAGTGCATCCCTTCCATCCTTCAATCTCCTCTCATGCATCTTCTCATCCTGTTCCGCCTCCACCTCCACCACCAACTCATCCTTTAGCCAATGCTGCTGCTCCAATACCACAGCATCTTCCTGCAACACACCAGCCTATATCCCATCACATCCCTGCAACAGCACCTCCAGCACAGAGGCTACATCCTCATGAAGTGATCCAGAGGATGGAGGTCCAGAGAAGAAGAATGATGCAGCACCCAACGTATGTCACAAATGTACTCAGAACAATATCTAAACATATAATTCATTTCCCTCAGGTTTGTAAAATGTTGCATGTGAATCTCAAACTGTCAGTTGCATGGTTAGGAACTGTTAGTATTGAACCATGGTACCCTTGCAGTCACGTGAGCATTAAGACTGAACCTGTTCCATTGCATCTCTCAATAGTGTCTCCAGGTAAGGCACAGATGGGGTATGGAAGAGAAGGAAAGCTTATGTTTCTCTTGCCCATTACTCATCCTACAGGTAACAGGCAGGAATTCCTTTGCAAGCTGGACAGCCTAGAAAGTACATCCGAAGATCCCTTCAGATATGTTCCTTGACAGTGTGTCGTGCTTTGCTGTTATGATCTTCTAACTAACTAATGCTTTAAAATAAAATGAAGCTATTTATTAGACCATTTACCAGGTTTAATTCAGATTTAACCTTAGATTCTTAACTAGCTTTACAATGCCTTTTATGCTCTTAGAAGAGAAGGAAGATACTGAATAGTATTTGTATGAGAATGTGACGAATGTTGAGACGTAGCTTTGGTCATAGAGATGTTACTGCTGTTACTAAACTAGATTCATGACACTAGTATCAACAGGAATCAGGTCAATATGCTTGGTATTCAGTCACAAAGTAACTGAAGTTATTTTCATTCTGGAGATAATGCTTTTAAATATCCAAGATAATTTCAAGAATGAGCTCCCTAGGTGTTGCTCCTTAACAAATGACATGAATTCTACTGGTAACTAACCTAAAACTGATTTAGAAACTAATGCTTAAATAAAAGTTTGCTTTAACTGCAATTTCTGAGGCAGTTTCCAGGTAATTCATAGAAATATCTATAGGCAGTAACTGCTTATGAAGTAGCACATGACAGACTTTTCCCCCTTCTCCACTGTCCCCCAGGAAAGTCTAAAGTAACCCTGTTTTCTCAGTCATTAAAATTTTGATCTGTCTGAACCTACACCTGTTCTTTTGTTACCTTTGCTATGTAAACAGCATAACCCCTAAACACCCTAACCTAAACATACAGGCATACCACTTGTGTCTGCCCATGATTATGCAGTCATACCCCAAAATTAATTTTGGAACATTCAAGCCAGTGAATGTAAGACAGCAAATAGCATTTTAAGAAAAAATACCAATGGTAGCTATCTGTCAGTTCTGGAAACTTTCTTGTAGTTTAGGGATTGGAAATGTGAATATTGTCACTTTTTAGCCTAGTGAATTTTCTTTGTATGTATAGAAACTGTAGTCAGATGTTGATAATGGGCTCTTCCTTGACATCCTCTCTGAAGTCACCAGTCTCAGGTCAGACAGTGTCGGTTTCCTCAGTGAGGTTTCTCCTTTATAGTTTTGTTTTGTAACCTTATGAAATTGTTCTGCCCTTGGTCTGTCTTTTCCCCTCTAATCCTCATACAAATTACATGCAAAATCAATACTATAGGTGTCTTGGCCCAAGCCCATATAAATCAGATTATACTCTGACAGCCAGAAACTTGTGTATATTTACTCTGTTATTTCATACACAGCCTGAGACTGCCAGCAGCCTTGCAGTTCCTTCGGTTCCATGTTCCAGCAGCTCAAAGTGCTCCAAAGATGATGTTTCATCCTTAGTCTCTAGAAATGGCTTAGGGTCTAGTCTAGCTAGTCTGTCCAACAATACAGGACTTTTTCAGGATTGGATGTAGAGAATGGTTAGAGTCCTCTTCTCACTGCCATGTCTCCAGTGTGGGTACAATGGCTGTAACTTCCTTAGGCGCTTGGAATCAGCCACAAAACGTGCAAAAGGCACTACCTGAGGGTTCACGGCATTTGTATAACATACAGAGTTCTGTTTATTTTAAATCTGATCACCCGCTTTATAGTAAGATTATGGGATAGACTGCCTAGGAGTTCTACATCCGTAGGAATAATTTAAAATGTCTTTCCTTTTACATTAAGGTGCATTTTAGGAAACATGGGCCTACATGACTCCATTTTTGTGGAACTGTAGAAGTTGTTTTGCTATGTTTTGGGGTTTTTTTATTTAAAACACTCTTTCAGATTATTCCCCATAGTTATTTGATAGGTCTGTGCCCATGTTGGTCTATACCATTGCAGAAAACTAATACTTCTAACATAATTTATACAATCTTGACAGATTTCTCTGGAGAAGTGTCAATTTACAGTAATTAGAATAGTGGTGTTAAGTAACTTTTTACTTCTCTAGACATGTAAACTTACAAAATGTCTAGTCTGCTTTGTCCGGTAGTCTAAGGTGGTATTGAATCTGAAGAGTGTGTACTGCTTTTGGCAAAATCCAAGTTTCTAGATTGAATTTTTAAAAAGTACTTTCTGCATTGAAAGCAATGGAAAGAAAAATACCAGTCTGTTTTGTTCTGTAACTGAGAAGTGGTAAAGTAACAGAAATCAGACAGCAGATTTTTTTAAAATATTTTTTTCCAAAGATGTAGTTGTTCTATACCAGCTGGCATAGAAAAATTTGTGTGCTCTTATTACTTGAGCTATGACACAAACATGTTTCAAGGAAAATGTCCTCTAATAGTTGTATCAAGTTTTCCTGAATTACTTTTGCTGCTATAACTTTATTAGAAATAAACTTCATCATAGCTGTGAGTTACTCTGAATCTCAACATGACTATCATGTGACCTTCGCTTTCCCACCTGCAGTTTGAGGTCAGGATTAGACACTTTATCAGTTCTGTAGTTGTGTCTACCAAGTGAAGGACAGATCACAGTAGCTGAAGCTGGCTTTTTCTTTGAATGTGAAATCTGTATTGTGATTAGTTTCTAACTTCTATCTAAAGTTGAAATTAAAATGCTATATGGGGAGCTTTTTTTATTTTTAACCCATTCCAGTAATTCAGTTTGTAATGTTTTGGTTATGGATGTTGCTTTCTTGATACTAACAAGTATGTGGAATTAACTATTGCTGCTCTGTGTTGTTTAGACGTGCTCATGAGCGGCCTCCTCCACATCCTCACAGAATGCATCCCAACTATGGTCATGGGCATCACATTCATGTGCCTCAGACAATGTCTTCCCATCCTCGACAAGCTCCAGAGAGATCTGCCTGGTTAGTAATCGGATACTGTTTTAGTTCTCTGGTACTCGGGACAAAGACCATAATGTGCAGGTCACAGTGCTGATAATGCTGGCTGTGATTTTAAAAAGTGCTGCATGCGCCTGTAGTTTAAAATCTCTAGATGTTGATATGGCTTTGAAATACTGCTTTGAGTATTCGATATCTTAAATATTTATTTCTAAGGGGGTTTATCCATTGCTTTTAAAACAAATATCAAGATTTGATTTAAATTGATTTTAAAATAGGCAAGTAAAACATTGCTGAAGACTATTCTTATATTCTTTGTAAAATAGAGGTTACTAATTTATTCTCTCTCTTTGTCTGAACTTACTTAAAATTGCATCATACCCACTTATGAAGGTTACATTTAATTTGCACAATATATAAAAGATACTTTTGACCATTAGGGAAGAGATGCATACGTGACAGCTGCTGTTCCTCACAGTGTGAGATACAGAGAAGACTCCACGCTGGTAATATTCCTTGGCACAGTAAATGTGGACTTGTCTCTGCTGATTTAGCATACTAAATCTTCACAGCTGATTTTAAAACAACTTTTAGTTATGATAAGATTAAGATTACTGTTTAGCAAAATCTAAATAAGTTTAAGAAAATTTTCATGTAAAACAATTGTGGTAGTTGTGTTGTCTCACATGCTTTCCAAAGCCATGGAATTGTACCTAGGAGTCAAGATACACCTTTGCTGTAATGCCACTTTCATTCATGTGACAGGGAGCTGGGAATTGAAGCTGGTGTGACTGCAGCTACTTACCCTCCAGGGCCCTTGCATCCTCACTTGGCCCACTACCATGCCCCTCCTCGACTTCATCATTTGCAAATAGGGGCTCTTCCTCTAATGGTAAGGCAATAGCTTGTGAAAAATGATGATCATTGGTCATTGTAATGATTTTGTTTGTCAGGAAAATTATTTTAAGGTTTACTTCGTTTAATTGGACATGCATACATTGCTGCAAAAGTTAGTGGTTCAACCGAAGAGGAAAATACTCCAGTGTTTCTGTGTGTTTTTCCCAGATGGGGAGCTAGAACAGGCTTATGTCTAATAAGAAAAAACAGTATAGGACACTAACACTTTTAACTTCAGCTCTTGTAAAATGAAAGATATTTCAATTAAATTGTCACTTGCATTGCAATGCATTGACCCTCTGCATCTGATTTTTTAAAGTTCAGATTCTTCTGTAATGAATTTTGGATTGTTAAAGGTACCAACTTTCCACCCAGTGCATGAGGATTAGCACTGACGCTTTATTTTTGAGGCGTGTATACAGCACAGCTAGAATTCCTTCTAGAAATTTGCTTGTTTTCAAATAATATTTGGTGTTCATCAACCTAACTTAGTGTGATAAAGTACATAATTTTGTAGCATGAAGTGCTATAAGCAACAGGAAGTGTGAGGGTGAACTAGTCCCTTGTTACCTATAACTCTTCTTAATCTACAGTAGAAAACCAAGGAAAAGAGTAGAATTCTTTTAAAAAGAATGTTTATAGGTTTATTTAAAATATTCTTAATTTTGTTTATAGAAAATTGGACACACAAATTTAGTTTAACAGGGTATATTTAGTGTCTCTATGTGGTATTCTGTGTGGCTAACCCATATTATTTAACCCTCTTAAAACTAGATATAAGCTAATCAAAATTGTGGACTCATCTGTAAACAAATGCTAAAATTGTAACTAAAAATCAACCTGTAAGTCTTGTTCATCCAGAATTCCTCTGTTAGTAGCCAGAATTTACATCTAGGGATTGAACTGTAAATTTACAACCAATACTGTAATAGCTGTCTCTTCATAGTCTGGTCTTACATGGCTTGTTCCTTCCTATTTAACGAACAAACATAATAATCCTTAAGTACTTCCCTGCTACATCAGGATTGGTAATTCATTGATGCACAGTTTGCATACTTACCACAGACTTTCTAGAGCAGTCCATAGAATTTGGTAATTTAGTGTGGTCAACAAGATTCTTACTGCATAACCTTGTCTCCTGTGCATCATCCATGCAAATTAAGATTTTCTGCATTCTTCTTCAGTTAGGTGTTTTTTCAAGTGGAAGAAAAATGGCTTTCCTCTCTCATTTATTTCATAGGTTGTACTCCAACAGATAACAGCAGTTGCTTCAGATTCTCAAAGAGAAAGGGCCCTCCTAATGGTTCAGGGAAATGCATTAGGAGGCAGCAAGTTAAACGTGTGTATTTTACCTCATTTTCTATCAGAGCTAGTAAGTCAATCGTAAGTCATGTTTGTATAGGGATACCTAATCCTAATAACAGTAATTCTTTAATCTCTGGATGAAATAGAACTGAAGTTGTTTGTATTCAGAGTTTTTGTACACACTGTACTGACAGCATGTTTTACAGTGTATAGACTGCTGTGAACAGTACTTCCTCAAATGTGGAGGGTCTGTTTTGAATCTTGCTGTGATCAGATCGTGTGTTATGACTTTGAAGTGTTCTGTCTCTGACTACCTCGAAGTGTATCAGATTACACAGACGAGTAGAACCTAAAGGCAGGTTAGAGCACTGCTAGAAGTTACATGTACAGTGAGTTCAAAGCATTACAAATGCCTTTCAATGATTCTACCCCTTCTGTGGCAATAATGAAAGCCAAAGTTTTCTTTATTTGTGTGTATGTGAGAGTACAGGAGATCTGTCAGCAAAATTGAGTATAGAGCAAGTAGTCAGTGATTTCCATCTAACAAACTTAACTGGATATTAAAAGTGCCATTTTAGTTTTTATTAAAGAGCAGCAGATTAATTGCAGCTGTCACGTGGGTTTTTTCATTGTAACTTTAAGAATGGGGCTAGGGGAGGAGAGGGTGAAATGTGAATAGAGTCCCTCTGCTAAATGGTTAATGTTGTGAGGAGTGCTTTATTCTTAAGTACAGAGAGTACTAAATAGCAATTTACAAGGCTCATTAGTTGTATTCTTGATGCAGATGTCATCAGATGTTGATGTTCTCCATTCTTTATCAGGGGAGGAGTCCTCTAAAGTAACTCAGAAGTTTAACTGAAAAATTAATTTGTGTTGAATCCACTTTCTGCAATAGCATGTTGCCCAGTAGGCAGTGTGCATTTCTTCTGTCTGCTCTGAAGTACTAAAACCCCTTCAAACTACTGCCAGACCATAAAGGGCACAATGGATTAGTTGGTCTTTAATGATGCCAGTACTATGATATATCAGTTTCACATTTTAATTGAATGCAGATAATTTAATCTTCATCTAGTCAGTGCTGGAATGGAGACTACAGTTAATCCTCAGGGAGACCAAATGGTAAAGATATGTTAGGGGAGATAATTAGTGTTCAGCAGCTTTGACAGTCCAAATAAAGCATGGGGGAAACAAAATCTCCTTCTAGCTTGATTGAAGAAACTTTCACCTGTTTGTTGCTTCAGGATGAATCCTAGATTAAAAGCAGTTAAACAGAGTTTACGTCCTATCTGTGTAGACAAGGATTAGGCTGCTTCCCTCCTTGATTTAACACAGTTACTTTGTTAAGTGTGACCTGGCTTAGTGTAGTTTGTGTTCCCATCATTATGGCTTTAATGCCGTGTATGTGCTGAGGAAAGATCTTCTGTCAAAGTGATTTTTACAATGGATTCCATTCTGCAAACTTGAACAATGTTTTTTTTAGGAAGAATCAACTTAAGATCAGTGCATGGCATAACTAACAGAACGTTAGACAGGACAGATGCAGGAGACAGAGGCTTTATCTGTTCCTCTGTTCTCTGATGCCAGTGCTTGTTGTTAGGTGACTCTTCGGTTTCTGTTTACTCTGAGGGATTTCGGCTTCTCTTTTTTGCCTAGCACCAGTTACCACATCTGGGTGGACAGAATGGGAATTTCTGTGACTTAATAAGCTGAGATGGATGTTAAAAGGAATGTGACTTTTTCATATACCATATGAAAACATAACTTTTATATGGAATATATGAAAACATATGCAATATAAAATATCAAAACATAACTTTTTTCATATGCCATGTCTGACTAGCCAAACCATACTTAAAACTGTAACACATACCCAAGCAGCATTCCTTTTCATTCCTTTTCTCTGTTGCTTCACAAAAGAAAAGGCATCCTTGTTTGTAGTGAAATCTGGAAGGGGAAAAGTCTGAAAAGAAATTTCCAGAAGATGTTTCTAAATTTGGCCAGAGGACACCCTGAACTGGTCCCCTTCTCTGTACTGCTGGCTTTCCTGAGTCTTGTGTTTTCCAGATGTTATCCATTTATCTGGACGACCAGAATGCTATCTTTGGCTGTAAAATCAGTTACTTTTTGTAGTAGCAAAGATGATAATATTTCTAACATTTTTCAGGATTTAAAAACCCAAAAAATATTTTAAAATGGAGAATAATATGTTACTCGCTGTAAAGTTTTGAAAGGCTACAGACATTTAGAAATTTTAATTTATCTTTGAAACAGGAACTTGATCTGAATATTAGTTTGATACTGGGACACTTAAAAAAAACCCATCAGTGCTTTATACCTTAAATTTGCACTGTTTATGAAAGGGTTATTTTTATGACTTGGATTTGTTCCTGTTTGTCATTTAATGGAGGATGAGGTGGAAGGTTAAATCTAGAAGGTCTTGTTTCTCACCCCTTCCATCTTCTCTTCTTCATAACCAAAGAACAACAAAATATCAACTCTAAACTGATAACTAAATCTTAAATGGAATATAGGCCTGAAGTGAGCAGTGTTCCCTTTGTGCCTTTTAACTTAGTATACTTTTGTTTAGGTGAATAACTAACTACAACTAGTCTGGGATTTTGACTGTTAAAACATAAGCAACAAACCTGCCACTGATAGAGTGTATTCTAGTCAGCTTGATGTTTTTAAAACATCCAAGGCTGTCAGATACAATTTTTAGATCATACTACGCCTAGTAGTGGGACTGGTGGCGGGTGGTTTTTTGTGGGTTCCTTTGTTATGTTTTTTTCTTTTTAGTTTCTGTTTTATATATCTTAAATAATGGAAACTATCTACGTGCCTCTCATTGTCTCAGCTACCTGTTAATCAGAGCAGTTCCAGGGATATGCTGTTCCAGTCTCTTTGACTCCAGCTTCTGCCTTTGACTAGTTTGTTGTTGATTGTGAATTTGGGGGGGGTGGGGAATTATCTGGACTTTACAGTTTGCAAGCTATGGTGTAATAAATTTCTATAGGGTTGATGCAGGCCTGGAGAAGACTCCTTAATTTATCTGTGAACCTAGACTGCAGTTTGTCAGTTAGAGGGAGATCTCTGGGGCATAATTTAAAAAAAAAAAAAAGTTCTTTAACCTCCCTCAGGTGTTACACATCCAGCTTTCATACACTGTTGCCCCTTTTTCTTTTGTTTCAGAGCCTTACTGTTTTATCCCTTTAACTGTTAAATGTCTTAGAGTGGTTGAGGCCACCTTTATACTTAGTTGTAAAAAATGGGAGGGATTTGGAGGTATAGGCAAGTAGGCCACAGTACCTTGTGGTAGGTCTGTGCTGGTCAGATGTATTTTGATGTGGCAATAGTAGTTTAAGGTGAGCTTCAGGTTTGAAATAGCCTTGATTAGCTGCACGAAATTTAACTGCATTTTTCAAATAAGAAAACGGACTTTTGTAATGCAGGTGTTACTTTTTTCTTAAGGTAAATGTGAATTATTTTTCTTCATTTTTTTGTAAAATATAGGTTATTGAAGAGAGGTCATTTCCCTCAGATGCAGATACAGTTAGGTTTAGGTTTGGGATTTGTTTCAATATGTATGAAGATCATACTAATGTGAGCCACTGAATAAAAGGTTGGGATGGAGTAGTACCATACACCTGTTGGGATAAGTAGTACTGTACAATGGAAGAATCTCTTCACTGTCTGGCAACTGAAAGGCAGAAAGATCCTGGAAAGATGGGAGGTGTTTAAAGGAAGATGGTAAGGAAAAAAATCTTTCCTGCTGGTTCGCTACTTCAAACTGTTTCAGAATGTTTGTGTTGTAAATGGTTCAGACTTAGTCTTGAATTTTTTATTTGCTGCAAACTTTTGTGATGGTGGGAAGTGTCAGTAGAAAGTGCAAAGCCAGAAACACATGATACTTGTTCTACAGGAAACAAACAGTACTTGGCAAGCTGGTACTGGAATTTGCAGGTCCAGAATATATTGCTTTATATATTATAATTTGGCTGTATCCAAAAGTATACAAGCACTTAGCCCAGACTGGCATTATCTTTAACTCTTTTACTTTCTTTATTAGCTTTAAGCTTTTTTTCTTATGTTCAATATGAAAACTTACTGTGAAAACACTTCTGTTTGTTTCAAGAGAGCTGGAATCTTCGCGCTTGAAGCTTTATGATAACTCAAAGGGATTGAGGTTAGATTGTTCTTAGTTGAGCATTATTGATAGTTCTCTCTTGCCCCTCTTTCCTCCAGCTTGTAGTCACAAATGTAATTAGTTAAAATCTTGCTATGTTAGCAGACTGCTTATTCTGCCTGCATAAAAGAGCTATTTTTTCTTACAGAGATGCTTTTTCAAAATACGGTGTTTTACCTGGCCAGACATATAAGCTGTGCTCTCACAACGTTGTATAAAAGCCTGTACATCATGTACCTTCAGGCAGTTTTGCAGAGGTGGTATGCCATTACCCATCAGGATAATATGAATGAAGGCCCATATGTTATCATGAAAATGTATTGTCCCACCCAGTATTTCTGTTGTTCAGTATTTCGTTGTGGCATGTACTCTGAGAAATTCTTGGTTGGCTTTGTACTGTTTAAATTTAGTATGTTTCTCAGTCTCCAGTAGCAGAATCTTTTCCAAATGGGAGACTTGTAAAGGTGGATGTCACTGCAGTTGATGAACTCCGACCTTTGAGGCAATTGGAACTGTAATTATTGCATTACAGCAATACCCCTGTGCCTTCACAGCTCCTACAATGATGCAGTACCTGCACAATCATGTGCATTATTTCCCAACAGACTGTTTTCAAATCCTGGTGAATCAAAAAAAACAAGCAGTGAAAGTCACTCCTGACACTTGGGTTAGGTTTTGTCAGGAGTTTCCTTTCCTTGAGTGGAGGCAGTTGATTCACGGTATAACAACACCCAGTGGAAGCTTTCAAATTATGTCAAACAGGTCTGTGCCTAGCAGAAACCTGGGGCAGCAAATACGCTCATAGTGGGATGAACGACCTCATTCTTTAAATGGGCTTTCTGTCAACACTGAACACCTGAGACATATTTCTTACAGTGTAGTTTTTACCAATTAACATATTTTTAATGCACTCCAAATTCCTTTTACAGCTGTGGTTTATATTGTCAAAACAGTAAGACCTGTGACACCAACAGATGTTACTTACATGAAATGTTTAAGTATGCAGATGAATATACATGTCTTGTGATACAAAAGTCTATATTTGCAGTCATATTGAATTCATATATTAGTATATAATCTCTGTAAATACATTCTTCATGTTGCACAACAGCTTAAATCTTTAAACAGATAGACCGCTGGAGTCTGCAGCAGTCATCCTGTCTTGCTTGTTTCCCATCTTTGGCTCTGATTGGTACCAGACCAACAGATGCTTACACTGCTTATGAGAGGGGCAGCCCTATATTAGGATTCTGGAAATGTTCTGGAAGTTAAATCTCTATTTCTATTACTCTGGTTTGTAAAATTCTAATACTAGTATTGTGGCTGTATTTGTGGCTTATATTGTCACTACATGGTCATCATTTAACACATATCATATAAACTGCTTTAAAATAATGAGGTTATGTTTTCCTTTTCTGAAAAAAATTATTTAGGGCAAAGAAATATTTTCTGTCCCTGTCAGTTTTTAGTTACCAGGCAGGGTGTCAAAGACAGAAACATAGCTTATTGGTCTGTATTCTCTCATGAGATGAATTTTGAGCTGTCATATACAGCAGCAGAGGTATTGCCAGCTGATAGAACAGCAGGGAAGATAGTACTTAAGTACTTCATGTTATTTCCAAATGAACTGCTGCTTACAGTCCTCATATCAGTGCACTCTACATGATTAAGTGAACTGAATCTGCTGGTCATTCCTTTGTTTTTTTTCACCTGATCATTAAAAATTGTTGCTGGTATGTTTCTGACAAAAAGCCAATATCATTATTCATTTATCTTGTGGGGGTAAAAATGAAATGCAGAAGCCCAGCTGTGAAGGTGGTCCTTGGTGTATTAACTACCTTTCTGCTTTCCTGTATGTAAAGTGATGTTAGTGCCTGTAAGGGTGTATGTTCGCTGCTTGTATCTCTTAACATGCGAGGAAGTCAGCAGTGCTTGAATATAGAGTGTATGGAGAGCTGCCCATGTCTTAGATGTGAGTTTTGAGTGTGACTTTTTTTTTTATCTGCCTCTAAATTTAAAGTGTGTCTGAAGATGTTCAGTTGTTTTGGGTAAGATAAGGACATTGGTTGTTTTTTCCAGAATGACTGCTAGCCTTGTTTCTTCTGTGGTACCAAAAACTTACATTTGAGAACCTATAGAAAGTCCTTCTCATAACTTCATGCATAGCTTTTAGGTGGTTTGTCTCCAGTGTTTATACAAAGCAGGTTGAGATTTTGAGACTTGGGAAGTGAGACCAAGCAATATGTGATGCAGCTGTGGAGAGACTATGAGAGATGATCTAGTCTCACTTCTGGTTTGCTTCTGGCTATGTTTAGAGAGCTCAGAGTGGTGCTGTGTTATGCTGTCAGTTGGAATTGTATGCTCAAGCTGAGGACTATAAATAATAAGTGATTCAAAAAAACCAAAAGGATCTTAAATTTTGCAAAGTGAACAGTAAAATACTGAAACTGTTCTGAATAGGTTTAACTTAACATCTGCTGTTTGAATAGGTACCAGACATGGCGGGCTACCCTCACATCCGTTACATTTCATCGGGATTGGATGGAACATCATTCAGAGGCCCTTTCAGGGGCAATTTTGAGGTTTGTAATAGAATAAAACTAGATATATGTCAAAATGTGTCATGAGGGAATATGGGGAGGGTGTATGGTAGAGCTAGTTCTGTAAATAGATATAAAAGAATCATAAAGAAAATATACTGTATTTGTAGAATGACCTTGCTGTTGTGACCTGGGATAAAAACATATTGAAAAGTCAGTCAGTAAAAGGTGCCCTGGACAATGTAGGCTTAGGTGGTTACTAACTGACAGGTCATCTTCCTCTGCCCACCACCCCAGCTAGTAGTATTCACATGGTATGTTGGTCAAAGGTAGTGGTGTCTCTGAATAACCGTGCCAGGATCCTCCTAGTGAGGCTAGAACTTGGCAACTTTAACAGTGCTGTCCTGTTTGTTATGTAGTGGAAAAAAAAAAAAAAAAAAAAAAAAAAAGAAAATAAAAGGTATCAGATGCAGAGAGTTAATGACCTGGTCCACTGAAAACATCTTCAGTGACATCTCATGGTTCTAATAAACTCATTGCTGGAGAAAAATAAATCAGCCATTGTATTTCAACTCAAGCAACTTCTTTTTCTTCTGAGCCTTAATGACTGTTGGAAAGCAGTATTTATATAGTGCATTTTAATTGCGTTGTCCTCATTAGAGACACAAGTACGTGTGAACATACTGATAACAATTCTTAGCTGACAAACAGCTTCTAATTTTTTTAGTAGTAAATAGTGTTTCCCTGTAACTTAAAATACCAGGAGGTGTTGTGTGGGTTTTTCTACAGAAACCCATTGCTTTTCCCACACAACATACTCTTTTTTTTGCTTTGCCTGTATTTGAGTAAGCTGGGAATTGAGAGTTTGTCTTTCTACAAATGGGTTAGAATAAAATTAATATTTACTCAAGGTAGTTGAAGTAACAGTTGATACACTTTATTCCTTGATCATTTTTAGGAGCTGATTCACTTGGAGGAACGATTAGGCAACGTTAATCGTGGAGCAACACAGGGAACTATAGAAAGATGCACATATCCACATAAATACAAAAAGGTGAGGATTTTTCAAATTGTGGCCTGTCTGTAATTCTTCTTTGAAAATGAAAAACGTTGAAAAACATTTATGTTTAGCTTAAATCTGCAGAAATGTCAGCTTCAAAGAAGGCAGGTTTTCTGTATCTTGCGATTTCAGGGATTGTAAGCAAAGGTCATAATGCCACTTCTTTCACAAAGAAATGTGATAAACAAAAGTGGTTTGATATGATTTAATAACTTGTCCAGCAGTTATGAATAGCCTTGTGAGCTTGGTAATAGCTAAATTGTCAACAGACTTCTGTGTTAACTCATAAAATAAGACTTTATTTTTGCAATAAATTGTTTATGATGCTTACCTGCTTGGTATGTTTCATTT
Source organism: Athene cunicularia (assembly GCF_003259725.1). Classification (NCBI taxonomy): domain Eukaryota; kingdom Metazoa; phylum Chordata; class Aves; order Strigiformes; family Strigidae; genus Athene; species Athene cunicularia. The sequence continues at coordinate 23,077,288 of NW_020799112.1, forward strand.
TAACCTTTACTCTGATCACAGTAGAAGACTGGGACACTAGGAAGTTTTGAATCCCGTACAGAATTTTGGCAACTTGTCATTCAGTTGGAGTTTGTTTATACCATAATATAGAATTCCATCCTCATTTACATAGTGTTCTTTCACACTTGATACAATAGTGGCTTAAGATACTAGATTTGACAGGATCTTTTTTTTGCCTCTTCATGAAAGAAATGAAGATATTCATGCATTGACAACAAGTAAAAAGACTGGTTGCAACAATATGAAATTAATATAGTCACAGTATAGTAAACTTTTGTAATTAACAATAGTTAAAGAAATCTGAAATGTCTTGTGATTTTTGCTCCAAGTGCTAGTTCTTGATTCATTTTGGTTCAAATACATTTGAATAAATGCTACAAAAAGTTTTCAAAGTATGTGTTGAATATGTATTAAAAACAGGTTTTACTCAGTTTGTCAATAATGTCATCTCTACTAATAAGGTAACAACTGATTGGTTCTCACAGAGGAAACTGCACTGCAAACAAGATGGGGAGGAAGGAACAGAAGAAGACACAGAGGAAAAGTGTACCATCTGTTTGTCTATATTGGAGGAAGGTGAAGATGTCAGGTAAATAGTACCCCTGAATATCAGAACATAATGTTAATGCTCTGGCTTTGAGGCCTTACTGGAATGTGGGACGCTACTCTGCAGTACTCCCTAGGTTAAGAGTTACAATTAAAGACTATCTGTCATTGAACCAGTAGATAAAACAAGTTGCAATTGAAAACATCCATTTTTTGGTCTCTATTATAGTCTTTGGGTAGAATGTAGGTTATTTTCTTACAGTCTTCCATAAGCTGACTGTGTCTGTCTTATGATGTGAGCCCAAGCTGATACCCTCAGTTAATCAGAACTGTCCATTTTCATTTTTCTGGTGTAATGCTACTTAACCAATAACAGGTTTAAATCAGTGTAATGCAACAGAAGGTAGCTGATGCTTGACTTTGTTGCCCATATCTGTTTCTTCCTAAACTAGACAAAATGCAGTGAAACTTGTGGAAAAAACGTGCAGTAGAGACTCAGTAGCAAAACCCACCCTGCTGTTTTTGTAATGGGCATGTTGACATGGAGATGCTTTGTTAACACCAACATCTTTCTGTTCTGATGACAGGCGCCTTCCGTGTATGCACCTTTTCCACCAAGTATGTGTAGATCAGTGGTTGATTACTAACAAGAAGTGCCCCATCTGCAGAGTGGACATTGAGGCTCAACTGCCTAGTGAAAGTTGACATGGCTTTCCAGAACTCTTGTCCTTCCTCTCACTCCCTCTCATCCTCCTGGTACTGCAGTCAACCAAAGATGGCATGACTTACCTGCGCAGATTTGGAAGCATTGAACCTAGAGTGCTGGCTCTGCTATATGGTACAACTAATGCTAGACCTACAGTTTGTGTAGAAGACAGTTGAGTTTCAGTGTATTTATAAAACATTTTTTTAGGTTTTACATGTTTTCTTTTAATTCATTACTGTATTTTTGCATGGTTCCTTGTATTGCATTTGTTTGCACATATTACGGGCTGTGTGACCCCAAACTTGCAGGCAAGACTTAGCTGCTTTAGTAAGTAGAATTGTGTGGTCTCTTTTGGTATGTTTTACATAGTATCGAGCTTTGAAAGTATGATTTCATTCATTACTAACCTCGGATTCTTTAATTTAATCTATCATATATTTTAGTTTAAATGTATAAAGATCATCTAGAAAAGGATAATATTATGTATTGAGACATTCCTTAATTAGGAAAAAATGGCTGCTGTATATTTACAATATCAGTTCTGAGTCAAATAACATCCTTAATACTGGGAACAGAATATGAACTCTCTTCAGTCTGACTGATACATATAGCATACTCATCACCAGAGTTTTCGTCTGATCAGATTTTTGTGTTCGTTAAAATTTCAGCACAATGCAGATATATTTGAATGTCAATATTAAACATTTAGACTGCTGTTCAGATTGTATTTATCATTTCCTTCCTATGTCTAGAAATTTGAATCCCTAACTTAAATATTTGCTGCTGTGAAACAGCTCTAGTGAACACTAAATGTTGATTACAGTTAGCTGGATTGTAGATACTTGCAGATTGAATTTTTAGGGAAATGGAAAAAGAGCTTAGAATCTGTTTGGTCTTCTGCTAACTTAAGTTGAAGTATCTGCGTACATTGAGAGGGGTTTTTGGGTCTTTTTTTGAATATAAAACCATTCAATAAGGACTTAGAGCTGCAAGGTTTTTTTTTTTTTTTTTTTTTTTTTTTTTTTTTTTTTTTTTTTTTTTGGCAGATATACATGCGTTCATAGAACTTCTAAGGATTCCAGGCTTGTCTTGGGATTTTTATTAAAATTAATAGTTAGCTAAATCCACTTGTCTCTTGTTTTATTTTTCATTAGTAAATTGAAAGCCTGTAAATTTCTGTAGAAACTGAGACACAAATGATGTGGTTACCTAGTTTTTGCCTTGATCATAGATTCCCTCTTTATAAATTACCAACAGTCCATCACTGATTGAAATATTTTCTATAGTTAAGATTTGCTGCATAATATAGTATATAGAATTAAGTTATAATGTACTAACATTTCGCCTTTGGAGGAGGTTTTAATCCACATCAGGATCCAAGTTGCTCATCAACATTCTTTCACATGTAATAGATTATAGTTTATTTAAATGTGCTCAAGATTGCAAAATGCAAACGTGCAAAACATTGAGACAGTATTACTGTCACTTTGCAAAAGATGTTCCTCGGGGATCATATATGGACATGTCAATAAGCTTGCATTAAGCCACCTGCTTTGTAAGTGGATTGAATAATAAATACCTTCAGTTTCTCTTGTCTTTGTCTTTCATAATCAGATTAAGTGTAAAATGGTTTATAGTAAACCTAGGAGATGAACTGTTATGTTTACACTAAGAAAAGCGATCCATTTATAAATATTACCTTATCTAATTTGATGCCTGGTTTTGTCTGGTTAAAGCTGCTTCCCTTTTATAATTTTTTTTTTATCTGCTAGGAGTAGCATTTGCCAGTGCAGTGTCTATTGCTGGCAACAAATTTAACACCTCTGGCACTGAGGCTTTAAGTGGAGAGAAATTTTATTCCAGCATGTGTGATAAATGGCCATTTTCAAGCCTGATTGCATTGCTAAAACTGAATTTAAAACCACTTTGTGCTTGTATGATGGGGGATATGGGAGAAAGGCAACACATGATTTGTCTGCTTCAAAACCTGACATGGTTTTATGCTAAAGCTTCTTGTAGGACTGTACTACATGACTGTAGGAAACTGAAAGTGAGTATGAAGTTGAAGCTGCATTGGTAACAATGAATAAAAGTAACTGGAAGGACTGAACAGACACTTCTTGTTCTTCAGTGATTGTTGAAAAGGAGGGAAGGTGGTTGACCACTAATGCTTGAAGTCTAATAATACTCACTTTTAAAAGTTTCCAAGAAGGTACTTGAGAGACATGGGACAAAAAAAAAAAAGGGGGGGGGGGGCA